>NW_027453847.1:644166-965000 GCF_040206685.1 Ascaphus truei | reverse complement strand
GAACTCCTTATATTTCATGCCAAACCTGGCCCTACTACCACCTTCCCCATTACTGTTGGAAGTACTACTATACATCCAATAGCCCAAGCACGCTGCCATGGGGGTCACAGACTCCTCTCTCACATTCAAAAGGTAGCTAAACCTGTCGTTTTTTCCTCCGCAATATTACAAAGATACGCCCTTCCACTGTTGCTCGACAGCTAAAACTCTGACACAGACCCTCATTCTCTACCATCTCAAATACTGGAACCTTCTGCTGTCCGGTCTTACTGCCTCTCACCTGTCTCCCCTACAATCTATCCTAAACGCTGCCAGAATCACTCTACTCTTTCCTAAATCTGTCTCAGCATCTCCCCTGCTGAAATCCCTCTCCTGGCTTCCTATCAAATCCCGTATCTCACACTCAATTCTCCTCCTCACTTTTAAAGCTTTACACTCTTCTGCCCCTCCTTTCAGCTCAGCTCTAATTTCTCGCTATGCACCATCCCGACTCTTGCGATCCGCCCAATGATGTCTTCTATCTACCCCTTTTGTATCTAAAGCCCTCTCTCGCCTTAAACCTTTCTCACTGACTGCCCTCACCTCTGGAGTGCCCTTCCCATCAATACCCGACTAGCACCTTCTCTATCCACCTTTAAGACCCACATTCTAACACATCTGCTTAAAGAAGCATGTGAGTAGCTCCGAGGCTGATACTATAGACCGCATACAAAAAGCTTGGCCCATTGCAGACGCACTTACCAGAACGCCGTCCTACTGTCTCTGTATGTTCTACCTACCAATTAGATTGTAAGCTCTTCAGAGCAGGGACTCCTTTTCCTAAATGTTACTTTTATGTCTGAAGCACTTATTCCCATGATCTGTTATTTGTATTATTTATATGATTGTCACGTGTATTACTGCGGTGAAGCGCTTTCTACATAAATGGCGCTATATAAATAAAGACATACAGTACATACATACATACAACATACAACATGACAAAGCATATAGTTAAATATTTATCTGTTTCTCTCTCATAAGTGGGGTCCGACTTACTTATCTCTCTCTCTCTCTCTCTCTCTCTCTCTCTCTCTCTCTCTCTCTCTCTCTCTCTCTCTCTCTCTCTCTCTCTCTCTCTCTCTCTCTCTCTCTCTCTCTCTCTCTCTCTCTCTCGTATCATCAAGAGGGTAATCTAAAGTTAATTTGCAGAATTTCAATAACCCTTGGCATTTGTAAATAGTTTCTTTAGTAAATAAAGAGTTCAATTGAAAATAGATACATTTTATTGAAGAGTTTTAAATATATTCTTAGTAAAATATGTTACAAACTGACTTATAAATATAAATCTTATTTACAGATAGTCACAGAGCTTGGCATCAGTTACAGATTAGTCAGGGTTTTTTTTTGTTTTTTTAGGGCTTAAGTATCTCATGGGGGAAATAAGTCTGGATGGTGGGTATCCGTAACGTTTAGAGATGTTATGATCCTTCTGCCTCTGAACAAAGCACTGTAGCCTCCCCTTGGAGGTATGTTGACAGGCTTACTCCCTCTCCAGTTGTGATTTCCTTTTCATAGCCTCCTTCTCCTCTCTCTGTTCTGGTGGAATAGGTATGGAAACCTCAAGCTCTTGGAGAGGCTGTTGACAGAAGGATGGAGTGAAGTTGTCCACTCTGCTGGGTACATTGATAGGAAGCTGCAGGTTAGAAAGCTGGTGCTTCTGGTTGAAAGGAGCTTGAATGGGGATAGTGGTTTGGCTGACCTTTTTAATGCATGTCACTGCAGCTTTCCGTTCTATGGATATCACTGGGAAGTGTTTGGGATTCTCTATAACTGAAGCTTTGTTTTCCCCACGTTGTTTGATTTCACTGGTTTTAATGCCAGGAGCTGGAATGGGGATAGTGGTTTGGCTCACCTTTTCAATGCATCTTACTGCAGCTTCCTGTTCTATGGATATCACTGGGAAGTGTTTGGGATTCTCTATAACTGAAGCTTTGTTTTCCCCATGTTGTTTGATTTCACTGGTTTTAATGTCAGGTCTTGTGTACTCATGTATTTTAAATAGCCTAGGCCTGGCATTAATACCGACACCTTTAATTCCAGAAATACTGTCCTGTTTTTTGGCCATGAACCTTTTAATCGCATCAGTAAGAGACCACTGAACATGAGAAGCAGAAGTCTGGCTTTGGCGTCCTTGCATTGGTCCAAGCTTATTTCCAAGTGTAATGGATTCTGCGGGTGCCCCTGGACCTGTGGGACCTGCTTTTTTACCCAATGGGTGAAATACTTGAACAGAGTTAATCATTTGGAGGCTGAGGTTGCTGTGATGGGCTTTCACCTTTCCTTGTTCAGAAGGTTCCAATGACTTCTTGCCCTTCCCAAGAACTTCTGAATTCACTCCAGGCTGATTAGCACTTTTTCTTTTGAGAGCTTTGGGGTTATTATCAGTACCACAAGCCAGCGCTTGCTCAAAACTGAAAACGCTGGTCTGGTTCTTTGTTTTCTTCACTAGCTGCTTAATATTGCTGTTCTGTTTACGTTTGATCCCCATCTCTTGAGGTGTCTTCCGCTCAGGACTATGAGTAACTGCAGGAGACTTTGCATCTTTACATTTGATCCCCATCTCCTGAGGTGTCTTCCGCTCAGGACTATGAGTAACAGCAGGTGTTTTTGCATATTTACGTTTGATCCCGATCTCCTGAGGTGTCTTCCGCTCAGGACAATGAGTAACTGCAGGAGTCTTTGCATTTTTAAGTTTGATCCCCATCTCCTGAGGTGTCTTCCGCTCAGGACTATGTGTAACTGCAGGAGTTTTTGCATATTTACATTTGATCCCCATCTCCTGAGGTGTCTTCCGCTCAGGACTATGAGTAACTGCAGGAGTCTTTGCATCTTTACGTTTGATCCCGATCTCCTGAGTTTTCTTCAGTTTAGGATTAATATGAGTAACAGCAGGTGTCTTTGCATCCATTGAACCTTCACGGCTTTGCTGCATCTTTTCAGATACCTTATTGGAAATGTGGGCACCTGAGAGACAAACACGTTTCATCTTTTTTAACAGAACAGCCTCGTCACCAGATTGTGGGCCATGGGGTGACTTCCCTGGTATAGGAGCAGAAGAATGATTTACTGGCTTTGACATTGGTTTTACCTTCTTTTGCAGTGCAGTTTGAGGGACTTGATCCTTTGCAGCTGAATAAAGGATCTTTTTCTTCTTTGTTTCCACTTTGGAGCACTTTGGTACCCCCTCAGACTTTGACGGACACTCAGTCTTCACTGAACTCAGCACGTTATTACGAATCTTCTGAGCCATATGTGAGGGGGCCTTCACCTCTGAAGATCTCTTCGCCATATCTTTTAACCCACCCCTTTTCCACACTGGCACATATAACTCTTTGTTGCTTTGCACATCAATATGTAACTTTGAGAGGTGGCTCAGCTTCCGAGCTGGTTGAGTTGGGTACATTAGAGGTGGTTCACTTTTTTCATTAGCAGCAAGCTGAACTGCTCCTTGTGTAATTAAACTGGCCTGGGAAATATGTTGGGCTCCAAGCGAGGTCTGACACACTGTAACAAAATCAAAAAGGAGAAATAATCAATTATCATAAATACCAACACATTGTACATAATAACACAAAGGAAGAAAAGCAAACACATGCTTAATCCCTTCAGTATTGGCGAGGACTACATACTGTAGAGTTCTATATATTTGTAACACTACAGTGGCGAATGACCGTAATTAAAGATCTTTATAACAGGTAATGGTATCGGTCAAGGAGAAGATTTTGAACAATGATTAGTAAAGATTCTCCATATCTCACCTTGTAAGGTCTGCATTCCTCTAAGGGGTATGAATGGTGGCTGCTGAAGTTGTGCATACTGGGTGGCCATTATACAAGGCCCTATTGTAGCACGTCTTTCCAAATGTGTGTTGGGACGGAAAGTAACAGGCTGCGTTGTGGCTTCTCCCCTAACCTGTCCTGCAAATCCTGTGTATCCTCCTGTAGCAGTGTGGTAGAATCCTCCGTTCATGTCCGATACACGAGGGTAAGCGCGTGTTGCCTGTGGGATCTGCTGTAGATACATTGGTGTTCCTGCAGACCCTTGTTGCAAAATCATGCCTTGGGCCCCATGTCTGTAGACTTCTGTATTCCTCCCTACTGGGTGGAAGCTGTTGCTCCATGAAGGGTAAGCAGTGGTGACTGCAGGAGCACTGCAGGTCGGTGGAGGGTTCACAGCAGAGGAATTTAAAAACTGATCTGTAAGGAAGAAAGGTAAAAGTGAAGGGCCAGAAAAGCACAATCAAGGCACATTTCTTTAACACACGGGGACTCAACTCCAGTCATCAAACCCCCCACAATAGGTCAACTTTTCAGGATATTCCAGCTTTAGCACAGGTGGCCCAATCACTCAATCAGCCTCTGATTGAGTCACCTGTGCTGAAGCAGGGACTGATTGAGCGAGCTGTGCTGAAGCAGGGACGGATTGAGCCACCTCCGCTGAAGCTGGGATATCCTGAAAGCCTGACTTTGGGGGGTTAGGACTGCTTTAACAGACCTGCTAAAAGATATTCTTGATATCAAATACATATGAAATACATAGAGATGCTCACTTGGCTTGGTATTTTTATTTTGCCTTTAAAATATTTGGGGTTTTGGTTCTGGTTTTGAATAAAGTTTTTGGTGGTCTTTGTTTTGTTATGAATAGCAAGCACTAACAGGGATAATGGCTTGCTGGGAAAACACATTTATTTGATTATCAATGTTACATACCACTACTCTGATCAATAGTGGTCAGAAGTTTCAATATTTAAATACATTTTTAAGCAAGCTCCATGATTGCCTTCTATAGCATTGCTATGTATTGAAACACCAGAGCACCCGTACATTTTAGCTCAATATATGGGGTTTAATCTATAAATATATATATAGATATATATTTATACATATACATATACATATATTATGTGTTGGGATGTAACACAGACAGAAAACTATTTCTAGGTAGTTTTCAACACAAAGTGGCAACTGGCATATAAAACTTGTGCAGTCCATCACCTGCTTTCATGTCCACCTATGAACACAATGACAAATATAGATGTACCATAGCTTTCGGAACTGGATCTTTAAAAATAAAAATAAAAACATAAAAATTGCCTGTTCCTACTGTAGTATTTTGTGGTAATATTATGGTGTGGTATTCTGAGACGTCTGGTATATTGAGGTATCTGGAGGAGCACTCAGGTCAGCTATATCTGTAAATCAAGTGGCAGATTCTGCCCTCGTTTTGTGGCTTTGTCTTTTTTGGGGCCTTTGTATTACTGTAGAGTAGTGGTTTCCAACCTTTTTTTGGTTAAGGAACCATATGTGAAATTCTGAGGGACCCCAACCCTCTCTAACAACGAGTCTAAGATGAGATGCATTGTAATATACCCCAACCCTATCTAATAGTGCGTCTGAGATCAGATGAAGTGTGAGGAACCCCAATCCTCTCTAATAGCGCTTCTGAGATCAGATGCATTGTAAGGAGCCCCAACCCTCTCTAATAGCGCGTCTGAGATCAGATGCATTGTAAGGAACCCCAACCCTCTCCAATAGCGCGTTTGAGATAAGATGCATTGTACTGTAAATTCTTCTGTATTAAGTACAATTTTAAAATGACCTAAAAATTACAGCGAACCCTTTAGGGATGCCCGGGGAATCCTAGGGTTCCTAGGATCCGTGGTTGAAAAACACTGCTGTAGACAATAATTTAAGGATATGGCTGAAAGTAGTCGAACATTACACCCCACGGTGTAGAATTGGTCCAATAGTTATTGACCTAAACTTAGGGCAAGGAAAAAGCATGCCTTATACATAACTAATCCTACTGTATACACTAAGGTTCCTGTGTCTTTTTTTACTATCCCATAGATCCTATAGACGTTTGCCGCTTTGACATTTATGTATACAGTACATGTGTTCTTTTCTATACATTACTGTTCAAATCATTTAAGATTTTGAATTACAAGCCAGATATAAAAGTAAATACAATAAAACAAATATGTGTGTATGTATCTATAATAAATCAGTTTTGACATTTATAAAAAAAAATATTATCCAATTAAGGCCAGGTACCTAACCCCCCTGGGTGTTGTCTACCTCCGTCCCTCCCCCCCGCCCCCCACCCCATCCGTCTTCTTTCTCCCATCCATTGATAGGAGTCATGTTATCTGTTCTGTACCCCATAAAACATTGTGAAAGTAAACAGTTCAGAAATATAGATATTATCCATTTCTTTTTGGGTATGTAAAGGTCACGTTGCTTCCTACCTGCCATGATACAGAGTTAAGGTGGAGATAATTAGTCTCTCTGTACAGCGCCACTCTTTTCCTATCTCTGAGATGTCCACAAAACTAACGGTTTCCTTCGGGAACTAATTCAAGTCACGCACAAACAAGTTTACATTTGTGTATTTATCTCAGTCTCTAAGGCGATTCCATGATGTCATTACAGAACACTGCTGCTGGCATCTCCTAGGAGGCTCAATGATACTGTCTCGTGATGTCATAATAGAGAAATCAGCTACTGTTGACATTTAATTTCAAGTGGTTGAGAAGTGGTTAACTTGAGTAGCAGTCATAAAAATCACAGCTACTGTGATACATTGTATTACATACATTGGGTGACACAAGTACACATATGGACAGTGCCACTGACAGCAGTGGGATCAACATACTGTATCACTGGGTTCAAATGCATTGACTTCATGGCAAGATAAAGTATCACAGATTATAATGAGATGTATCACAGTCTGCGTCTCTGCCCCAGCATGCACCTTGGGGAGAGTCAGTAGGAGGAGTTGGGGAGGAGTTACATGGCACACAGATTATAATGAGATGTATCACAGTCTGCGTCTCTGCCCCAGCTTGCACCTTGGGGAGAGTCAGTAGAAGGAGTTGGGGGGAGTTACATGGTGCACAGATTATAATCAGATGTATCACATTCTGCGTCTCTGCCCCAATTTGCACCTTGGGGAGAGTGAGTAGGATGAGTTGGGGGCAGTTACATGGTGCACAGATTAAAATGAGATGCGTCACAAGTTGCATTTCTCTGATACTTTTTTTTAACCTTTTATTTGCCCAAAACAATCCTCCATATCTGAAGTGCCATAAGTCTAACATACCGCGTCAGAAGTAAGAAACTGTTCTTACAGTATATATGCTGCGGCTCTGCTCCAAAAAATAGAGCCATGCGTCTAAACACAACTACTCTATGTTGCTGCATAGACCTTTTATGTCTAATTCCAGCACTGGGGAAGTGTTCAACTCCATTCAAGGGCAGTCTAAACTAAACTACTGCACCGACACACTTTATTCGAGCAAATACCCAGTATGTACCTGGCAGATACCTGGAATGCGCCACTCCTCACCTCTGACAAGCCCCGTTGCATTTGCCTTCCCAGCCTGGGTTCATGCCTGGCTGATGGGCGGCTGATCTGTTAAATGATAATGATTAGGATTTAATAGGCTGCAATGCTTCGCGTGTCTACCAGATGGCATAAATTCATGAATTGTAATGCAGTATATATATATATATACTGTGCAGTATTGTAGCCAGCGGGAATAAAATGCTTCAATCCCTGCTTGGAAAATAACTCAATGCACTCGGGCAGAAAACAGTCACAAACCTCAATACACCCGGGTATACCCGAATTCGTGGGACTAGCCAAGCTTGAATAAAGTGTGTCGCCAGTGTACTACTTTGGTACAGCACTGCACTTTGCTTTAATGCTTCAGACATACACATTATGGGCTTTGAATGGGTCCCCCTGCTTATTTGTGGGGGGATAGAGATGAGTCTTTTACAATGAGAGTGCTACTGGATCTATGTTCTATATACAGTGACACCTCGCAGCCTTAATTACAATTTATTTTGGGATGTTTTTTGTCAGTACACTAAAACCTCCTCTTGGATAGACACAGGGGGATATTCTAGTAGCTGGGAGTTGTGCAAAAGCGTGCAGAAAGAGCCTTATCCGATTGGATTTCTAGAACAGCGGTGCGCAAACTGGGGGGCGCGACCCCCACGCGGGGCGCAAGACTGCCGTCTGGGGGGCGTGGGGTTTACAGAGGCCCCGCGCGCTTCCCGAAGGCACTTAAATTAAGTGCCGGGGGAGCTGCAGGGCCTCTGTAAACCTTCACTTACCTAGGCTCCGGCGGCTTCCTTCCTGCGTCGCCATGGCAACGCGGCATCAAAATGACGCTGTGAGGTCATGTGACGTCACGTTACTAGGGCAACGTGACGTCATGACGCCGGAGCGCAGGTGAATGGGGGTTCTGCTTTAGATATTGTGAAGCGGGGGCATCCAGACACTGATTAAGGGGTGCAGGAAACTAGTCATTCACACCTGGCTTTTATTTCTAGATCGACATTTACACAGACACACACACACACACACACGTAACAAGGGCTAATTGTAGTATAATGTAATACAATAAATATATTTGTCATTTAAATGGATTTTATTCATATGTTTTATTTTAAAGCGGGGTTGGGGGCGGGACTAGGGGCGGGGTTGGGGGCGGGACTAGGTGGCGAGTAGATTTTTTGGTTGGGCGAGTAGATTTTTGGGTGATTTGTCGAACACTGTATATATTTATATAGATATTAGTATGTACCATTGACTTTTATACACCAAGTGCAATCCATTTCTGTGCGCTAAACAGTATTTTGGGGCTGGGCGCAGATGGAGAAATTTGAACTTAGTACACGAGTGCAATTGAAGTTTGACATGCGCCGAAACCCTCCACCCCTCCCCCCGCTCAGTTTGCGATGCTTAGTATATTGGCCTCAGTAGGTCTCTCCCTTCCACTTCAAAGTAACGTATTGACAACCAAAGGGGACCTGCTACAGTAGTTTTTGGTGATTTCATCAGTCCCACTTGGCAAATAGTATATTGGAGATTCAAAAAAAGAGAAAGCGCTCGTTAAAGTAACACATTCTTTGATATTTTTAATCGAAAACAATGATATTCTTCCAGTGTATTAGTCAAGCACCTTACAGTTCACAAATACACACTAGAGAGGGTTGGGGTTCCTTACAATGCATTGATCAAATACATTGTAAGGAGCCCCAACCCTCTCTAACAGCGCGTCTGAAATCTCCATTGTAAGGAATCCCAACTTTCTCTAATAGCGCGTCTGAGATCAGATGCATTCAAAGGAGCCCCAACCCTCTCTAATAGCGCGTCTGAGATCAGATGCATTGTAAGGAACCCCAACCCTCTCTAATTGTGACCCTTGCACTCACCACGAACAAGGCGGACCCCCGGTACTGAGGTGGGAAAGTAGAAACTGCGCACCCACAGCAGTGGAGGCACGCCTGGATTGTCAGCGTAGCCGGGTCGGGGTTGGAGAGAGAGGGTAGTCCAGATACTTGCCGCGGTCATGGGGAGGAGCCAGTAACGGTAGATGTCCGTTGTGCCGAGGTCGAGGGTTGGAGCTGGTGGGTTAAAAGAATGTCCTATATCCGTGGTCAGGGATGGAGAGATGCAGGTAGTCGAGGGCAAGCTGGGGTCGTTATACAGAGAGCGTCCAAGAGTCTAGCCGTGTCGGTACACATGAGGTCAAACTGAAAGCAAGAGAGGCAAGGCGCAAGGCAAAGCAGGAATGTAGGAACACAAGGCTACTATGGTCTATGCTCAGCAATGTGTAACTGAGCAAGCAGAGATTAAATAGGAGGACTGGAGCAATGAAAGTGAGAGGCGGAACGGAGGTGTGGCCCCGCGGGAGCTGTGATTGGACGCAGAGCGCAGGAGACAGGTGGGCATTGTTACGGGTGTTGTGTCGCAGCTGGGGAGTGGTGCACGATCGTCCCGTGAGCGCGCCGCGCGTGAGTGACACGTGACACGAATGGGGGGTGGGACCAAGCTCCATAGAGATGTTTGAAAACCTCTGTGTGCGCGCGCTTTTGTTGCCGGTCATTTGATTAGATGAGTTATTAAAAGCAAATTGTGTAGTTACTGTACACTCTCTCCAGTTCATTTATTTTTTCGTTCCGGTGGTGCATCGCACATTTTTCACTTTGTACTATCTCCCTAGCGAACAACACACCAAAAGGTGCCCTGCAGCAACCCACAGGAGCAGGATTGAACTGATGCACCCTTTGGTTTCATAATCTCCTTTGGTGTCATCCAAAATGGCCTGGCGAAGAGTTTTTCCGTAGAGTCGCTTGTAATGAACTTTGTTATTATTGAGGATAGAGTCTATGATATTGGCCGACTAGCAAGTCTACAGTTATTGATTTAAAAAGTTAACTAGGTGCCATTCCATGTGAACATTTACAGCTGATTTGTGATAGCTCAATAACAGAGCAGAACCAGCTAGGCGCCATCTTTTCTACATGTATATACTGTAAACCCCTAGACTGATCATTTACACCATTTATAAGTGGAGTTGGTAAGGATACCTCTCTATTTATGAGACAAAGGCTTGGACATTACTGTAGTGTTTTTGATTTAAACAAACAGGGCCCAAAATCTACTGTTGGGATTGTTTTTTGGAGCCCCAGATTTGGTCTTTGGACTTGTTTTTGTCATAGTTTATAGACTGCTTGTTCACTGGATTGATTGTACTTAATATGTCATACCAAAATATTACACAACATATGAATTTATAGTCACAAATACATTTTGCGAGAGTGTACGCAACAGCTCTACTCTGGGGGCCATGATGTTCACTTTTAAATGTCACATCTTCTTTAATATACACTAATGCAACATAGAGCGCTCCCAGGTGGTATCGAATTGGTCTAACTGCATCAATACGAGGCTCCCAACATGTTTCACAGACTCTCTTTAGTGTTAAATTGGGTAAGGATTTTAAAAGAATGATTTATCTGTTGGTGGACCTGGGGAAGAAATTATACAACGGTTGAATTAAGCCCAAAAATTAAATGGCACCTATATTGGGTTTGGCAGTGTTGTTAACCACTAGGTTCAAATAATGAGAACTACATGGTACATAAAACGCACGTGGGTTCATGTTCAACATGTCTTTGAACTCCATTATGCTTTCCCCGCATATTTGCAGCATTGTCATAGCTTTGGCCCTGCATATTTTCTACATTTATATTGAGATCCAATAGTTCCTTTATTATCCAATCACTTAAGATGATGTCATTTCTGCCAAAAAATAAAATGGAAGCCATCACATGGTACATCCACCAATTAGATTGGTGGATATATCATTTGTCAGTCAAATGTGATGTCACAGGCCTTATATAAGGTCTGTCATGTCTTATTTGACCCTAAGAAGCCGTCTGATCAACATCTCCCGGACCTGTGAAGAAGAAAAAACTACTCACCCGGGCCCACTCTTCCAGCAACTGAGGATCATGGACCCACCCTCCCCATGGCTTTCTTTCACCCCCCCTCCCCATGTCTCTTTCATCCCCCCATGTCTCTCTATCGCCTCCCTCCCCATGTCTCTTTCACCCCTCTCCCCATGTCTCTTTTTCACGCCCCACCCCATGGCTCTCTTTCACCCCCCTCTCTATGTCTCTTGCACCCCCTCCCCGTGTTTCTCTATCATCCCCCCCCCTCCAAATGTCTCTCTATCACCCCCCCTCTAAATGTCTCTCGATCACCTCCCCATGTCTCTTTCACCCTCCCCTCCCAATGTCTCTTCACCCCTGCTCCCATGTCTCTTCACCCCTGCTCCCCATGTCTCTTTACCCCTGTTCCCATGTCTCTTCACCGCCGCTCCCCATGACTCTTTCACCCACTCCCCATGTCTCTTTCACCCACTCCCCATGTCTCTTTCACCCCTCCCCATGTCTCTCTTTTAAACCCATTCCCATGTCTCTATATCACCCCCTACCTATGTCTCTCTTTCACCCTCCTCCCCTCGCCATGTCTCTTTCACCCCCCTCCCCTCACCATGTCTCTCCTTCACCCCCCTCCCCTCGCCATGACTCTCACCCCTCCACCTTCCTTCCACATGTCATAAACTCACACACACACTCACACTTAACAATTCTTGGTATATCTATAGAGGGTATTACTGTGCATCTGTATTATTTTTTAGTATAATGCTACTAGTAGTAGTACTTTTTTTTTAAACAACTCTGAATTAAAATTTTAATGTATCATAATGTAACAATCATTTTTTGTTTCTATAGCAACCATTTACAAAGTCACATCCCCTTCCTATTTTGAAACAGGCTCTGGCAACCCCCCCCCCTTTTTTTGAACACTGCCCTCTCCCTAGCTGTGCAAAACTCAATTGTATCCAGTGACTGCCTGGTCACATGATCACCCCAGAGAACTTAGCATTTTTGGTCCTCTTCTGCTGCACTGGCAACCATTTAGTCAACCCCCGAGCCGAATCTTCACCGATCAATCGCAACTTAGCTAATTACTTATCAATGTGTGGATTGTATTGATGCACATATCAAAGGGATTTTTTTTTTTAAACGACAGCTTGGACTGCTGCTTTAAAGGTGGGCAGAGTAAGTTTGGAAACGGGGAGGAGTCACAGACCTCCAAACAATTTAAATCTGCGCACACAAACCCATGTAAACTCAACCCCAGACCCACCTCACCATATATATTTGTCTTAAGGAGTGCTACTGGGTATGTGACATTGTACAGTATAAACACAAGGAAGAGAAGCCCAATGCAACATGATCCTCCGCCGACTTAAATTTAACATGTCAAAAACAGAACTCCTTATATTTCATGCCAAACCTGGCCCTACTACCACCTTCCACATTACTGTTGGAAGAACTACTATACATGCAGTAGCCCAAGCACGCTGCCCTGGGGGTCACAGACTCCTCTCTCACATTCAAAAGGTAGCTAAACCTGTCGTTTTTTCTTCCGCAAGATACACCCTTCCACTGTTGCTCGACAGCTAAAACTCTGACACAGACCCTCATTCTCTACCATCTCAAATACTGGAACCTTCTGCTGTCCGGTCTTACTGCCTCTCACCTGTCTCCCCTACAATCTATCCTAAACGCTGCTGCCAGAATCACTCTACTCTTTCCTAAATCTGTCTCAGCGTCTCCCCTGCTGAAATCCCTCTCCTGGCTTCCTATCAAATCCCGTATCTCACACTCAATTCTCCTCCTCACTTTTAAAGCTTTACACTCTTCTGCCCCTCCTTACAGCTCAGCTCTAATTTCTCGCTATGCACCATCCCGACTCTTGCGATCCGCCCAATGATGTCTTCTATCTACCCCTTTTGTATCTAAAGCCCTCTCTCGCCTTAAACCTTTCTCACTGACTGCCCCTCACCTCTGGAGTGCCCTTCCCATCAATACCCGACTAGCACCTTCTCTATCCACCTTTAAGACCCACATTCTAACACATCTGCTTAAAGAAGCATGTGAGTAGCTCCGAGGCTGATACTATAGACCGCATACAAAAAGCTTGGCCCATTGCAGACGCACTTACCAGAACGCCGTCCTACTGTCTCTGTATGTTCTACCTACCAATTAGATTGTAAGCTCTTCAGAGCAGGGACTCCTTTTCCTAAATGTTACTTTTATGTCTGAAGCACTTATTCCCATGATCTGTTATTTGTATTATTTATATGATTGTCACGTGTATTACTGCGGTGAAGCGCTTTCTACATAAATGGCGCTATATAAATAAAGACATACAGTACATACATACATACAACATACAACATGACAAAGCATATAGTTAAATATTTATCTGTTTCTCTCTCATAAGTGGGGTCCGACTTACTTATCTCTCTCTCTCTCTCTCTCTCTCTCTCTCTCTCTCTCTCTCTCTCTCTCTCTCTCTCTCTCTCTCTCTCTCGTATCATCAAGAGGGTAATCTAAAGTTAATTTGCAGAATTTCAATAACCCTTGGCATTTGTAAATAGTTTCTTTAGTAAATAAAGAGTTCAATTGAAAATAGATACATTTTATTGAAGAGTTTTAAATATATTCTTAGTAAAATATGTTACAAACTGACTTATAAATATAAATCTTATTTACAGATAGTCACAGAGCTTGGCATCAGTTACAGATTAGTCAGGGTTTTTTTTTGTTTTTTTAGGGCTTAAGTATCTCATGGGGGAAATAAGTCTGGATGGTGGGTATCCGTAACGTTTAGAGATGTTATGATCCTTCTGCCTCTGAACAAAGCACTGTAGCCTCCCCTTGGAGGTATGTTGACAGGCTTACTCCCTCTCCAGTTGTGATTTCCTTTTCATAGCCTCTCTCTCCTCTCTCTGTTCTGGTGGAATAGGTATGGAAACCTCAAGCTCTTGGAGAGGCTGTTGACAGAAGGATGGAGTGAAGTTGTCCACTCTGCTGGGTACATTGATAGGAAGCTGCAGGTTAGAAAGCTGGTGCTTCTGGTTGAAAGGAGCTTGAATGGGGATAGTGGTTTGGCTGACCTTTTTAATGCATGTCACTGCAGCTTTCCGTTCTATGGATATCACTGGGAAGTGTTTGGGATTCTCTATAACTGAAGCTTTGTTTTCCCCACGTTGTTTGATTTCACTGGTTTTAATGCCAGGAGCTGGAATGGGGATAGTGGTTTGGCTCACCTTTTCAATGCATCTTACTGCAGCTTCCTGTTCTATGGATATCACTGGGAAGTGTTTGGGATTCTCTATAACTGAAGCTTTGTTTTCCCCATGTTGTTTGATTTCACTGGTTTTAATGTCAGGTCTTGTGTACTCATGTATTTTAAATAGCCTAGGCCTGGCATTAATACCGACACCTTTAATTCCAGAAATACTGTCCTGTTTTTTGGCCATGAACCTTTTAATCGCATCAGTAAGAGACCACTGAACATGAGAAGCAGAAGTCTGGCTTTGGCGTCCTTGCATTGGTCCAAGCTTATTTCCAAGTGTAATGGATCCTGCGGGTGCCCCTGGACCTGTGGGACCTGTTTTTTTACCCAATGGGTGAAATACTTGAACAGAGTTAATCATTTGGAGGCTGAGGTTGCTGTGATGGGCTTTCACCTTTCCTTGTTCAGAAGGTTCCAATGACTTCTTGCCCTTCCCAAGAACTTCTGAATTCACTCCAGGCTGATTAGCACTTTTTCTTTTGAGAGCTTTGGGGTTATTATCAGTACCACAAGCCAGCGCTTGCTCAAAACTGAAAACGCTGGTCTGGTTCTTTGTTTTCTTCACTAGCTGCTTAATATTGCTGTTCTGTTTACGTTTGATCCCCATCTCTTGAGGTGTCTTCCGCTCAGGACTATGAGTAACTGCAGGAGACTTTGCATCTTTACATTTGATCCCCATCTCCTGAGGTGTCTTCCGCTCAGGACTATGAGTAACAGCAGGTGTTTTTGCATATTTACGTTTGATCCCGATCTCCTGAGGTGTCTTCCGCTCAGGACAATGAGTAACTGCAGGAGTCTTTGCATTTTTAAGTTTGATCCCCATCTCCTGAGGTGTCTTCCGCTCAGGACTATGAGTAACTGCAGGAGTTTTTGCATATTTACGTTTGATCCCCATCTCCTGAGGTGTCTTCCGCTCAGGACTATGAGTAACTGCAGGAGTCTTTGCATCTTTACGTTTGATCCCTATCTCCTGAGTTTTCTTCAGTTTAGGATTAATATGAGTAACAGCAGGTGTCTTTGCATCCATTGTACCTTCACGGCTTTGCTGCATCTTTTCAGATACCTTATTGGAAATGTGGGCACCTGAGAGACAAACACGTTTCATCTTTTTTAACAGAACAGCCTCGTCACCAGATTGTGGGCCATGGGGTGACTTCCCTGGTATAGGAGCAGAAGAATGATTTACTGGCTTTGACATTGGTTTTACCTTCTTTTGCAGTGCAGTTTGAGGGACTTGATCCTTTGCAGCTGAATAAAGGATCTTTTTCTTCTTTGTTTCCACTTTGGAGCACTTTGGTACCCCCTCAGACTTTGACGGACACTCAGTCTTCACTGAACTCAGCACGTTATTACGAACCTTCTGAGCAATATGTGAGGGGGCCTTCACCTCTGAAGATCTCTTCGCCATATCTTTTAACCCACCCCTTTTCCACACTGGCACATATAACTCTTTGTTGCTTTGCACATCAATATGTAACTTTGAGAGGTGGCTCAGCTTCCGAGCTGGTTGAGTTGGGTACATTAGAGGTGGTTCACTTTTTTCATTAGCAGCAAGCTGAACTGCTCCTTGTGTAATTAAACTGGCCTGGGAAATATGTTGGGCTCCAAGCGAGGTCTGACACACTGTAACAAAATCAAAAAGGAGAAATAATCAATTATCATAAATACCAACACATTGTACATAATAACACAAAGGAAGAAAAGCAAACACATGCTTAATCCCTTCAGTATTGGCGAGGACTACATACTGTAGAGTTCTATATATTTGTAACACTACAGTGGCGAATGACCGTAATTAAAGATCTTTATAACAGGTAATGGTATCGGTCAAGGAGAAGATTTTGAACAATGATTAGTAAAGATTCTCCATATCTCACCTTGTAAGGTCTGCATTCCTCTAAGGGGTATGAATGGTGGCTGCTGAAGTTGTGCATACTGGGTGGCCATTATACAAGGCCCTATTGTAGCACGTCTTTCCAAATGTGTGTTGGGACGGAAAGTAACAGGCTGCGTTGTGGCTTCTCCCCTAACCTGTCCTGCAAATCCTGTGTATCCTCCTGTAGCAGTGTGGTAGAATCCTCCGTTCATGTCCGATACACGAGGGTAAGCGCGTGTTGCCTGTGGGATCTGCTGTAGATACATTGGTGTTCCTGCAGACCCTTGTTGCAAAATCATGCCTTGGGCCCCATGTCTGTAGACTTCTGTATTCCTCCCTACTGGGTGGAAGCTGTTGCTCCATGAAGGGTAAGCAGTGGTGACTGCAGGAGCACTGCAGGTCGGTGGAGGGTTCACAGCAGAGGAATTTAAAAACTGATCTGTAAGGAAGAAAGGTAAAAGTGAAGGGCCAGAAAAGCACAATCAAGGCACATTTCTTTAACACACGGGGACTCAACTCCAGTCATCAAACCCCCCACAATAGGTCAACTTTTCAGGATATTCCAGCTTTAGCACAGGTGGCCCAATCACTCAATCAGCCTCTGATTGAGTCACCTGTGCTGAAGCAGGGACTGATTGAGCGAGCTGTGCTGAAGCAGGGACGGATTGAGCCACCTCCGCTGAAGCTGGGATATCCTGAAAGCCTGACTTTGGGGGGTTAGGACTGCTTTAACAGACCTGCTAAAAGATATTCTTGATATCAAATACATATGAAATACATAGAGATGCTCACTTGGCTTGGTATTTTTATTTTGCCTTTAAAATATTTGGGGTTTTGGTTCTGGTTTTGAATAAAGTTTTTGGTGGTCTTTGTTTTGTTATGAATAGCAAGCACTAACAGGGATAATGGCTTGCTGGGAAAACACATTTATTTGATTATCAATGTTACATACCACTACTCTGATCAATAGTGGTCAGAAGTTTCAATATTTAAATACATTTTTAAGCAAGCTCCATGATTGCCTTCTATAGCATTGCTATGTATTGAAACACCAGAGCACCCGTACATTTTAGCTCAATATATGGGGTTTAATCTATAAATATATATATAGATATATATTTATACATATACATATACATATATGATGTGTTGGGATGTAACACAGACAGAAAACTATTTCTAGGTAGTTTTCAACACAAAGTGGCAACTGGCATATAAAACTTGTGCAGTCCATCACCTGCTTTCATGTCCACCTATGAACACAATGACAAATATAGATGTACCATAGCTTTCGGAACTGGATCTTTAAAAATAAAAATAAAAACATAAAAATTGCCTGTTCCTACTGTAGTATTTTGTGGTAATATTATGGTGTGGTATTCTGAGACGTCTGGTATATTGAGGTATCTGGAGGAGCACTCAGGTCAGCTATATCTGTAAATCAAGTGGCAGATTCTGCCCTCGTTTTGTGGCTTTGTCTTTTTTGGGGCCTTTGTATTACTGTAGAGTAGTGGTTTCCAACCTTTTTTTGGTTAAGGAACCATATGTGAAATTCTGAGGGACCCCAACCCTCTCTAACAACGAGTCTAAGATGAGATGCATTGTAATATACCCCAACCCTATCTAATAGTGCGTCTGAGATCAGATGAAGTGTGAGGAACCCCAATCCTCTCTAATAGCGCTTCTGAGATCAGATGCATTGTAAGGAGCCCCAACCCTCTCTAATAGCGCGTCTGAGATCAGATGCATTGTAAGGAACCCCAACCCTCTCCAATAGCGCGTTTGAGATAAGATGCATTGTACTGTAAATTCTTCTGTATTAAGTACAATTTTAAAATGACCTAAAAATTACAGCGAACCCTTTAGGGATGCCCGGGGAATCCTAGGGTTCCTAGGATCCGTGGTTGAAAAACACTGCTGTAGACAATAATTTAAGGATATGGCTGAAAGTAGTCGAACATTACACCCCACGGTGTAGAATTGGTCCAATAGTTATTGACCTAAACTTAGGGCAAGGAAAAAGCATGCCTTATACATAACTAATCCTACTGTATACACTAAGGTTCCTGTGTCTTTTTTTACTATCCCATAGATCCCATAGACGTTTGCCGCTTTGACATTTATGTATACAGTACATGTGTTCTTTTCTATACATTACTGTTCAAATCATTTAAGATTTTGAATTACAAGCCAGATATAAAAGTAAATACAATAAAACAAATATGTGTGTATGTATCTATAATAAATCAGTTTTGACATTTATAAAAAAAAATATTATCCAATTAAGGCCAGGTACCTAACCCCCCTGGGTGTTGTCTACCTCCGTCCCTCCCCCCCGCCCCCCACCCCATCCGTCTTCTTTCTCCCATCCATTGATAGGAGTCATGTTATCTGTTCTGTACCCCATAAAACATTGTGAAAGTAAACAGTTCAGAAATATAGATATTATCCATTTCTTTTTGGGTATGTAAAGGTCACGTTGCTTCCTACCTGCCATGATACAGAGTTAAGGTGGAGATAATTAGTCTCTCTGTACAGCGCCACTCTTTTCCTATCTCTGAGATGTCCACAAAACTAACGGTTTCCTTCGGGAACTAATTCAAGTCACGCACAAACAAGTTTACATTTGTGTATTTATCTCAGTCTCTAAGGCGATTCCATGATGTCATTACAGAACACTGCTGCTGGCATCTCCTAGGAGGCTCAATGATACTGTCTCGTGATGTCATAATAGAGAAATCAGCTACTGTTGACATTTAATTTCAAGTGGTTGAGAAGTGGTTAACTTGAGTAGCAGTCATAAAAATCACAGCTACTGTGATACATTGTATTACATACATTGGGTGACACAAGTACACATATGGACAGTGCCACTGACAGCAGTGGGATCAACATACTGTATCACTGGGTTCAAATGCATTGACTTCATGGCAAGATAAAGTATCACAGATTATAATGAGATGTATCACAGTCTGCGTCTCTGCCCCAGCATGCACCTTGGGGAGAGTCAGTAGGAGGAGTTGGGGAGGAGTTACATGGCACACAGATTATAATGAGATGTATCACAGTCTGCGTCTCTGCCCCAGCTTGCACCTTGGGGAGAGTCAGTAGAAGGAGTTGGGGGGAGTCACATGGTGCACAGATTATAATCAGATGTATCACATTCTGCGTCTCTGCCCCAATTTGCACCTTGGGGAGAGTGAGTAGGATGAGTTGGGGGCAGTTACATGGTGCACAGATTAAAATGAGATGCGTCACAAGTTGCATTTCTCTGATACTTTTTTTTAACCTTTTATTTGCCCAAAACAATCCTCCATATCTGAAGTGCCATAAGTCTAACATACCGCGTCAGAAGTAAGAAACTGTTCTTACAGTATATATGCTGCGGCTCTGCTCCAAAAAATAGAGCCATGCGTCTAAACACAACTACTCTATGTTGCTGCATAGACCTTTTATGTCTAATTCCAGCACTGGGGAAGTGTTCAACTCCATTCAAGGGCAGTCTAAACTAAACTACTACTTTGGTACAGCACTGCACTTTGCTTTAATGCTTCAGACATACACATTATGGGCTTTGAATGGGTCCCCCTGCTTATTTGTGGGGGGATAGAGATGAGTCTTTTACAATGAGAGTGCTACTGGATCTATGTTCTATATACAGTGACACCTCGCAGCCTTAATTACAATTTATTTTGGGATGTTTTTTGTCAGTACACTAAAACCTCCTCTTGGATAGACACAGGGGGATATTCTAGTAGCTGGGAGTTGTGCAAAAGCGTGCAGAAAGAGCCTTATCCGATTGGATTTCTAGAACAGCGGTGCGCAAACTGGGGGGCGCGACCCCCACGCGGGGCGCAAGACTGCCGTCTGGGGGGCGTGGGGTTTACAGAGGCCCCGCGCGCTTCCCGAAGGCACTTAAATTAAGTGCCGGGGGAGCTGCAGGGCCTCTGTAAACCTTCACTTACCTAGGCTCCGGCGGCTTCCTTCCTGCGTCGCCATGGCAACGCGGCATCAAAATGACGCTGTGAGGTCATGTGACGTCACGTTACTAGGGCAACGTGACGTCATGACGCCGGAGCGCAGGTGAATGGGGGTTCTGCTTTAGATATTGTGAAGCGGGGGCATCCAGACACTGATTAAGGGGTGCAGGAAACTAGTCATTCACACCTGGCTTTTATTTCTAGATCGACATTTACACAGACACACACACACACACACACGTAACAAGGGCTAATTGTAGTATAATGTAATACAATAAATATATTTGTCATTTAAATGGATTTTATTCATATGTTTTATTTTAAAGCGGGGTTGGGGGCGGGGTTGGGGGCGGGACTAGGGGCGGGGTTGGGGGCGGGACTAGGGGCGGGGTTGGGGGCGGGACTAGGTGGCGAGTAGATTTTTTGGTTGGGCGAGTAGATTTTTGGGTGATTTGTCGAACACTGTATATATTTATATAGATATTAGTATGTACCATTGACTTTTATACACCAAGTGCAATCCATTTCTGTGCGCTAAACAGTATTTTGGGGCTGGGCGCAGATGGAGAAATTTGAACTTAGTACACGAGTGCAATTGAAGTTTGACATGCGCCGAAACCCTCCACCCCTCCCCCCGCTCAGTTTGCGATGCTTAGTATATTGGCCTCAGTAGGTCTCTCCCTTCCACTTCAAAGTAACGTATTGACAACCAAAGGGGACCTGCTACAGTAGTTTTTGGTGATTTCATCAGTCCCACTTGGCAAATAGTATATTGGAGATTCAAAAAAAGAGAAAGCGCTCGTTAAAGTAACACATTCTTTGATATTTTTAATCGAAAACAATGATATTCTTCCAGTGTATTAGTCAAGCACCTTACAGTTCACAAATACACACTAGAGAGGGTTGGGGTTCCTTACAATGCATTGATCAAATACATTGTAAGGAGCCCCAACCCTCTCTAACAGCGCGTCTGAAATCTGCATTGTAAGGAATCCCAACTTTCTCTAATAGCGCGTCTGAGATCAGATGCATTCAAAGGAGCCCCAACCCTCTCTAATAGCGCGTCTGAGATCAGATGCATTGTAAGGAACCCCAACCCTCTCTAATTGTGACCCTTGCACTCACCACGAACAAGGCGGACCCCCGGTACTGAGGTGGGAAAGTAGAAACTGCGCACCCACAGCAGTGGAGGCACGCCTGGATTGTCAGCGTAGCCGGGTCGGGGTTGGAGAGAGAGGGTAGTCCAGATACTTGCCGCGGTCATGGGGAGGAGCCAGTAACGGTAGATGTCCGTTGTGCCGAGGTCGAGGGTTGGAGCTGGTGGGTTAAAAGAATGTCCTATATCCGTGGTCAGGGATGGAGAGATGCAGGTAGTCGAGGGCAAGCTGGGGTCGTTATACAGAGAGCGTCCAAGAGTCTAGCCGTGTCGGTACACATGAGGTCAAACTGAAAGCAAGAGAGGCAAGGCGCAAGGCAAAGCAGGAATGTAGGAACACAAGGCTACTATGGTCTATGCTCAGCAATGTGTAACTGAGCAAGCAGAGATTAAATAGGAGGACTGGAGCAATGAAAGTGAGAGGCGGAACGGAGGTGTGGCCCCGCGGGAGCTGTGATTGGACGCAGAGCGCAGGAGACAGGTGGGCATTGTTACGGGTGTTGTGTCGCAGCTGGGGAGTGGTGCACGATCGTCCCGTGAGCGCGCCGCGCGTGAGTGACACGTGACACGAACGGGGGGTGGGACCAAGCTCCATAGAGATGTTTGAAAACCTCTGTGTGCGCGCGCTTTTGTTGCCGGTCATTTGATTAGATGAGTTATTAAAAGCAAATTGTGTAGTTACTGTACACTCTCTCCAGTTCATTTATTTTTTCGTTCCGGTTGTGCATCGCACATTTTTCACTTTGTACTATCTCCCTAGCGAACAACACACCAAAAGGTGCCCTGCAGCAACCCACAGGAGCAGGATTGAACTGATGCACCCTTTGGTTTCATAATCTCCTTTGGTGTCATCCAAAATGGCCTGGCGAAGAGTTTTTCCGTAGAGTCGCTTGTAATGAACTTTGTTATTATTGAGGATAGAGTCTATGATATTGGCCGACTAGCAAGTCTACAGTTATTGATTTAAAAAGTTAACTAGGTGCCATTCCATGTGAACATTTACAGCTGATTTGTGATAGCTCAATAACAGAGCAGAACCAGCTAGGCGCCATCTTTTCTACATGTATATACTGTAAACCCCTAGACTGATCATTTACACCATTTATAAGTGGAGTTGGTAAGGATACCTCTCTATTTATGAGACAAAGGCTTGGACATTACTGTAGTGTTTTTGATTTAAACAAACAGGGCCCAAAATCTACTGTTGGGATTGTTTTTTGGAGCCCCAGATTTGGTCTTTGGACTTGTTTTTGTCATAGTTTATAGACTGCTTGTTCACTGGATTGATTGTACTTAATATGTCATACCAAAATATTACACAACATATGAATTTATAGTCACAAATACATTTTGCGAGAGTGTACGCAACAGCTCTACTCTGGGGGCCATGATGTTCA
This sequence comes from Ascaphus truei, assembly GCF_040206685.1. Lineage (NCBI taxonomy): Eukaryota > Metazoa > Chordata > Amphibia > Anura > Ascaphidae > Ascaphus > Ascaphus truei. The sequence goes on along the minus strand of NW_027453847.1, from coordinate 942,032 downwards.
CTTTTAAATGTCACATCTTCTTTAATATACACTAATGCAACATAGAGCGCTCCCAGGTGGTATCGAATTGGTCTAACTGCATCAATACGAGGCTCCCAACATGTTTCACAGACTCTCTTTAGTGTTAAATTGGGTAAGGATTTTAAAAGAATGATTTATCTGTTGGTGGACCTGGGGAAGAAATTATACAACGGTTGAATTAAGCCCAAAAATTAAATGGCACCTATATTGGGTTTGGCAGTGTTGTTAACCACTAGGTTCAAATAATGAGAACTACATGGTACATAAAACGCACGTGGGTTCATGTTCAACATGTCTTTGAACTCCATTATGCTTTCCCCGCATATTTGCAGCATTGTCATAGCTTTGGCCCTGCATATTTTCTACATTTATATTGAGATCCAATAGTTCCTTTATTATCCAATCACTTAAGATGATGTCATTTCTGCCAAAAAATAAAATGGAAGCCATCACATGGTACATCCACCAATTAGATTGGTGGATATATCATTTGTCAGTCAAATGTGATGTCACAGGCCTTATATAAGGTCTGTCATGTCTTATTTGACCCTAAGAAGCCGTCTGATCAACATCTCCCGGACCTGTGAAGAAGAAAAAACTACTCACCCGGGCCCACTCTTCCAGCAACTGAGGATCATGGACCCACCCTCCCCATGGCTTTCTTTCACCCCCCCTCCCCATGTCTCTTTCATCCCCCCATGTCTCTCTATCGCCTCCCTCCCCATGTCTCTTTCACCCCTCTCCCCATGTCTCTTTTTCACGCCCCACCCCATGGCTCTCTTTCACCCCCCTCTCTATGTCTCTTGCACCCCCTCCCCGTGTTTCTCTATCATCCCCCCCCTCCAAATGTCTCTCTATCACCCCTCCTCTAAATGTCTCTCGATCACCTCCCCATGTCTCTTTCACCCTCCCCTCCCAATGTCTCTTCACCCCTGCTCCCATGTCTCTTCACCCCTGCTCCCCATGTCTCTTTACCCCTGTTCCCATGTCTCTTCACCGCCGCTCCCCATGACTCTTTCACCCACTCCCCATGTCTCTTTCACCCACTCCCCATGTCTCTTTCACCCCTCCCCATGTCTCTCTTTTAAACCCATTCCCATGTCTCTATATCACCCCCTACCTATGTCTCTCTTTCACCCTCCTCCCCTCGCCATGTCTCTTTCACCCCCCTCCCCTCACCATGTCTCTCCTTCACCCCCCTCCCCTCGCCATGACTCTCACCCCTCCACCTTCCTTCCACATGTCATAAACTCACACACACACTCACACTTAACAATTCTTGGTATATCTATAGAGGGTATTACTGTGCATCTGTATTATTTTTTAGTATAATGCTACTAGTAGTAGTACTTTTTTTTAAACAACTCTGAATTAAAATTTTAATGTATCATAATGTAACAATCATTTTTTGTTTCTATAGCAACCATTTACAAAGTCACATCCCCTTCCTATTTTGAAACAGGCTCTGGCAACCCCCCCCCCCCCCCTTTTTTTGAACACTGCCCTCTCCCTAGCTGTGCAAAACTCAATTGTATCCAGTGACTGCCTGGTCACATGATCACCCCAGAGAACTTTGCATTTTTGGTCCTCTTCTGCTGCACTGGCAACCATTTAGTCAACCCCCGAGCCGAATCTTCACCGATCAATCGCAACTTAGCTAATTACTTATCAATGTGTGGATTGTATTGATGCACATATCAAAGGGATTTTTTTTTTTTAAACGACAGCTTGGACTGCTGCTTTAAAGGTGGGCAGAGTAAGTTTGGAAACGGGGAGGAGTCACAGACCTCCAAACAATTTAAATCTGCGCACACAAACCCATGTAAACTCAACCCCAGACCCACCTCACCATATATATTTGTCTTAAGGAGTGCTACTGGGTATGTGACATTGTACAGTATAAACACAAGGAAGAGAAGCCCAATGCAACATGATCCTCCGCCGACTTAAATTTAACATGTCAAAAACAGAACTCCTTATATTTCATGCCAAACCTGGCCCTACTACCACCTTCCACATTACTGTTGGAAGAACTACTATACATGCAGTAGCCCAAGCACGCTGCCCTGGGGGTCACAGACTCCTCTCTCACATTCAAAAGGTAGCTAAACCTGTCGTTTTTTCTTCCGCAAGATACACCCTTCCACTGTTGCTCGACAGCTAAAACTCTGACACAGACCCTCATTCTCTACCATCTCAAATACTGGAACCTTCTGCTGTCCGGTCTTACTGCCTCTCACCTGTCTCCCCTACAATCTATCCTAAACGCTGCTGCCAGAATCACTCTACTCTTTCCTAAATCTGTCTCAGCGTCTCCCCTGCTGAAATCCCTCTCCTGGCTTCCTATCAAATCCCGTATCTCACACTCAATTCTCCTCCTCACTTTTAAAGCTTTACACTCTTCTGCCCCTCCTTACAGCTCAGCTCTAATTTCTCGCTATGCACCATCCCGACTCTTGCGATCCGCCCAATGATGTCTTCTATCTACCCCTTTTGTATCTAAAGCCCTCTCTCGCCTTAAACCTTTCTCACTGACTGCCCTCACCTCTGGAGTGCCCTTCCCATCAATACCCGACTAGCACCTTCTCTATCCACCTTTAAGACCCACATTCTAACACATCTGCTTAAAGAAGCATGTGAGTAGCTCCGAGGCTGATACTATAGACCGCATACAAAAAGCTTGGCCCATTGCAGACGCACTTACCAGAACGCCATCCTACTGTCTCTGTATGTTCTACCTACCAATTAGATTGTAAGCTCTTCAGAGCAGGGACTCCTTTTCCTAAATGTTACTTTTATGTCTGAAGCACTTATTCCCATGATCTGTTATTTGTATTATTTATATGATTGTCACGTGTATTACTGCGGTGAAGCGCTTTCTACATAAATGGCGCTATATAAATAAAGACATACAGTACATACATACATACAACATACAACATGACAAAGCATATAGTTAAATATTTATCTGTTTCTCTCTCATAAGTGGGGTCCGACTTACTTATCTCTCTCTCTCTCTCTCTCTCTCTCTCTCTCTCTCTCTCTCTCTCTCTCTCTCTCTCTCTCTCTCTCTCTCTCTCTCTCGTATCATCAAGAGGGTAATCTAAAGTTAATTTGCAGAATTTCAATAACCCTTGGCATTTGTAAATAGTTTCTTTAGTAAATAAAGAGTTCAATTGAAAATAGATACATTTTATTGAAGAGTTTTAAATATATTCTTAGTAAAATATGTTACAAACTGACTTATAAATATAAATCTTATTTACAGATAGTCACAGAGCTTGGCACCAGTTACAGATTAGTCAGGGTTTTTTTTTGTTTTTTTAGGGCTTAAGTATCTCATGGGGGAAATAAGTCTGGATGGTGGGTATCCGTAACGTTTAGAGATGTTATGATCCTTCTGCCTCTGAACAAAGCACTGTAGCCTCCCCTTGGAGGTATGTTGACAGGCTTACTCCCTCTCCAGTTGTGATTTCCTTTTCATAGCCTCTCTCTCCTCTCTCTGTTCTGGTGGAATAGGTATGGAAACCTCAAGCTCTTGGAGAGGCTGTTGACAGAAGGATGGAGTGAAGTTGTCCACTCTGCTGGGTACATTGATAGGAAGCTGCAGGTTAGAAAGCTGGTGCTTCTGGTTGAAAGGAGCTTGAATGGGGATAGTGGTTTGGCTGACCTTTTTAATGCATGTCACTGCAGCTTTCCGTTCTATGGATATCACTGGGAAGTGTTTGGGATTCTCTATAACTGAAGCTTTGTTTTCCCCACGTTGTTTGATTTCACTGGTTTTAATGCCAGGAGCTGGAATGGGGATAGTGGTTTGGCTCACCTTTTCAATGCATCTTACTGCAGCTTCCTGTTCTATGGATATCACTGGGAAGTGTTTGGGATTCTCTATAACTGAAGCTTTGTTTTCCCCATGTTGTTTGATTTCACTGGTTTTAATGTCAGGTCTTGTGTACTCATGTATTTTAAATAGCCTAGGCCTGGCATTAATACCGACACCTTTAATTCCAGAAATACTGTCCTGTTTTTTGGCCATGAACCTTTTAATCGCATCAGTAAGAGACCACTGAACATGAGAAGCAGAAGTCTGGCTTTGGCGTCCTTGCATTGGTCCAAGCTTATTTCCAAGTGTAATGGATTCTGCGGGTGCCCCTGGACCTGTGGGACCTGCTTTTTTACCCAATGGGTGAAATACTTGAACAGAGTTAATCATTTGGAGGCTGAGGTTGCTGTGATGGGCTTTCACCTTTCCTTGTTCAGAAGGTTCCAATGACTTCTTGCCCTTCCCAAGAACTTCTGAATTCACTCCAGGCTGATTAGCACTTTTTCTTTTGAGAGCTTTGGGGTTATTATCAGTACCACAAGCCAGCGCTTGCTCAAAACTGAAAACGCTGGTCTGGTTCTTTGTTTTCTTCACTAGCTGCTTAATATTGCTGTTCTGTTTACGTTTGATCCCCATCTCTTGAGGTGTCTTCCGCTCAGGACTATGAGTAACTGCAGGAGACTTTGCATCTTTACATTTGATCCCCATCTCCTGAGGTGTCTTCCGCTCAGGACTATGAGTAACAGCAGGTGTTTTTGCATATTTACGTTTGATCCCGATCTCCTGAGGTGTCTTCCGCTCAGGACAATGAGTAACTGCAGGAGTCTTTGCATTTTTAAGTTTGATCCCCATCTCCTGAGGTGTCTTCCGCTCAGGACTATGAGTAACTGCAGGAGTTTTTGCATATTTACGTTTGATCCCCATCTCCTGAGGTGTCTTCCGCTCAGGACTATGAGTAACTGCAGGAGTCTTTGCATCTTTACGTTTGATCCCTATCTCCTGAGTTTTCTTCAGTTTAGGATTAATATGAGTAACAGCAGGTGTCTTTGCATCCATTGTACCTTCACGGCTTTGCTGCATCTTTTCAGATACCTTATTGGAAATGTGGGCACCTGAGAGACAAACACGTTTCATCTTTTTTAACAGAACAGCCTCGTCACCAGATTGTGGGCCATGGGGTGACTTCCCTGGTATAGGAGCAGAAGAATGATTTACTGGCTTTGACATTGGTTTTACCTTCTTTTGCAGTGCAGTTTGAGGGACTTGATCCTTTGCAGCTGAATAAAGGATCTTTTTCTTCTTTGTTTCCACTTTGGAGCACTTTGGTACCCCCTCAGACTTTGACGGACACTCAGTCTTCACTGAACTCAGCACGTTATTACGAACCTTCTGAGCAATATGTGAGGGGGCCTTCACCTCTGAAGATCTCTTCGCCATATCTTTTAACCCACCCCTTTTCCACACTGGCACATATAACTCTTTGTTGCTTTGCACATCAATATGTAACTTTGAGAGGTGGCTCAGCTTCCGAGCTGGTTGAGTTGGGTACATTAGAGGTGGTTCACTTTTTTCATTAGCAGCAAGCTGAACTGCTCCTTGTGTAATTAAACTGGCCTGGGAAATATGTTGGGCTCCAAGCGAGGTCTGACACACTGTAACAAAATCAAAAAGGAGAAATAATCAATTATCATAAATACCAACACATTGTACATAATAACACAAAGGAAGAAAAGCAAACACATGCTTAATCCCTTCAGTATTGGCGAGGACTACATACTGTAGAGTTCTATATATTTGTAACACTACAGTGGCGAATGACCGTAATTAAAGATCTTTATAACAGGTAATGGTATCGGTCAAGGAGAAGATTTTGAACAATGATTAGTAAAGATTCTCCATATCTCACCTTGTAAGGTCTGCATTCCTCTAAGGGGTATGAATGGTGGCTGCTGAAGTTGTGCATACTGGGTGGCCATTATACAAGGCCCTATTGTAGCACGTCTTTCCAAATGTGTGTTGGGACGGAAAGTAACAGGCTGCGTTGTGGCTTCTCCCCTAACCTGTCCTGCAAATCCTGTGTATCCTCCTGTAGCAGTGTGGTAGAATCCTCCGTTCATGTCCGATACACGAGGGTAAGCGCGTGTTGCCTGTGGGATCTGCTGTAGATACATTGGTGTTCCTGCAGACCCTTGTTGCAAAATCATGCCTTGGGCCCCATGTCTGTAGACTTCTGTATTCCTCCCTACTGGGTGGAAGCTGTTGCTCCATGAAGGGTAAGCAGTGGTGACTGCAGGAGCACTGCAGGTCGGTGGAGGGTTCACAGCAGAGGAATTTAAAAACTGATCTGTAAGGAAGAAAGGTAAAAGTGAAGGGCCAGAAAAGCACAATCAAGGCACATTTCTTTAACACACGGGGACTCAACTCCAGTCATCAAACCCCCCACAATAGGTCAACTTTTCAGGATATTCCAGCTTTAGCACAGGTGGCCCAATCACTCAATCAGCCTCTGATTGAGTCACCTGTGCTGAAGCAGGGACTGATTGAGCGAGCTGTGCTGAAGCAGGGACGGATTGAGCCACCTCCGCTGAAGCTGGGATATCCTGAAAGCCTGACTTTGGGGGGTTAGGACTGCTTTAACAGACCTGCTAAAAGATATTCTTGATATCAAATACATATGAAATACATAGAGATGCTCACTTGGCTTGGTATTTTTATTTTGCCTTTAAAATATTTGGGGTTTTGGTTCTGGTTTTGAATAAAGTTTTTGGTGGTCTTTGTTTTGTTATGAATAGCAAGCACTAACAGGGAGAATGGCTTGCTGGGAAAACACATTTATTTGATTATCAATGTTACATACCACTACTCTGATCAATAGTGGTCAGAAGTTTCAATATTTAAATACATTTTTAAGCAAGCTCCATGATTGCCTTCTATAGCATTGCTATGTATTGAAACACCAGAGCACCCGTACATTTTAGCTCAATATATGGGGTTTAATCTATAAATATATATATAGATATATATTTATACATATACATATACATATATGATGTGTTGGGATGTAACACAGACAGAAAACTATTTCTAGGTAGTTTTCAACACAAAGTGGCAACTGGCATATAAAACTTGTGCAGTCCATCACCTGCTTTCATGTCCACCTATGAACACAATGACAAATATAGATGTACCATAGCTTTCGGAACTGGATCTTTAAAAATAAAAATAAAAACATAAAAATTGCCTGTTCCTACTGTAGTATTTTGTGGTAATATTATGGTGTGGTATTCTGAGACGTCTGGTATATTGAGGTATCTGGAGGAGCACTCAGGTCAGCTATATCTGTAAATCAAGTGGCAGATTCTGCCCTCGTTTTGTGGCTTTGTCTTTTTTGGGGCCTTTGTATTACTGTAGAGTAGTGGTTTCCAACCTTTTTTTGGTTAAGGAACCATATGTGAAATTCTGAGGGACCCCAACCCTCTCTAACAACGAGTCTAAGATGAGATGCATTGTAATATACCCCAACCCTATCTAATAGTGCGTCTGAGATCAGATGTAGTGTGAGGAACCCCAATCCTCTCTAATAGCGCTTCTGAGATCAGATGCATTGTAAGGAGCCCCAACCCTCTCTAATAGCGCGTCTGAGATCAGATGCATTGTAAGGAACCCCAACCCTCTCCAATAGCGCGTTTGAGATAAGATGCATTGTACTGTAAATTCTTCTGTATTAAGTACAATTTTAAAATGACCTAAAAATTACAGCGAACCCTTTAGGGATGCCCGGGGAATCCTAGGGTTCCTAGGATCCGTGGTTGAAAAACACTGCTGTAGACAATAATTTAAGGATATGGCTGAAAGTAGTCGAACATTACACCCCACGGTGTAGAATTGGTCCAATAGTTATTGACCTAAACTTAGGGCAAGGAAAAAAGCATGCCTTATACATAACTAATCCTACTGTATACACTAAGGTTCCTGTGTCTTTTTTTACTATCCCATAGATCCCATAGACGTTTGCCGCTTTGACATTTATGTATACAGTACATGTGTTCTTTTCTATACATTACTGTTCAAATCATTTAAGATTTTGAATTACAAGCCAGATATAAAAGTAAATACAATAAAACAAATATGTGTGTATGTATCTATAATAAATCAGTTTTGACATTTATAAAAAAAAATATTATCCAATTAAGGCCAGGTACCTAACCCCCCTGGGTGTTGTCTACCTCCGTCCCTCCCCCCCGCCCCCCACCCCATCCGTCTTCTTTCTCCCATCCATTGATAGGAGTCATGTTATCTGTTCTGTACCCCATAAAACATTGTGAAAGTAAACAGTTCAGAAATATAGATATTATCCATTTCTTTTTGGGTATGTAAAGGTCACGTTGCTTCCTACCTGCCATGATACAGAGTTAAGGTGGAGATAATTAGTCTCTCTGTACAGCGCCACTCTTTTCCTATCTCTGAGATGTCCACAAAACTAACGGTTTCCTTCGGGAACTAATTCAAGTCACGCACAAACAAGTTTACATTTGTGTATTTATCTCAGTCTCTAAGGCGATTCCATGATGTCATTACAGAACACTGCTGCTGGCATCTCCTAGGAGGCTCAATGATACTGTCTCGTGATGTCATAATAGAGAAATCAGCTACTGTTGACATTTAATTTCAAGTGGTTGAGAAGTGGTTAACTTGAGTAGCAGTCATAAAAATCACAGCTACTGTGATACATTGTATTACATACATTGGGTGACACAAGTACACATATGGACAGTGCCACTGACAGCAGTGGGATCAACATACTGTATCACTGGGTTCAAATGCATTGACTTCATGGCAAGATAAAGTATCACAGATTATAATGAGATGTATCACAGTCTGCGTCTCTGCCCCAGCATGCACCTTGGGGAGAGTCAGTAGAAGGAGTTGGGGGGAGTTACATGGTGCACAGATTATAATCAGATGTATCACATTCTGCGTCTCTGCTCCAATTTGCACCTTGGGGAGAGTGAGTAGGATGAGTTGGGGGCAGTTACATGGTGCACAGATTAAAATGAGATGCGTCACAAGTTGCATTTCTCTGATACTTTTTTTTAACCTTTTATTTGCCCAAAACAATCCTCCATATCTGAAGTGCCATAAGTCTAACATACCGCGTCAGAAGTAAGAAACTGTTCTTACAGTATATATGCTGCGGCTCTGCTCCAAAAAATAGAGCCATGCGTCTAAACACAACTACTCTATGTTGCTGCATAGACCTTTTATGTCTAATTCCAGCACTGGGGAAGTGTTCAACTCCATTCAAGGGCAGTCTAAACTAAACTACTACTTTGGTACAGCACTGCACTTTGCTTTAATGCTTCAGACATACACATTATGGGCTTTGAATGGGTCCCCCTGCTTATTTGTGGGGGGATAGAGATGAGTCTTTTACAATGAGAGTGCTACTGGATCTATGTTCTATATACAGTGACACCTTGCAGCCTTAATTACAATTTATTTTGGGATGTTTTTTGTCAGTACACTAAAACCTCCTCTTGGATAGACACAGGGGGATATTCTAGTAGCTGGGAGTTGTGCAAAAGCGTGCAGAAAGAGCCTTATCCGATTGGATTTCTAGAACAGCGGTGCGCAAACTGGGGGGCGCGACCCCCACGCGGGGCGCAAGACTGCCGTCTGGGGGGCGTGGGGTTTACAGAGGCCCCGCGCGCTTCCCGAAGGCACTTAAATTAAGTGCCGGGGGAGCTGCAGGGCCTCTGTAAACCTTCACTTACCTAGGCTCCGGCGGCTTCCTTCCTGCGTCGCCATGGCAACGCGGCATCAAAATGACGCTGTGAGGTCATGTGACGTCACGTTACTAGGGCAACGTGACGTCATGACGCCGGAGCGCAGGTGAATGGGGGTTCTGCTTTAGATATTGTGAAGCGGGGGCATCCAGACACTGATTAAGGGGTGCAGGAAACTAGTCATTCACACCTGGCTTTTATTTCTAGATCGACATTTACACAGACACACACACACACACACACGTAACAAGGGCTAATTGTAGTATAATGTAATACAATAAATATATTTGTCATTTAAATGGATTTTATTCATATGTTTTATTTTAAAGCGGGGTTGGGGGCGGGGTTGGGGGCGGGACTAGGGGCGGGGTTGGGGGCGGGACTAGGTGGCGAGTAGATTTTTTGGTTGGGCGAGTAGATTTTTGGGTGATTTGTCGAACACTGTATATATTTATATAGATATTAGTATGTACCATTGACTTTTATACACCAAGTGCAATCCATTTCTGTGCGCTAAACAGTATTTTGGGGCTGGGCGCAGATGGAGAAATTTGAACTTAGTACACGAGTGCAATTGAAGTTTGACATGCGCCGAAACCCTCCACCCCTCCCCCCGCTCAGTTTGCGATGCTTAGTATATTGGCCTCAGTAGGTCTTTCCCTTCCACTTCAAAGTAACGTATTGACAACCAAAGGGGATCTGCTACAGTAGTTTTTGGTGATTTCATCAGTCCCACTTGGCAAATAGTATATTGGAGATTCAAAAAAAGAGAAAGCGCTCGTTAAAGTAACACATTCTTTGATATTTTTAATCGAAAACAATGATATTCTTCCAGTGTATTAGTCAAGCACCTTACAGTTCACAAATACACACTAGAGAGGGTTGGGGTTCCTTACAATGCATTGATCAAATACATTGTAAGGAGCCCCAACCCTCTCTAACAGCGCGTCTGAAATCTGCATTGTAAGGAATCCCAACTTTCTCTAATAGCGCGTCTGAGATCAGATGCATTCAAAGGAGCCCCAACCCTCTCTAATAGCGCGTCTGAGATCAGATGCATTGTAAGGAACCCCAACCCTCTCTAATTGTGACCCTTGCACTCACCACGAACAAGGCGGACCCCCGGTACTGAGGTGGGAAAGTAGAAACTGCGCACCCACAGCAGTGGAGGCACGCCTGGATTGTCAGCGTAGCCGGGTCGGGGTTGGAGAGAGAGGGTAGTCCAGATACTTGCCGCGGTCATGGGGAGGAGCCAGTAACGGTAGATGTCCGTTGTGCCGAGGTCGAGGGTTGGAGCTGGTGGGTTAAAAGAATGTCCTATATCCGTGGTCAGGGATGGAGAGATGCAGGTAGTCGAGGGCAAGCTGGGGTCGTTATACAGAGAGCGTCCAAGAGTCTAGCCGTGTCGGTACACATGAGGTCAAACTGAAAGCAAGAGAGGCAAGGCACAAGGCAAAGCAGGAATGTAGGAACACAAGGCTACTATGGTCTATGCTCAGCAATTTGTAACTGAGCAAGCAGAGATTAAATAGGAGGACTGGAGCAATGAAAGTGAGAGGCGGAACGGAGGTGTGGCCCCGCGGGAGCTGTGATTGGACGCAGAGCGCAGGAGACAGGTGGGCATTGTTACGGGTGTTGTGTCGCAGCTGGGGAGTGGTGCACGATCGTCCCGTGAGCGCGCCGCGCGTGAGTGACACGTGACACGAACGGGGGGTGGGACCAAGCTCCATAGAGATGTTTGAAAACCTCTGTGTGCGCGCGCTTTTGTTGCCGGTCATTTGATTAGATGAGTTATTAAAAGCAAATTGTGTAGTTACTGTACACTCTCTCCAGTTCATTTATTTTTTCGTTCCGGTTGTGCATCGCACATTTTTCACTTTGTACTATCTCCCTAGCGAACAACACACCAAAAGGTGCCCTGCAGCAACCCACAGGAGCAGGATTGAACTGATGCACCCTTTGGTTTCATAATCTCCTTTGGTGTCATCCAAAATGGCCTGGCGAAGAGTTTTTCCGTAGAGTCGCTTGTAATGAACTTTGTTATTATTGAGGATAGAGTCTATGATATTGGCCGACTAGCAAGTCTACAGTTATTGATTTAAAAAGTTAACTAGGTGCCATTCCATGTGAACATTTACAGCTGATTTGTGATAGCTCAATAACAGAGCAGAACCAGCTAGGCGCCATCTTTTCTACATGTATATACTGTAAACCCCTAGACTGATCATTTACACCATTTATAAGTGGAGTTGGTAAGGATACCTTTCTATTTATGAGACAAAGGCTTGGACATTACTGTAGTGTTTTTGATTTAAACAAACAGGGCCCAAAATCTACTGTTGGGATTGTTTTTTGGAGCCCCAGATTTGGTCTTTGGACTTGTTTTTGTCATAGTTTATAGACTGCTTGTTCACTGGATTGATTGTACTTAATATGTCATACCAAAATATTACACAACATATGAATTTATAGTCACAAATACATTTTGCGAGAGTGTACGCAACAGCTCTACTCTGGGGGCCATGATGTTCACTTTTAAATGTCACATCTTCTTTAATATACACTAATGCAACATAGAGCGCTCCCAGGTGGTATCGAATTGGTCTAACTGCATCAATACGAGGCTCCCAACATGTTTCACAGACTCTCTTTAGTGTTAAATTGGGTAAGGATTTTAAAAGAATGATTTATCTGTTGGTGGACCTGGGGAAGAAATTATACAACGGTTGAATTAAGCCCAAAAATTAAATGGCACCTATATTGGGTTTGGCAGTGTTGTTAACCACTAGGTTCAAATAATGAGAACTACATGGTACATAAAACGCACGTGGGTTCATGTTCAACATGTCTTTGAACTCCATTATGCTTTCCCCGCATATTTGCAGCATTGTCATAGCTTTGGCCCTGCATATTTTCTACATTTATATTGAGATCCAATAGTTCCTTTATTATCCAATCACTTAAGATGATGTCATTTCTGCCCAAAAATAAAATGGAAGCCATCACATGGTACATCCACCAATTAGATTGGTGGATATATCATTTGTCAGTCAAATGTGATGTCACAGGCCTTATATAAGGTCTGTCATGTCTTATTTGACCCTAAGAAGCCGTCTGATCAACATCTCCCGGACCTGTGAAGAAGAAAAAACTACTCACCCGGGCCCACTCTTCCAGCAACTGAGGATCATGGACCCACCCTCCCCATGGCTTTCTTTCACCCCCCCTCCCCATGTCTCTTTCATCCCCCCATGTCTCTCTATCGCCTCCCTCCCCATGTCTCTTTCACCCCTCTCCCCATGTCTCTTTTTCACGCCCCACCCCATGGCTCTCTTTCACCCCCCTCTCTATGTCTCTTGCACCCCCTCCCCGTGTTTCTCTATCATCCCCCCCCTCCAAATGTCTCTCTATCACCCCCCCTCTAAATGTCTCTCGATCACCTCCCCATGTCTCTTTCACCCTCCCCTCCCAATGTCTCTTCACCCCTGCTCCCATGTCTCTTCACCCCTGCTCCCCATGTCTCTTTACCCCTGTTCCCATGTCTCTTCACCGCCGCTCCCCATGACTCTTTCACCCACTCCCCATGTCTCTTTCACCCACTCCCCATGTCTCTTTCACCCCTCCCCATGTCTCTCTTTTAAACCCATTCCCATGTCTCTATATCACCCCCTACCTATGTCTCTCTTTCACCCTCCTCCCCTCGCCATGTCTCTTTCACCCCCCTCCCCTCACCATGTCTCTCCTTCACCCCCCTCCCCTCACCATGTCTCTCCTTCACCCCCCTCCCCTCGCCATGACTCTCACCCCTCCACCTTCCTTCCACATGTCATAAACTCACACACACACTCACACTTAACAATTCTTGGTATATCTATAGAGGGTATTACTGTGCATCTGTATTATTTTTTAGTATAATGCTACTAGTAGTAGTACTTTTTTTTAAACAACTCTGAATTAAAATTTTAATGTATCATAATGTAACAATCATTTTTTGTTTCTATAGCAACCATTTACAAAGTCACATCCCCTTCCTATTTTGAAACAGGCTCTGGCAACCCCCCCCCCTTTTTTTGAACACTGCCCTCTCCCTAGCTGTGCAAAACTCAATTGTATCCAGTGACTGCCTGGTCACATGATCACCCCAGAGAACTTTGCATTTTTGGTCCTCTTCTGCTGCACTGGCAACCATTTAGTCAACCGCCGAGCCGAATCTTCACCGATCAATCGCAACTTAGCTAATTACTTATCAATGTGTGGATTGTATTGATGCACATATCAAAGGGATTTTTTTTTTTTAAACGACAGCTTGGACTGCTGCTTTAAAGGTGGGCAGAGTAAGTTTGGAAACGGGGAGGAGTCACAGACCTCCAAACAATTTAAATCTGCGCACACAAACCCATGTAAACTCAACCCCAGACCCACCTCACCATATATATTTGTCTTAAGGAGTGCTACTGGGTATGTGACATTGTACAGTATAAACACAAGGAAGAGAAGCCCAATGCAACATGATCCTCCGCCGACTTAAATTTAACATGTCAAAAACAGAACTCCTTATATTTCATGCCAAACCTGGCCCTACTACCACCTTCCACATTACTGTTGGAAGAACTACTATACATGCAGTAGCCCAAGCACGCTGCCCTGGGGGTCACAGACTCCTCTCTCACATTCAAAAGGTAGCTAAACCTGTCGTTTTTTCTTCCGCAAGATACACCCTTCCACTGTTGCTCGACAGCTAAAACTCTGACACAGACCCTCATTCTCTACCATCTCAAATACTGGAACCTTCTGCTGTCCGGTCTTACTGCCTCTCACCTGTCTCCCCTACAATCTATCCTAAACGCTGCTGCCAGAATCACTCTACTCTTTCCTAAATCTGTCTCAGCGTCTCCCCTGCTGAAATCCCTCTCCTGGCTTCCTATCAAATCCCGTATCTCACACTCAATTCTCCTCCTCACTTTTAAAGCTTTACACTCTTCTGCCCCTCCTTACAGCTCAGCTCTAATTTCTCGCTATGCACCATCCCGACTCTTGCGATCCGCCCAATGATGTCTTCTATCTACCCCTTTTGTATCTAAAGCCCTCTCTCGCCTTAAACCTTTCTCACTGACTGCCCTCACCTCTGGAGTGCCCTTCCCATCAATACCCGACTAGCACCTTCTCTATCCACCTTTAAGACCCACATTCTAACACATCTGCTTAAAGAAGCATGTGAGTAGCTCCGAGGCTGATACTATAGACCGCATACAAAAAGCTTGGCCCATTGCAGACGCACTTACCAGAACGCCGTCCTACTGTCTCTGTATGTTCTACCTACCAATTAGATTGTAAGCTCTTCAGAGCAGGGACTCCTTTTCCTAAATGTTACTTTTATGTCTGAAGCACTTATTCCCATGATCTGTTATTTGTATTATTTATATGATTGTCACGTGTATTACTGCGGTGAAGCGCTTTCTACATAAATGGCGCTATATAAATAAAGACATACAGTACATACATATATACAACATACAACATGACAAAGCATATAGTTAAATATTTATCTGTTTCTCTCTCATAAGTGGGGTCCGACTTACTTATCTCTCTCTCTCTCTCTCTCTCTCTCTCTCTCTCTCTCTCTCTCTCTCTCTCTCTCTCTCTCTCTCTCTCTCTCTCTCGTATCATCAAGAGGGTAATCTAAAGTTAATTTGCAGAATTTCAATAACCCTTGGCATTTGTAAATAGTTTCTTTAGTAAATAAAGAGTTCAATTGAAAATAGATACATTTTATTGAAGAGTTTTAAATATATTCTTAGTAAAATATGTTACAAACTGACTTATAAATATAAATCTTATTTACAGATAGTCACAGAGCTTGGCATCAGTTACAGATTAGTCAGGGTTTTTTTTTGTTTTTTTAGGGCTTAAGTATCTCATGGGGGAAATAAGTCTGGATGGTGGGTATCCGTAACGTTTAGAGATGTTATGATCCTTCTGCCTCTGAACAAAGCACTGTAGCCTCCCCTTGGAGGTATGTTGACAGGCTTACTCCCTCTCCAGTTGTGATTTCCTTTTCATAGCCTCTCTCTCCTCTCTCTGTTCTGGTGGAATAGGTATGGAAACCTCAAGCTCTTGGAGAGGCTGTTGACAGAAGGATGGAGTGAAGTTGTCCACTCTGCTGGGTACATTGATAGGAAGCTGCAGGTTAGAAAGCTGGTGCTTCTGGTTGAAAGGAGCTTGAATGGGGATAGTGGTTTGGCTGACCTTTTTAATGCATGTCACTGCAGCTTTCCGTTCTATGGATATCACTGGGAAGTGTTTGGGATTCTCTATAACTGAAGCTTTGTTTTCCCCACGTTGTTTGATTTCACTGGTTTTAATGCCAGGAGATGGAATGGGGATAGTGGTTTGGCTCACCTTTTCAATGCATCTTACTGCAGCTTCCTGTTCTATGGATATCACTGGGAAGTGTTTGGGATTCTCTATAACTGAAGCTTTGTTTTCCCCATGTTGTTTGATTTCACTGGTTTTAATGTCAGGTCTTGTGTACTCATGTATTTTAAATAGCCTAGGCCTGGCATTAATACCGACACCTTTAATTCCAGAAATACTGTCCTGTTTTTTGGCCATGAACCTTTTAATCGCATCAGTAAGAGACCACTGAACATGAGAAGCAGAAGTCTGGCTTTGGCGTCCTTGCATTGGTCCAAGCTTATTTCCAAGTGTAATGGATTCTGCGGGTGCCCCTGGACCTGTGGGACCTGCTTTTTTACCCAATGGGTGAAATACTTGAACAGAGTTAATCATTTGGAGGCTGAGGTTGCTGTGATGGGCTTTCACCTTTCCTTGTTCAGAAGGTTCCAATGACTTCTTGCCCTTCCCAAGAACTTCTGAATTCACTCCAGGCTGATTAGCACTTTTTCTTTTGAGAGCTTTGGGGTTATTATCAGTACCACAAGCCAGCGCTTGCTCAAAACTGAAAACGCTGGTCTGGTTCTTTGTTTTCTTCACTAGCTGCTTAATATTGCTGTTCTGTTTACGTTTGATCCCCATCTCTTGAGGTGTCTTCCGCTCAGGACTATGAGTAACTGCAGGAGACTTTGCATCTTTACATTTGATCCCCATCTCCTGAGGTGTCTTCCGCTCAGGACTATGAGTAACAGCAGGTGTTTTTGCATATTTACGTTTGATCCCGATCTCCTGAGGTGTCTTCCGCTCAGGACAATGAGTAACTGCAGGAGTCTTTGCATTTTTAAGTTTGATCCCCATCTCCTGAGGTGTCTTCCGCTCAGGACTATGAGTAACTGCAGGAGTTTTTGCATATTTACGTTTGATCCCCATCTCCTGAGGTGTCTTCCGCTCAGGACTATGAGTAACTGCAGGAGTCTTTGCATCTTTACGTTTGATCCCTATCTCCTGAGTTTTCTTCAGTTTAGGATTAATATGAGTAACAGCAGGTGTCTTTGCATCCATTGTACCTTCACGGCTTTGCTGCATCTTTTCAGATACCTTATTGGAAATGTGGGCACCTGAGAGACAAACACGTTTCATCTTTTTTAACAGAACAGCCTCGTCACCAGATTGTGGGCCATGGGGTGACTTCCCTGGTATAGGAGCAGAAGAATGATTTACTGGCTTTGACATTGGTTTTACCTTCTTTTGCAGTGCAGTTTGAGGGACTTGATCCTTTGCAGCTGAATAAAGGATCTTTTTCTTCTTTGTTTCCACTTTGGAGCACTTTGGTACCCCCTCAGACTTTGACGGACACTCAGTCTTCACTGAACTCAGCACGTTATTACGAACCTTCTGAGCAATATGTGAGGGGGCCTTCACCTCTGAAGATCTCTTCGCCATATCTTTTAACCCACCCCTTTTCCACACTGGCACATATAACTCTTTGTTGCTTTGCACATCAATATGTAACTTTGAGAGGTGGCTCAGCTTCCGAGCTGGTTGAGTTGGGTACATTAGAGGTGGTTCACTTTTTTCATTAGCAGCAAGCTGAACTGCTCCTTGTGTAATTAAACTGGCCTGGGAAATATGTTGGGCTCCAAGCGAGGTCTGACACACTGTAACAAAATCAAAAAGGAGAAATAATCAATTATCATAAATACCAACACATTGTACATAATAACACAAAGGAAGAAAAGCAAACACATGCTTAATCCCTTCAGTATTGGCGAGGACTACATACTGTAGAGTTCTATATATTTGTAACACTACAGTGGCGAATGACCGTAATTAAAGATCTTTATAACAGGTAATGGTATCGGTCAAGGAGAAGATTTTGAACAATGATTAGTAAAGATTCTCCATATCTCACCTTGTAAGGTCTGCATTCCTCTAAGGGGTATGAATGGTGGCTGCTGAAGTTGTGCATACTGGGTGGCCATTATACAAGGCCCTATTGTAGCACGTCTTTCCAAATGTGTGTTGGGACGGAAAGTAACAGGCTGCGTTGTGGCTTCTCCCCTAACCTGTCCTGCAAATCCTGTGTATCCTCCTGTAGCAGTGTGGTAGAATCCTCCGTTCATGTCCGATACACGAGGGTAAGCGCGTGTTGCCTGTGGGATCTGCTGTAGATACATTGGTGTTCCTGCAGACCCTTGTTGCAAAATCATGCCTTGGGCCCCATGTCTGTAGACTTCTGTATTCCTCCCTACTGGGTGGAAGCTGTTGCTCCATGAAGGGTAAGCAGTGGTGACTGCAGGAGCACTGCAGGTCGGTGGAGGGTTCACAGCAGAGGAATTTAAAAACTGATCTGTAAGGAAGAAAGGTAAAAGTGAAGGGCCAGAAAAGCACAATCAAGGCACATTTCTTTAACACACGGGGACTCAACTCCAGTCATCAAACCCCCCACAATAGGTCAACTTTTCAGGATATTCCAGCTTTAGCACAGGTGGCCCAATCACTCAATCAGCCTCTGATTGAGTCACCTGTGCTGAAGCAGGGACTGATTGAGCGAGCTGTGCTGAAGCAGGGACGGATTGAGCCACCTCCGCTGAAGCTGGGATATCCTGAAAGCCTGACTTTGGGGGGTTAGGACTGCTTTAACAGACCTGCTAAAAGATATTCTTGATATCAAATACATATGAAATACATAGAGATGCTCACTTGGCTTGGTATTTTTATTTTGCCTTTAAAATATTTGGGGTTTTGGTTCTGGTTTTGAATAAAGTTTTTGGTGGTCTTTGTTTTGTTATGAATAGCAAGCACTAACAGGGATAATGGCTTGCTGGGAAAACACATTTATTTGATTATCAATGTTACATACCACTACTCTGATCAATAGTGGTCAGAAGTTTCAATATTTAAATACATTTTTAAGCAAGCTCCATGATTGCCTTCTATAGCATTGCTATGTATTGAAACACCAGAGCACCCGTACATTTTAGCTCAATATATGGGGTTTAATCTATAAATATATATATAGATATATATTTATACATATACATATATGATGTGTTGGGATGTAACACAGACAGAAAACTATTTCTAGGTAGTTTTCAACACAAAGTGGCAACTGGCATATAAAACTTGTGCAGTCCATCACCTGCTTTCATGTCCACCTATGAACACAATGACAAATATAGATGTACCATAGCTTTCGGAACTGGATCTTTAAAAATAAAAATAAAAACATAAAAATTGCCTGTTCCTACTGTAGTATTTTGTGGTAATATTATGGTGTGGTATTCTGAGACGTCTGGTATATTGAGGTATCTGGAGGAGCACTCAGGTCAGCTATATCTGTAAATCAAGTGGCAGATTCTGCCCTCGTTTTGTGGCTTTGTCTTTTTTGGGGCCTTTGTATTACTGTAGAGTAGTGGTTTCCAACCTTTTTTTGGTTAAGGAACCATATGTGAAATTCTGAGGGACCCCAACCCTCTCTAACAACGAGTCTAAGATGAGATGCATTGTAATATACCCCAACCCTATCTAATAGTGCGTCTGAGATCAGATGAAGTGTGAGGAACCCCAATCCTCTCTAATAGCGCTTCTGAGATCAGATGCATTGTAAGGAGCCCCAACCCTCTCTAATAGCGCGTCTGAGATCAGATGCATTGTAAGGAACCCCAACCCTCTCCAATAGCGCGTTTGAGATAAGATGCATTGTACTGTAAATTCTTCTGTATTAAGTACAATTTTAAAATGACCTAAAAATTACAGCGAACCCTTTAGGGATGCCCGGGGAATCCTAGGGTTCCTAGGATCCGTGGTTGAAAAACACTGCTGTAGACAATAATTTAAGGATATGGCTGAAAGTAGTCGAACATTACACCCCACGGTGTAGAATTGGTCCAATAGTTATTGACCTAAACTTAGGGCAAGGAAAAAGCATGCCTTATACATAACTAATCCTACTGTATACACTAAGGTTCCTGTGTCTTTTTTTACTATCCCATAGATCCCATAGACGTTTGCCGCTTTGACATTTATGTATACAGTACATGTGTTCTTTTCTATACATTACTGTTCAAATCATTTAAGATTTTGAATTACAAGCCAGATATAAAAGTAAATACAATAAAACAAATATGTGTGTATGTATCTATAATAAATCAGTTTTGACATTTATAAAAAAAAATATTATCCAATTAAGGCCAGGTACCTAACCCCCCTGGGTGTTGTCTACCTCCGTCCCTCCCCCCCGCCCCCCACCCCATCCGTCTTCTTTCTCCCATCCATTGATAGGAGTCATGTTATCTGTTCTGTACCCCATAAAACATTGTGAAAGTAAACAGTTCAGAAATATAGATATTATCCATTTCTTTTTGGGTATGTAAAGGTCACGTTGCTTCCTACCTGCCATGATACAGAGTTAAGGTGGAGATAATTAGTCTCTCTGTACAGCGCCACTCTTTTCCTATCTCTGAGATGTCCACAAAACTAACGGTTTCCTTCGGGAACTAATTCAAGTCACGCACAAACAAGTTTACATTTGTGTATTTATCTCAGTCTCTAAGGCGATTCCATGATGTCATTACAGAACACTGCTGCTGGCATCTCCTAGGAGGCTCAATGATACTGTCTCGTGATGTCATAATAGAGAAATCAGCTACTGTTGACATTTAATTTCAAGTGGTTGAGAAGTGGTTAACTTGAGTAGCAGTCATAAAAATCACAGCTACTGTGATACATTGTATAACAGCCTAGAGTGCCTACCGCGTGGTTTGCCTACCCCACCATACAAACTTAGACGACACAGTTTTTTGTGGAAGTAAAAATGGTCACAGCTTTATTGTTTAACAATACTACCAAATAACTGTCAGCCATAAACTTAGTCCTTTGTCGTCCCTATTCTCGGTATCTTCCGGCGGGAGGAGCCCTCCTCCGCCCGCCCTATTCTACCGTCAACCCGGGAGACACACTCTCCGCCGTGATGGACACTCTCGCCCCTTACTCACGGCCCCGTCATCCGTTCACCCTGGGTCCCCCTTTTCATGGCCGTCTGGGCCTACCCGCATAGGATAGAGCCCAGCTACCTAAGATTGGTGCCAGGGGTACAGCGACCGACCGCCTGCGTCGGCGCCTCCAGCCCGCACGATCTTTTCAGGGGGACCGTTACCTGGCGGCCCATCCGCATCGGGTGGAGCCCCATTTCGGGTATTTACGGTGTCCCTACGATGACTGGCCTGACAGTTCCGCCAACGCTGTAACGATGGATCTGCTAACAGATTCATAAGAAATGGTTATACACAACACAACACAACACAACATTCTTCATGGGATGGGTGGGTGGGAAAAACAAGATTAATGGACGCTGCCTACCCGCGACGGGTTTAAATAGCCCGCCCTCCTCCCCTCCCCTCCCCTTGCTGCGCGCGCAACTCCACGCTGCCTCGTGGTGCGGGGGAGGGGAGGGGGCAGCTAATCCCTGCAAACCCTGGAGGTCACGGCGGCCATTATGAGGGCGCCGGGCCCATTTTGGATCCTCTGCCCTTTTTAACAGCCTAGAGTGCCTACCGCGTGGTTTGCCTACCCCACCATACAAACTTAGACGACACAGTTTTTTGTGGAAGTAAAAATGGTCACAGCTTTATTGTTTAACAATACTACCAAATAACTGTCAGCCATAAACTTAGTCCTTTGTCGTCCCTATTCTCGGTATCTTCCGGCGGGAGGAGCCCTCCTCCGCCCGCCCTATTCTACCGTCAACCCGGGAGACACACTCTCCGCCGTGATGGACACTCTCGCCCCTTACTCACGGCCCCGTCATCCGTTCACCCTGGGTCCCCCTTTTCATGGCCGTCTGGGCCTACCCGCATAGGATAGAGCCCAGCTACCTAAGATTGGTGCCAGGGGTACAGCGACCGACCGCCTGCGTCGGCGCCTCCAGCCCGCACGATCTTTTCAGGGGGACCGTTACCTGGCGGCCCATCCGCATCGGGTGGAGCCCCATTTCGGGTATTTACGGTGTCCCTACGATGACTGGCCTGACAGTTCCGCCACCCGGAGGCCCCATTAAGGCCACTTACTGGGGACTCACCCCACACACCAAGCTGTGACCCTAAACCCTGGCTGCTGATCGCTTGCAAAGGCCTGCGCATGTTATCAATAAAAATATCCAGGCCCTCGTCTGTTAGGTGCACCCCGTCCTTCCTGTGCCAGCTGCGCCCCCTGTCTTCGAATTCCCCATGCTTCACCGTCAGCCCCCCACAAGAGAGGATGAAATTACGGATGTCTCTGTTAACTTCTCGCCTTGCCTTTTCTATGCCGACCCAACTGCGCGCCCCCCTCCATACCAGCCGGGGTATAATCTCTGACCAAATAATGACTGCGTCACTCCAGAGGGCTTTAAGTCTGGCGCAGTCAGCGCGTATCTGGAGGATTAAGTCTAAAGACTTGGTGGCCGCCATGTCGTTCCCGCCCAGGTGGATCATTATCACGTGGGGCTTCCTGCCATAGACTGCCAGCGCGCTTGTGATGGTCGGCACCAGGTCTCTCCAGCACATTCCTCTCTTACCCAGCCATCGTATTTTCATGCTCTCCTGTGGGATTCCCAGCTGCAGACCCAGCGTGCTCGCCGCCCGCTCCCGGGCCCAGAACATGAAAGAATGACCGATCAGCCAGACTTCCCGCGCTGCGCCTGCATCGCCCACTGTGAAGACAGAAAACATGTTAGCAACCGCACAATCATCTAATTACCCCCTTGCTTGGACCTAATGTACCCTTTGTAGGCGTTTGACTTCCACCTCCCCAGTTCCTTAATCTGTGCTATAGGCAGCCCCCGCTCGGAGGCTACCGTTGCTGCCCCAATCCGAAACGAGTGGGTCCCGAAATTGGTGGCATCTATGCCTCCTGCCTCCAGGCAACGCTTAAAGATCCTGTTGAACTGAAACTTGGTTAGGGGAGTTGAATCTTTATGTGTCAGGAAAACCTCGCCCCCTTGCGGTCGCTGCCTGGCGTAGCGCTTTGCCGCCCTCACCGGGCACACCCTCCTATTCTCGTGCCGTCTCAGGTGCACCCAGGCCCCTTTCCCTGCCTGGTCAGTTTTTGACCTGTGTATGCGGCATGCTACCGTCTCCTCCCCTATAATCACGTTTCCCAGCAACAGGCCAGTGTCCCTGCTAGTTTTTGACGCTGCTACAAGTTCCCCTACTCTAAAGGCTCCAAAAAA
This sequence comes from Ascaphus truei, assembly GCF_040206685.1. Taxonomy (NCBI): domain Eukaryota; kingdom Metazoa; phylum Chordata; class Amphibia; order Anura; family Ascaphidae; genus Ascaphus; species Ascaphus truei. Next base: position 918,799 of record NW_027453847.1, on the reverse strand, counting down.
GGCAAAAGTGAAAGCCGCTTTAAATAAATTTATTTCGAACGGTCCTGCGCATACTGACTCTGCTGCCTTGTTCAAGCTTTGTAACCTCTCCACTGTTACCGGCTCCCTCTTATCTCCCCGCTTGCGCTCCCCTCTGCCCCACCCAATCAGTATTCGCCTGAGGAGGAAATCCTTGGTGATGTCTGTCTGTCCCCCCAACTTCAGGAAAAAGGCGATACCCGCTAGCGTACCGCCCGCCTTAGCCCGTGACATGCCCGCCCGCTTCTGAGTAAGTAAGAAATTGATTAGCTGGTGGGTTCTGCTAACCTTACCACTCCCCTTGGAGGCCTTCCTGAAACTGCGCCACTGCCGCCATGCGTTGTTATACGTCTTCCACGTGCGGGGGGCTAGCGATTGCTGCACCAAGGCCATCACTCCCTCCGCCCTAGCTGGTACAGATAATTGGGGCAGGTCAGACCTCTTTCCTGCGCGTCTGGGGCTGCTCGCCTAAATGCAGGCCAGTTAAAGCGGGATAGCGCGTCTGCGATTACATTAAGCTTCCCGGGGATGTGCTTTGCCTTAAAGTTTATGTTCCCCAGCATGCACTGCAGGACCAGCCTGCGCAACAACCTTATCACTGGTGGTGACGTAGCCGATAGGCCGTTCACCGCGTCCACTACCCCCAAATTGTCTGACCAGAATATTATATGCTTGTTAGCTAACTCCTTGCTCCATAACTCTACCGCTACTACGATGGGGAACAACTCCAGGAAAGCCATGTTCTTAGTTAGCCCCGTCTCCACCCAGTCAGCTGGCCATGGACCCGCACACCACTCCCCTCTAAAGTATGCCCCGAACCCGTGCCCCCCTGACGCATCAGTGAATAATTGCAGGGCGTCGCTGGTCTCGCCGTCCGTAACCCACAGCCTTCTCCCATTAAACTCCCTGAGAAAAAACCCCCATACCTCCAGGTCTGCCCTAAGCTCCTTGGTGATTCGGATATGGTGTTGGGGCTTTTTTACCCCCGCCGTGGCCCTTTCTAACCTGCGGTTAAATATCCTGCCCATGGGGATTACTCTGCAGGTGAAGTTTAGCAGACCCAGCAGTGACTGCATTTGTTTCAGGGTCACCTTCCTGGCCTCCCTGACCTGACCTAGGCTCATTCTAAGCTTCCTGACCTTGTCTGCGGGTAAGCGTGATTCCCTCGCCAGCGTGTCAATCTCTATGCCGAGGAATGACAGGATTTCTGTTGGGCCCTCGGTTTTTTCCTCTGCTATGGGAACCCCCAATTCCCTCATGATCCCCTTAGTACTCTCCAGCAAACTGTTGCACTGCAGTGAACCTGGGGGACCCACCAGCAGGAAGTCATCCAGATAGTGCGCAACTGTGCTAGTCCCCGTCTTACTGACTATGCACCAGTGCAAGAAAGTACTAAACGCCTCAAAGTAGGCGCATGAAATGGCACAACCCATGGGGAGACATTTATCGATGTAATACGCGCCCTCAAATTTACACCCTGTGAATCTGAAGCTGCTGGGGGCCAAAGGTAACAGCCGGAAGGCTGATTCTATGTCAATTTTTGCCAATAGTGCTCCCTCCCCACATGTTTTAATTATCCCTATGGCGGTGTCAAATGATTGGTATTGTACCCGGCATAGCTCCGGGTCTATAGCATCATTCACCGACCCCCCCCTTGGGTATGACAGGTGTTGTATTAGCCTGAATTTGCCCGGGTCCTTTTTTGGCACTACACCCAGCGGGGAAATAATTAACTGGGCGATAGGGGGGGATGCGAATGGGCCCGCCATCCGCCCCAATTTTATCTCTTTCTCTATTTTTCCTTTAACTATGTGTCTGTGTGTTGCAGCGGATTTTAAGTTCCGGCTAACACCCCTAGCTTGTACCACCCCCCCCACTGGTATGTGAAACCCCTTACTAAACCCCCCTTCAAGGAACCTTGCTTTTTCCCGGTCGGGGTACCCCCTTAACCAATAGGTTAGCCTGCTAAGGCTGACCGGTGTTGGGGCCTGTGTTAGGTGCCTCCCTTCCTCTAGCCTGGCTGCGGTTGCCCCGGGCTTTGAAGCATTTCTTAACGGGGTGGCTACCCCCGCACTGGCTACACACATGCTTGTACTTGCAACTCTCCCCCCGTTTGCAGTATAGGTCGTTAAACGCCCAACACTCCCCTTTGCTGCCTCTGCTTGCTGAGTGACTCCCGGGCCGGCTGCCCGGCCCCTTGCGAAAGGGCGCGTTACCCCCCTGTTTCGTGTTTCCCACTAGCTTCATCCACAATTCCATGTCCATCTTCCCCAGACTCAACCGTGTATCCCCCTGCCACCTATGCCTGAACTGCTCGTCATAATCCCGCCACGCTGACCCCCCGTGTTCGTCATGTATGTTCTGTATCACACTCATGTATCTCAACACATTATGCAATTCCTTGGGATGTTTTGAAAGGAAACAGTCCCCAAACACAATGAAACCCATAACCCAGTTTGCGTTACTCCTCACTACCTGCCCTTTCTCGCCTGCCTCTCGCGCGCGTCTCCTCTCTGCTCGCCCCTTTACAGACAGCTTGAACATATCCACATACTTCCTGTTACATATGTCTTTCTGTGTTCTCCTGGGCAGGTGTGTGTACAGGGGGCTAGTTTCGACTGCAAACGAATCCTCCCCACTGTGGGTGGGAGCCGCCCCTTTGTCTTTGCGCTTTCCCTTATCTGTCCTACTCCGCTTTGCCGCCTTGCTCAACGCCTCTACCTGTTTCCTTATGCGCTTTACCCCTGGGGTCTCGTCGCTGTCTGCGCCGCTGCTTGCGTCTGACTCGCTGCTCGCTCTCTCACTATTCTCGCTGTCTGACCCCTGGGACTCACAGTCCGACCCTGACCTCACTGACCCCCCATCGCTAACATCACCATCAACATCATCCTCATTACTTTCCAATGCTGCATTTTCATGCTCACCTGATCCTGCGGCCTGTGCACCTGGGTTACCGTTCCTGGGTCGTTTGGCGGCTGCACGGCTCCGGTTGCTGCTTGCCGGATCGGCGACCCTCCCCAGCGCCAATGGCGCCGGTGCATCAACCGGGGAAGGTGCCCGGGACACTGGGAGGCACCCCGCAGCCGGGGGCAGCGGGACCGCTGTTGATGGATCCAAGGCTGGTGCCGGCGCGCCAGGAGCGTCTGGCGCGGGTGCACCAGGCGCCGGGGCGTGGTGTGTGGGTGCTAGCGGCGCCGGTGGGTATGGTGTGTAGGGTGCCGGTGCATGCGGCGCAGGGGCGTAGTGTGCCGGTGCGTACGGGGGGGGCTTGGGACGCGTGGGCGTAAGGCGCGTAGGGGTAAGGCGCGTATGGGTACGGCGCGTATGGGTACGGCGCGTAGGGGTACGGCGGCAGGAACGCCAGGGGTGGCTCTGCAGCGGTGGTGGGCTGGCTCGGCCCGGCCATGGGGGTGGTGGTTTGGTCCGCAGTGGGGGGGGGTGTTATGTATAGCAGGGGGGGCGGTGCGCTGTGCAGCGGGGGGGGGGGGTGGTATGAGCAGCAGAGGGGTGGTGTGCTGCGCAGAGGAAGGGGGGGGCAGGCAAGCACTGGGAGCATGGCTAACAGCTGCGGGGGGGGGGTGGATGTTGGCTGGGAGGGGAGGGGGGACCGTTTTTGCAGGGAGGGGGGTGGTCATGGTAAGGGGAGCGGGGCCCAGGGCGGCAGGGAGGTGGTTAATGTCCTCTGCCATGAGGGGGGGGAGAGCAGCCCTCCCCTCCCTGCTCTGCTGCGAGCAGGCACGGGAGTGAGGCTGGGGGGCGGAGCCAGCCTGCCGGGCTGATTCCCTTCCTCTCCGGCTGAGAGAGGAGCTGGGAGGCGGCTGGGAGTGAGGCTGGGGGGCGGAGCTCGCCTGCCGGGCAGCCTGCTTCCTTCCCCGGCTGGGAGAGGGCTGCAGCTGCTGCTGTGGTGCTCCCTGCTCGGGCCACTGCCTCCGTGGGGCCGCCGGGCGGGATGTCCTGCGGTCGCGTGCAGGGGCCTTGCTGCTGCTGCTTCTCTGCCTCGTGCTGGCTGGATCCATGCTGCGGTCGGGACACGGTCACAGGTACCTGCAGGGAGAGAAAAACAAGATTAATGGACGCTGCCTACCCGCGACGGGTTTAAATAGCCCGCCCTCCTCCCCTCCCCTCCCCTTGCTGCGCGCGCAACTCCACGCTGCCTCGTGGTGCGGGGGAGGGGAGGGGGCAGCTAATCCCTGCAAACCCTGGAGGTCACGGCGGCCATTATGAGGGCGCCGGGCCCATTTTGGATCCTCTGCCCTTTTTTACATACATTGGGTGACACAAGTACACATATGGACAGTGCCACTGACAGCAGTGGGATCAACATACTGTATCACTGGGTTCAAATGCATTGACTTCATGGCAAGATAAAGTATCACAGATTATAATGAGATGTATCACAGTCTGCGTCTCTGCCCCAGCATGCACCTTGGGGAGAGTCAGTAGAAGGAGTTGGGGGGAGTTACATGGTGCACAGATTATAATCAGATGTATCACATTCTGCGTCTCTGCTCCAATTTGCACCTTGGGGAGAGTGAGTAGGATGAGTTGGGGGCAGTTACATGGTGCACAGATTAAAATGAGATGCGTCACAAGTTGCATTTCTCTGATACTTTTTTTTAACCTTTTATTTGCCCAAAACAATCCTCCATATCTGAAGTGCCATAAGTCTAACATACCGCGTCAGAAGTAAGAAACTGTTCTTACAGTATATATGCTGCGGCTCTGCTCCAAAAAATAGAGCCATGCGTCTAAACACAACTACTCTATGTTGCTGCATAGACCTTTTATGTCTAATTCCAGCACTGGGGAAGTGTTCAACTCCATTCAAGGGCAGTCTAAACTAAACTACTACTTTGGTACAGCACTGCACTTTGCTTTAATGCTTCAGACATACACATTATGGGCTTTGAATGGGTCCCCCTGCTTATTTGTGGGGGGATAGAGATGAGTCTTTTACAATGAGAGTGCTACTGGATCTATGTTCTATATACAGTGACACCTTGCAGCCTTAATTACAATTTATTTTGGGATGTTTTTTGTCAGTACACTAAAACCTCCTCTTGGATAGACACAGGGGGATATTCTAGTAGCTGGGAGTTGTGCAAAAGCGTGCAGAAAGAGCCTTATCCGATTGGATTTCTAGAACAGCGGTGCGCAAACTGGGGGGCGCGACCCCCACGCGGGGCGCAAGACTGCCGTCTGGGGGGCGTGGGGTTTACAGAGGCCCCGCGCGCTTCCCGAAGGCACTTAAATTAAGTGCCGGGGGAGCTGCAGGGCCTCTGTAAACCTTCACTTACCTAGGCTCCGGCGGCTTCCTTCCTGCGTCGCCATGGCAACGCGGCATCAAAATGACGCTGTGAGGTCATGTGACGTCACGTTACTAGGGCAACGTGACGTCATGACGCCGGAGCGCAGGTGAATGGGGGTTCTGCTTTAGATATTGTGAAGCGGGGGCATCCAGACACTGATTAAGGGGTGCAGGAAACTAGTCATTCACACCTGGCTTTTATTTCTAGATCGACATTTACACAGACACACACACACACACACACGTAACAAGGGCTAATTGTAGTATAATGTAATACAATAAATATATTTGTCATTTAAATGGATTTTATTCATATGTTTTATTTTAAAGCGGGGTTGGGGGCGGGGTTGGGGGCGGGACTAGGGGCGGGGTTGGGGGCGGGACTAGGTGGCGAGTAGATTTTTTGGTTGGGCGAGTAGATTTTTGGGTGATTTGTCGAACACTGTATATATTTATATAGATATTAGTATGTACCATTGACTTTTATACACCAAGTGCAATCCATTTCTGTGCGCTAAACAGTATTTTGGGGCTGGGCGCAGATGGAGAAATTTGAACTTAGTACACGAGTGCAATTGAAGTTTGACATGCGCCGAAACCCTCCACCCCTCCCCCCGCTCAGTTTGCGATGCTTAGTATATTGGCCTCAGTAGGTCTTTCCCTTCCACTTCAAAGTAACGTATTGACAACCAAAGGGGATCTGCTACAGTAGTTTTTGGTGATTTCATCAGTCCCACTTGGCAAATAGTATATTGGAGATTCAAAAAAAGAGAAAGCGCTCGTTAAAGTAACACATTCTTTGATATTTTTAATCGAAAACAATGATATTCTTCCAGTGTATTAGTCAAGCACCTTACAGTTCACAAATACACACTAGAGAGGGTTGGGGTTCCTTACAATGCATTGATCAAATACATTGTAAGGAGCCCCAACCCTCTCTAACAGCGCGTCTGAAATCTGCATTGTAAGGAATCCCAACTTTCTCTAATAGCGCGTCTGAGATCAGATGCATTCAAAGGAGCCCCAACCCTCTCTAATAGCGCGTCTGAGATCAGATGCATTGTAAGGAACCCCAACCCTCTCTAATTGTGACCCTTGCACTCACCACGAACAAGGCGGACCCCCGGTACTGAGGTGGGAAAGTAGAAACTGCGCACCCACAGCAGTGGAGGCACGCCTGGATTGTCAGCGTAGCCGGGTCGGGGTTGGAGAGAGAGGGTAGTCCAGATACTTGCCGCGGTCATGGGGAGGAGCCAGTAACGGTAGATGTCCGTTGTGCCGAGGTCGAGGGTTGGAGCTGGTGGGTTAAAAGAATGTCCTATATCCGTGGTCAGGGATGGAGAGATGCAGGTAGTCGAGGGCAAGCTGGGGTCGTTATACAGAGAGCGTCCAAGAGTCTAGCCGTGTCGGTACACATGAGGTCAAACTGAAAGCAAGAGAGGCAAGGCACAAGGCAAAGCAGGAATGTAGGAACACAAGGCTACTATGGTCTATGCTCAGCAATTTGTAACTGAGCAAGCAGAGATTAAATAGGAGGACTGGAGCAATGAAAGTGAGAGGCGGAACGGAGGTGTGGCCCCGCGGGAGCTGTGATTGGACGCAGAGCGCAGGAGACAGGTGGGCATTGTTACGGGTGTTGTGTCGCAGCTGGGGAGTGGTGCACGATCGTCCCGTGAGCGCGCCGCGCGTGAGTGACACGTGACACGAACGGGGGGTGGGACCAAGCTCCATAGAGATGTTTGAAAACCTCTGTGTGCGCGCGCTTTTGTTGCCGGTCATTTGATTAGATGAGTTATTAAAAGCAAATTGTGTAGTTACTGTACACTCTCTCCAGTTCATTTATTTTTTCGTTCCGGTTGTGCATCGCACATTTTTCACTTTGTACTATCTCCCTAGCGAACAACACACCAAAAGGTGCCCTGCAGCAACCCACAGGAGCAGGATTGAACTGATGCACCCTTTGGTTTCATAATCTCCTTTGGTGTCATCCAAAATGGCCTGGCGAAGAGTTTTTCCGTAGAGTCGCTTGTAATGAACTTTGTTATTATTGAGGATAGAGTCTATGATATTGGCCGACTAGCAAGTCTACAGTTATTGATTTAAAAAGTTAACTAGGTGCCATTCCATGTGAACATTTACAGCTGATTTGTGATAGCTCAATAACAGAGCAGAACCAGCTAGGCGCCATCTTTTCTACATGTATATACTGTAAACCCCTAGACTGATCATTTACACCATTTATAAGTGGAGTTGGTAAGGATACCTTTCTATTTATGAGACAAAGGCTTGGACATTACTGTAGTGTTTTTGATTTAAACAAACAGGGCCCAAAATCTACTGTTGGGATTGTTTTTTGGAGCCCCAGATTTGGTCTTTGGACTTGTTTTTGTCATAGTTTATAGACTGCTTGTTCACTGGATTGATTGTACTTAATATGTCATACCAAAATATTACACAACATATGAATTTATAGTCACAAATACATTTTGCGAGAGTGTACGCAACAGCTCTACTCTGGGGGCCATGATGTTCACTTTTAAATGTCACATCTTCTTTAATATACACTAATGCAACATAGAGCGCTCCCAGGTGGTATCGAATTGGTCTAACTGCATCAATACGAGGCTCCCAACATGTTTCACAGACTCTCTTTAGTGTTAAATTGGGTAAGGATTTTAAAAGAATGATTTATCTGTTGGTGGACCTGGGGAAGAAATTATACAACGGTTGAATTAAGCCCAAAAATTAAATGGCACCTATATTGGGTTTGGCAGTGTTGTTAACCACTAGGTTCAAATAATGAGAACTACATGGTACATAAAACGCACGTGGGTTCATGTTCAACATGTCTTTGAACTCCATTATGCTTTCCCCGCATATTTGCAGCATTGTCATAGCTTTGGCCCTGCATATTTTCTACATTTATATTGAGATCCAATAGTTCCTTTATTATCCAATCACTTAAGATGATGTCATTTCTGCCCAAAAATAAAATGGAAGCCATCACATGGTACATCCACCAATTAGATTGGTGGATATATCATTTGTCAGTCAAATGTGATGTCACAGGCCTTATATAAGGTCTGTCATGTCTTATTTGACCCTAAGAAGCCGTCTGATCAACATCTCCCGGACCTGTGAAGAAGAAAAAACTACTCACCCGGGCCCACTCTTCCAGCAACTGAGGATCATGGACCCACCCTCCCCATGGCTTTCTTTCACCCCCCCTCCCCATGTCTCTTTCATCCCCCCATGTCTCTCTATCGCCTCCCTCCCCATGTCTCTTTCACCCCTCTCCCCATGTCTCTTTTTCACGCCCCAACCCATGGCTCTCTTTCACCCCCCTCTCTATGTCTCTTGCACCCCCTCCCCGTGTTTCTCTATCATCCCCCCCCTCCAAATGTCTCTCTATCACCCCCCCTCTAAATGTCTCTCGATCACCTCCCCATGTCTCTTTCACCCTCCCCTCCCAATGTCTCTTCACCCCTGCTCCCATGTCTCTTCACCCCTGCTCCCCATGTCTCTTTACCCCTGTTCCCATGTCTCTTCACCGCCGCTCCCCATGACTCTTTCACCCACTCCCCATGTCTCTTTCACCCACTCCCCATGTCTCTTTCACCCCTCCCCATGTCTCTCTTTTAAACCCATTCCCATGTCTCTATATCACCCCCTACCTATGTCTCTCTTTCACCCTCCTCCCCTCGCCATGTCTCTTTCACCCCCCTCCCCTCACCATGTCTCTCCTTCACCCCCCTCCCCTCGCCATGACTCTCACCCCTCCACCTTCCTTCCACATGTCATAAACTCACACACACACTCACACTTAACAATTCTTGGTATATCTATAGAGGGTATTACTGTGCATCTGTATTATTTTTTAGTATAATGCTACTAGTAGTAGTACTTTTTTTTAAACAACTCTGAATTAAAATTTTAATGTATCATAATGTAACAATCATTTTTTGTTTCTATAGCAACCATTTACAAAGTCACATCCCCTTCCTATTTTGAAACAGGCTCTGGCAACCCCCCCCCCTTTTTTTGAACACTGCCCTCTCCCTAGCTGTGCAAAACTCAATTGTATCCAGTGACTGCCTGGTCACATGATCACCCCAGAGAACTTTGCATTTTTGGTCCTCTTCTGCTGCACTGGCAACCATTTAGTCAACCGCCGAGCCGAATCTTCACCGATCAATCGCAACTTAGCTAATTACTTATCAATGTGTGGATTGTATTGATGCACATATCAAAGGGATTTTTTTTTTTTAAACGACAGCTTGGACTGCTGCTTTAAAGGTGGGCAGAGTAAGTTTGGAAACGGGGAGGAGTCACAGACCTCCAAACAATTTAAATCTGCGCACACAAACCCATGTAAACTCAACCCCAGACCCACCTCACCATATATATTTGTCTTAAGGAGTGCTACTGGGTATGTGACATTGTACAGTATAAACACAAGGAAGAGAAGCCCAATGCAACATGATCCTCCGCCGACTTAAATTTAACATGTCAAAAACAGAACTCCTTATATTTCATGACAAACCTGGCCCTACTACCACCTTCCACATTACTGTTGGAAGAACTACTATACATGCAGTAGCCCAAGCACGCTGCCCTGGGGGTCACAGACTCCTCTCTCACATTCAAAAGGTAGCTAAACCTGTCGTTTTTTCTTCCGCAAGATACACCCTTCCACTGTTGCTCGACAGCTAAAACTCTGACACAGACCCTCATTCTCTACCATCTCAAATACTGGAACCTTCTGCTGTCCGGTCTTACTGCCTCTCACCTGTCTCCCCTACAATCTATCCTAAACGCTGCTGCCAGAATCACTCTACTCTTTCCTAAATCTGTCTCAGCGTCTCCCCTGCTGAAATCCCTCTCCTGGCTTCCTATCAAATCCCGTATCTCACACTCAATTCTCCTCCTCACTTTTAAAGCTTTACACTCTTCTGCCCCTCCTTACAGCTCAGCTCTAATTTCTCGCTATGCACCATCCCGACTCTTGCGATCCGCCCAATGATGTCTTCTATCTACCCCTTTTGTATCTAAAGCCCTCTCTCGCCTTAAACCTTTCTCACTGACTGCCCTCACCTCTGGAGTGCCCTTCCCATCAATACCCGACTAGCACCTTCTCTATCCACCTTTAAGACCCACATTCTAACACATCTGCTTAAAGAAGCATGTGAGTAGCTCCGAGGCTGATACTATAGACCGCATACAAAAAGCTTGGCCCATTGCAGACGCACTTACCAGAACGCCGTCCTACTGTCTCTGTATGTTCTACCTACCAATTAGATTGTAAGCTCTTCAGAGCAGGGACTCCTTTTCCTAAATGTTACTTTTATGTCTGAAGCACTTATTCCCATGATCTGTTATTTGTATTATTTATATGATTGTCACGTGTATTACTGCGGTGAAGCGCTTTCTACATAAATGGCGCTATATAAATAAAGACATACAGTACATACATATATACAACATACAACATGACAAAGCATATAGTTAAATATTTATCTGTTTCTCTCTCATAAGTGGGGTCCGACTTACTTCTCTCTCTCTCTCTCTCTCTCTCTCTCTCTCTCTCTCTCTCTCTCTCTCTCTCTCTCTCTCTCTCGTATCATCAAGAGGGTAATCTAAAGTTAATTTGCAGAATTTCAATAACCCTTGGCATTTGTAAATAGTTTCTTTAGTAAATAAAGAGTTCAATTGAAAATAGATACATTTTATTGAAGAGTTTTAAATATATTCTTAGTAAAATATGTTACAAACTGACTTATAAATATAAATCTTATTTACAGATAGTCACAGAGCTTGGCATCAGTTACAGATTAGTCAGGGTTTTTTTTTGTTTTTTTAGGGCTTAAGTATCTCATGGGGGAAATAAGTCTGGATGGTGGGTATCCGTAACGTTTAGAGATGTTATGATCCTTCTGCCTCTGAACAAAGCACTGTAGCCTCCCCTTGGAGGTATGTTGACAGGCTTACTCCCTCTCCAGTTGTGATTTCCTTTTCATAGCCTCTCTCTCCTCTCTCTGTTCTGGTGGAATAGGTATGGAAACCTCAAGCTCTTGGAGAGGCTGTTGACAGAAGGATGGAGTGAAGTTGTCCACTCTGCTGGGTACATTGATAGGAAGCTGCAGGTTAGAAAGCTGGTGCTTCTGGTTGAAAGGAGCTTGAATGGGGATAGTGGTTTGGCTGACCTTTTTAATGCATGTCACTGCAGCTTTCCGTTCTATGGATATCACTGGGAAGTGTTTGGGATTCTCTATAACTGAAGCTTTGTTTTCCCCACGTTGTTTGATTTCACTGGTTTTAATGCCAGGAGATGGAATGGGGATAGTGGTTTGGCTCACCTTTTCAATGCATCTTACTGCAGCTTCCTGTTCTATGGATATCACTGGGAAGTGTTTGGGATTCTCTATAACTGAAGCTTTGTTTTCCCCATGTTGTTTGATTTCACTGGTTTTAATGTCAGGTCTTGTGTACTCATGTATTTTAAATAGCCTAGGCCTGGCATTAATACCGACACCTTTAATTCCAGAAATACTGTCCTGTTTTTTGGCCATGAACCTTTTAATCGCATCAGTAAGAGACCACTGAACATGAGAAGCAGAAGTCTGGCTTTGGCGTCCTTGCATTGGTCCAAGCTTATTTCCAAGTGTAATGGATTCTGCGGGTGCCCCTGGACCTGTGGGACCTGCTTTTTTACCCAATGGGTGAAATACTTGAACAGAGTTAATCATTTGGAGGCTGAGGTTGCTGTGATGGGCTTTCACCTTTCCTTGTTCAGAAGGTTCCAATGACTTCTTGCCCTTCCCAAGAACTTCTGAATTCACTCCAGGCTGATTAGCACTTTTTCTTTTGAGAGCTTTGGGGTTATTATCAGTACCACAAGCCAGCGCTTGCTCAAAACTGAAAACGCTGGTCTGGTTCTTTGTTTTCTTCACTAGCTGCTTAATATTGCTGTTCTGTTTACGTTTGATCCCCATCTCTTGAGGTGTCTTCCGCTCAGGACTATGAGTAACTGCAGGAGACTTTGCATCTTTACATTTGATCCCCATCTCCTGAGGTGTCTTCCGCTCAGGACTATGAGTAACAGCAGGTGTTTTTGCATATTTACGTTTGATCCCGATCTCCTGAGGTGTCTTCCGCTCAGGACAATGAGTAACTGCAGGAGTCTTTGCATTTTTAAGTTTGATCCCCATCTCCTGAGGTGTCTTCCGCTCAGGACTATGAGTAACTGCAGGAGTTTTTGCATATTTACGTTTGATCCCCATCTCCTGAGGTGTCTTCCGCTCAGGACTATGAGTAACTGCAGGAGTCTTTGCATCTTTACGTTTGATCCCTATCTCCTGAGTTTTCTTCAGTTTAGGATTAATATGAGTAACAGCAGGTGTCTTTGCATCCATTGTACCTTCACGGCTTTGCTGCATCTTTTCAGATACCTTATTGGAAATGTGGGCACCTGAGAGACAAACACGTTTCATCTTTTTTAACAGAACAGCCTCGTCACCAGATTGTGGGCCATGGGGTGACTTCCCTGGTATAGGAGCAGAAGAATGATTTACTGGCTTTGACATTGGTTTTACCTTCTTTTGCAGTGCAGTTTGAGGGACTTGATCCTTTGCAGCTGAATAAAGGATCTTTTTCTTCTTTGTTTCCACTTTGGAGCACTTTGGTACCCCCTCAGACTTTGACGGACACTCAGTCTTCACTGAACTCAGCACGTTATTACGAACCTTCTGAGCAATATGTGAGGGGGCCTTCACCTCTGAAGATCTCTTCGCCATATCTTTTAACCCACCCCTTTTCCACACTGGCACATATAACTCTTTGTTGCTTTGCACATCAATATGTAACTTTGAGAGGTGGCTCAGCTTCCGAGCTGGTTGAGTTGGGTACATTAGAGGTGGTTCACTTTTTTCATTAGCAGCAAGCTGAACTGCTCCTTGTGTAATTAAACTGGCCTGGGAAATATGTTGGGCTCCAAGCGAGGTCTGACACACTGTAACAAAATCAAAAAGGAGAAATAATCAATTATCATAAATACCAACACATTGTACATAATAACACAAAGGAAGAAAAGCAAACACATGCTTAATCCCTTCAGTATTGGCGAGGACTACATACTGTAGAGTTCTATATATTTGTAACACTACAGTGGCGAATGACCGTAATTAAAGATCTTTATAACAGGTAATGGTATCGGTCAAGGAGAAGATTTTGAACAATGATTAGTAAAGATTCTCCATATCTCACCTTGTAAGGTCTGCATTCCTCTAAGGGGTATGAATGGTGGCTGCTGAAGTTGTGCATACTGGGTGGCCATTATACAAGGCCCTATTGTAGCACGTCTTTCCAAATGTGTGTTGGGACGGAAAGTAACAGGCTGCGTTGTGGCTTCTCCCCTAACCTGTCCTGCAAATCCTGTGTATCCTCCTGTAGCAGTGTGGTAGAATCCTCCGTTCATGTCCGATACACGAGGGTAAGCGCGTGTTGCCTGTGGGATCTGCTGTAGATACATTGGTGTTCCTGCAGACCCTTGTTGCAAAATCATGCCTTGGGCCCCATGTCTGTAGACTTCTGTATTCCTCCCTACTGGGTGGAAGCTGTTGCTCCATGAAGGGTAAGCAGTGGTGACTGCAGGAGCACTGCAGGTCGGTGGAGGGTTCACAGCAGAGGAATTTAAAAACTGATCTGTAAGGAAGAAAGGTAAAAGTGAAGGGCCAGAAAAGCACAATCAAGGCACATTTCTTTAACACACGGGGACTCAACTCCAGTCATCAAACCCCCCACAATAGGTCAACTTTTCAGGATATTCCAGCTTTAGCACAGGTGGCCCAATCACTCAATCAGCCTCTGATTGAGTCACCTGTGCTGAAGCAGGGACTGATTGAGCGAGCTGTGCTGAAGCAGGGACGGATTGAGCCACCTCCGCTGAAGCTGGGATATCCTGAAAGCCTGACTTTGGGGGGTTAGGACTGCTTTAACAGACCTGCTAAAAGATATTCTTGATATCAAATACATATGAAATACATAGAGATGCTCACTTGGCTTGGTATTTTTATTTTGCCTTTAAAATATTTGGGGTTTTGGTTCTGGTTTTGAATAAAGTTTTTGGTGGTCTTTGTTTTGTTATGAATAGCAAGCACTAACAGGGAGAATGGCTTGCTGGGAAAACACATTTATTTGATTATCAATGTTACATACCACTACTCTGATCAATAGTGGTCAGAAGTTTCAATATTTAAATACATTTTTAAGCAAGCTCCATGATTGCCTTCTATAGCATTGCTATGTATTGAAACACCAGAGCACCCGTACATTTTAGCTCAATATATGGGGTTTAATCTATAAATATATATATAGATATATATTTATACATATACATATACATATATGATGTGTTGGGATGTAACACAGACAGAAAACTATTTCTAGGTAGTTTTCAACACAAAGTGGCAACTGGCATATAAAACTTGTGCAGTCCATCACCTGCTTTCATGTCCACCTATGAACACAATGACAAATATAGATGTACCATAGCTTTCGGAACTGGATCTTTAAAAATAAAAATAAAAACATAAAAATTGCCTGTTCCTACTGTAGTATTTTGTGGTAATATTATGGTGTGGTATTCTGAGACGTCTGGTATATTGAGGTATCTGGAGGAGCACTCAGGTCAGCTATATCTGTAAATCAAGTGGCAGATTCTGCCCTCGTTTTGTGGCTTTGTCTTTTTTGGGGCCTTTGTATTACTGTAGAGTAGTGGTTTCCAACCTTTTTTTGGTTAAGGAACCATATGTGAAATTCTGAGGGACCCCAACCCTCTCTAACAACGAGTCTAAGATGAGATGCATTGTAATATACCCCAACCCTATCTAATAGTGCGTCTGAGATCAGATGTAGTGTGAGGAACCCCAATCCTCTCTAATAGCGCTTCTGAGATCAGATGCATTGTAAGGAGCCCCAACCCTCTCTAATAGCGCGTCTGAGATCAGATGCATTGTAAGGAACCCCAACCCTCTCCAATAGCGCGTTTGAGATAAGATGCATTGTACTGTAAATTCTTCTGTATTAAGTACAATTTTAAAATGACCTAAAAATTACAGCGAACCCTTTAGGGATGCCCGGGGAATCCTAGGGTTCCTAGGATCCGTGGTTGAAAAACACTGCTGTAGACAATAATTTAAGGATATGGCTGAAAGTAGTCGAACATTACACCCCACGGTGTAGAATTGGTCCAATAGTTATTGACCTAAACTTAGGGCAAGGAAAAAAGCATGCCTTATACATAACTAATCCTACTGTATACACTAAGGTTCCTGTGTCTTTTTTTACTATCCCATAGATCCCATAGACGTTTGCCGCTTTGACATTTATGTATACAGTACATGTGTTCTTTTCTATACATTACTGTTCAAATCATTTAAGATTTTGAATTACAAGCCAGATATAAAAGTAAATACAATAAAACAAATATGTGTGTATGTATCTATAATAAATCAGTTTTGACATTTATAAAAAAAAATATTATCCAATTAAGGCCAGGTACCTAACCCCCCTGGGTGTTGTCTACCTCCGTCCCTCCCCCCCGCCCCCCACCCCATCCGTCTTCTTTCTCCCATCCATTGATAGGAGTCATGTTATCTGTTCTGTACCCCATAAAACATTGTGAAAGTAAACAGTTCAGAAATATAGATATTATCCATTTCTTTTTGGGTATGTAAAGGTCACGTTGCTTCCTACCTGCCATGATACAGAGTTAAGGTGGAGATAATTAGTCTCTCTGTACAGCGCCACTCTTTTCCTATCTCTGAGATGTCCACAAAACTAACGGTTTCCTTCGGGAACTAATTCAAGTCACGCACAAACAAGTTTACATTTGTGTATTTATCTCAGTCTCTAAGGCGATTCCATGATGTCATTACAGAACACTGCTGCTGGCATCTCCTAGGAGGCTCAATGATACTGTCTCGTGATGTCATAATAGAGAAATCAGCTACTGTTGACATTTAATTTCAAGTGGTTGAGAAGTGGTTAACTTGAGTAGCAGTCATAAAAATCACAGCTACTGTGATACATTGTATTACATACATTGGGTGACACAAGTACACATATGGACAGTGCCACTGACAGCAGTGGGATCAACATACTGTATCACTGGGTTCAAATGCATTGACTTCATGGCAAGATAAAGTATCACAGATTATAATGAGATGTATCACAGTCTGCGTCTCTGCCCCAGCATGCACCTTGGGGAGAGTCAGTAGAAGGAGTTGGGGGGAGTTACATGGTGCACAGATTATAATCAGATGTATCACATTCTGCGTCTCTGCTCCAATTTGCACCTTGGGGAGAGTGAGTAGGATGAGTTGGGGGCAGTTACATGGTGCACAGATTAAAATGAGATGCGTCACAAGTTGCATTTCTCTGATACTTTTTTTTAACCTTTTATTTGCCCAAAACAATCCTCCATATCTGAAGTGCCATAAGTCTAACATACCGCGTCAGAAGTAAGAAACTGTTCTTACAGTATATATGCTGCGGCTCTGCTCCAAAAAATAGAGCCATGCGTCTAAACACAACTACTCTATGTTGCTGCATAGACCTTTTATGTCTAATTCCAGCACTGGGGAAGTGTTCAACTCCATTCAAGGGCAGTCTAAACTAAACTACTACTTTGGTACAGCACTGCACTTTGCTTTAATGCTTCAGACATACACATTATGGGCTTTGAATGGGTCCCCCTGCTTATTTGTGGGGGGATAGAGATGAGTCTTTTACAATGAGAGTGCTACTGGATCTATGTTCTATATACAGTGACACCTTGCAGCCTTAATTACAATTTATTTTGGGATGTTTTTTGTCAGTACACTAAAACCTCCTCTTGGATAGACACAGGGGGATATTCTAGTAGCTGGGAGTTGTGCAAAAGCGTGCAGAAAGAGCCTTATCCGATTGGATTTCTAGAACAGCGGTGCGCAAACTGGGGGGCGCGACCCCCACGCGGGGCGCAAGACTGCCGTCTGGGGGGCGTGGGGTTTACAGAGGCCCCGCGCGCTTCCCGAAGGCACTTAAATTAAGTGCCGGGGGAGCTGCAGGGCCTCTGTAAACCTTCACTTACCTAGGCTCCGGCGGCTTCCTTCCTGCGTCGCCATGGCAACGCGGCATCAAAATGACGCTGTGAGGTCATGTGACGTCACGTTACTAGGGCAACGTGACGTCATGACGCCGGAGCGCAGGTGAATGGGGGTTCTGCTTTAGATATTGTGAAGCGGGGGCATCCAGACACTGATTAAGGGGTGCAGGAAACTAGTCATTCACACCTGGCTTTTATTTCTAGATCGACATTTACACAGACACACACACACACACACACGTAACAAGGGCTAATTGTAGTATAATGTAATACAATAAATATATTTGTCATTTAAATGGATTTTATTCATATGTTTTATTTTAAAGCGGGGTTGGGGGCGGGGTTGGGGGCGGGACTAGGGGCGGGGTTGGGGGCGGGACTAGGTGGCGAGTAGATTTTTTGGTTGGGCGAGTAGATTTTTGGGTGATTTGTCGAACACTGTATATATTTATATAGATATTAGTATGTACCATTGACTTTTATACACCAAGTGCAATCCATTTCTGTGCGCTAAACAGTATTTTGGGGCTGGGCGCAGATGGAGAAATTTGAACTTAGTACACGAGTGCAATTGAAGTTTGACATGCGCCGAAACCCTCCACCCCTCCCCCCGCTCAGTTTGCGATGCTTAGTATATTGGCCTCAGTAGGTCTTTCCCTTCCACTTCAAAGTAACGTATTGACAACCAAAGGGGATCTGCTACAGTAGTTTTTGGTGATTTCATCAGTCCCACTTGGCAAATAGTATATTGGAGATTCAAAAAAAGAGAAAGCGCTCGTTAAAGTAACACATTCTTTGATATTTTTAATCGAAAACAATGATATTCTTCCAGTGTATTAGTCAAGCACCTTACAGTTCACAAATACACACTAGAGAGGGTTGGGGTTCCTTACAATGCATTGATCAAATACATTGTAAGGAGCCCCAACCCTCTCTAACAGCGCGTCTGAAATCTGCATTGTAAGGAATCCCAACTTTCTCTAATAGCGCGTCTGAGATCAGATGCATTCAAAGGAGCCCCAACCCTCTCTAATAGCGCGTCTGAGATCAGATGCATTGTAAGGAACCCCAACCCTCTCTAATTGTGACCCTTGCACTCACCACGAACAAGGCGGACCCCCGGTACTGAGGTGGGAAAGTAGAAACTGCGCACCCACAGCAGTGGAGGCACGCCTGGATTGTCAGCGTAGCCGGGTCGGGGTTGGAGAGAGAGGGTAGTCCAGATACTTGCCGCGGTCATGGGGAGGAGCCAGTAACGGTAGATGTCCGTTGTGCCGAGGTCGAGGGTTGGAGCTGGTGGGTTAAAAGAATGTCCTATATCCGTGGTCAGGGATGGAGAGATGCAGGTAGTCGAGGGCAAGCTGGGGTCGTTATACAGAGAGCGTCCAAGAGTCTAGCCGTGTCGGTACACATGAGGTCAAACTGAAAGCAAGAGAGGCAAGGCACAAGGCAAAGCAGGAATGTAGGAACACAAGGCTACTATGGTCTATGCTCAGCAATTTGTAACTGAGCAAGCAGAGATTAAATAGGAGGACTGGAGCAATGAAAGTGAGAGGCGGAACGGAGGTGTGGCCCCGCGGGAGCTGTGATTGGACGCAGAGCGCAGGAGACAGGTGGGCATTGTTACGGGTGTTGTGTCGCAGCTGGGGAGTGGTGCACGATCGTCCCGTGAGCGCGCCGCGCGTGAGTGACACGTGACACGAACGGGGGGTGGGACCAAGCTCCATAGAGATGTTTGAAAACCTCTGTGTGCGCGCGCTTTTGTTGCCGGTCATTTGATTAGATGAGTTATTAAAAGCAAATTGTGTAGTTACTGTACACTCTCTCCAGTTCATTTATTTTTTCGTTCCGGTTGTGCATCGCACATTTTTCACTTTGTACTATCTCCCTAGCGAACAACACACCAAAAGGTGCCCTGCAGCAACCCACAGGAGCAGGATTGAACTGATGCACCCTTTGGTTTCATAATCTCCTTTGGTGTCATCCAAAATGGCCTGGCGAAGAGTTTTTCCGTAGAGTCGCTTGTAATGAACTTTGTTATTATTGAGGATAGAGTCTATGATATTGGCCGACTAGCAAGTCTACAGTTATTGATTTAAAAAGTTAACTAGGTGCCATTCCATGTGAACATTTACAGCTGATTTGTGATAGCTCAATAACAGAGCAGAACCAGCTAGGCGCCATCTTTTCTACATGTATATACTGTAAACCCCTAGACTGATCATTTACACCATTTATAAGTGGAGTTGGTAAGGATACCTTTCTATTTATGAGACAAAGGCTTGGACATTACTGTAGTGTTTTTGATTTAAACAAACAGGGCCCAAAATCTACTGTTGGGATTGTTTTTTGGAGCCCCAGATTTGGTCTTTGGACTTGTTTTTGTCATAGTTTATAGACTGCTTGTTCACTGGATTGATTGTACTTAATATGTCATACCAAAATATTACACAACATATGAATTTATAGTCACAAATACATTTTGCGAGAGTGTACGCAACAGCTCTACTCTGGGGGCCATGATGTTCACTTTTAAATGTCACATCTTCTTTAATATACACTAATGCAACATAGAGCGCTCCCAGGTGGTATCGAATTGGTCTAACTGCATCAATACGAGGCTCCCAACATGTTTCACAGACTCTCTTTAGTGTTAAATTGGGTAAGGATTTTAAAAGAATGATTTATCTGTTGGTGGACCTGGGGAAGAAATTATACAACGGTTGAATTAAGCCCAAAAATTAAATGGCACCTATATTGGGTTTGGCAGTGTTGTTAACCACTAGGTTCAAATAATGAGAACTACATGGTACATAAAACGCACGTGGGTTCATGTTCAACATGTCTTTGAACTCCATTATGCTTTCCCCGCATATTTGCAGCATTGTCATAGCTTTGGCCCTGCATATTTTCTACATTTATATTGAGATCCAATAGTTCCTTTATTATCCAATCACTTAAGATGATGTCATTTCTGCCCAAAAATAAAATGGAAGCCATCACATGGTACATCCACCAATTAGATTGGTGGATATATCATTTGTCAGTCAAATGTGATGTCACAGGCCTTATATAAGGTCTGTCATGTCTTATTTGACCCTAAGAAGCCGTCTGATCAACATCTCCCGGACCTGTGAAGAAGAAAAAACTACTCACCCGGGCCCACTCTTCCAGCAACTGAGGATCATGGACCCACCCTCCCCATGGCTTTCTTTCACCCCCCCTCCCCATGTCTCTTTCATCCCCCCATGTCTCTCTATCGCCTCCCTCCCCATGTCTCTTTCACCCCTCTCCCCATGTCTCTTTTTCACGCCCCACCCCATGGCTCTCTTTCACCCCCCTCTCTATGTCTCTTGCACCCCCTCCCCGTGTTTCTCTATCATCCCCCCCCTCCAAATGTCTCTCTATCACCCCCCCTCTAAATGTCTCTCGATCACCTCCCCATGTCTCTTTCACCCTCCCCTCCCAATGTCTCTTCACCCCTGCTCCCATGTCTCTTCACCCCTGCTCCCCATGTCTCTTTACCCCTGTTCCCATGTCTCTTCACCGCCGCTCCCCATGACTCTTTCACCCACTCCCCATGTCTCTTTCACCCACTCCCCATGTCTCTTTCACCCCTCCCCATGTCTCTCTTTTAAACCCATTCCCATGTCTCTATATCACCCCCTACCTATGTCTCTCTTTCACCCTCCTCCCCTCGCCATGTCTCTTTCACCCCCCTCCCCTCACCATGTCTCTCCTTCACCCCCCTCCCCTCACCATGTCTCTCCTTCACCCCCCTCCCCTCGCCATGACTCTCACCCCTCCACCTTCCTTCCACATGTCATAAACTCACACACACACTCACACTTAACAATTCTTGGTATATCTATAGAGGGTATTACTGTGCATCTGTATTATTTTTTAGTATAATGCTACTAGTAGTAGTACTTTTTTTTAAACAACTCTGAATTAAAATTTTAATGTATCATAATGTAACAATCATTTTTTGTTTCTATAGCAACCATTTACAAAGTCACATCCCCTTCCTATTTTGAAACAGGCTCTGGCAACCCCCCCCCCTTTTTTTGAACACTGCCCTCTCCCTAGCTGTGCAAAACTCAATTGTATCCAGTGACTGCCTGGTCACATGATCACCCCAGAGAACTTTGCATTTTTGGTCCTCTTCTGCTGCACTGGCAACCATTTAGTCAACCGCCGAGCCGAATCTTCACCGATCAATCGCAACTTAGCTAATTACTTATCAATGTGTGGATTGTATTGATGCACATATCAAAGGGATTTTTTTTTTTTAAACGACAGCTTGGACTGCTGCTTTAAAGGTGGGCAGAGTAAGTTTGGAAACGGGGAGGAGTCACAGACCTCCAAACAATTTAAATCTGCGCACACAAACCCATGTAAACTCAACCCCAGACCCACCTCACCATATATATTTGTCTTAAGGAGTGCTACTGGGTATGTGACATTGTACAGTATAAACACAAGGAAGAGAAGCCCAATGCAACATGATCCTCCGCCGACTTAAATTTAACATGTCAAAAACAGAACTCCTTATATTTCATGACAAACCTGGCCCTACTACCACCTTCCACATTACTGTTGGAAGAACTACTATACATGCAGTAGCCCAAGCACGCTGCCCTGGGGGTCACAGACTCCTCTCTCACATTCAAAAGGTAGCTAAACCTGTCGTTTTTTCTTCCGCAAGATACACCCTTCCACTGTTGCTCGACAGCTAAAACTCTGACACAGACCCTCATTCTCTACCATCTCAAATACTGGAACCTTCTGCTGTCCGGTCTTACTGCCTCTCACCTGTCTCCCCTACAATCTATCCTAAACGCTGCTGCCAGAATCACTCTACTCTTTCCTAAATCTGTCTCAGCGTCTCCCCTGCTGAAATCCCTCTCCTGGCTTCCTATCAAATCCCGTATCTCACACTCAATTCTCCTCCTCACTTTTAAAGCTTTACACTCTTCTGCCCCTCCTTACAGCTCAGCTCTAATTTCTCGCTATGCACCATCCCGACTCTTGCGATCCGCCCAATGATGTCTTCTATCTACCCCTTTTGTATCTAAAGCCCTCTCTCGCCTTAAACCTTTCTCACTGACTGCCCTCACCTCTGGAGTGCCCTTCCCATCAATACCCGACTAGCACCTTCTCTATCCACCTTTAAGACCCACATTCTAACACATCTGCTTAAAGAAGCATGTGAGTAGCTCCGAGGCTGATACTATAGACCGCATACAAAAAGCTTGGCCCATTGCAGACGCACTTACCAGAACGCCGTCCTACTGTCTCTGTATGTTCTACCTACCAATTAGATTGTAAGCTCTTCAGAGCAGGGACTCCTTTTCCTAAATGTTACTTTTATGTCTGAAGCACTTATTCCCATGATCTGTTATTTGTATTATTTATATGATTGTCACGTGTATTACTGCGGTGAAGCGCTTTCTACATAAATGGCGCTATATAAATAAAGACATACAGTACATACATATATACAACATACAACATGACAAAGCATATAGTTAAATATTTATCTGTTTCTCTCTCATAAGTGGGGTCCGACTTACTTCTCTCTCTCTCTCTCTCTCTCTCTCTCTCTCTCTCTCTCTCTCTCTCTCTCTCTCTCTCTCTCTCTCTCTCTCGTATCATCAAGAGGGTAATCTAAAGTTAATTTGCAGAATTTCAATAACCCTTGGCATTTGTAAATAGTTTCTTTAGTAAATAAAGAGTTCAATTGAAAATAGATACATTTTATTGAAGAGTTTTAAATATATTCTTAGTAAAATATGTTACAAACTGACTTATAAATATAAATCTTATTTACAGATAGTCACAGAGCTTGGCATCAGTTACAGATTAGTCAGGGTTTTTTTTTGTTTTTTTAGGGCTTAAGTATCTCATGGGGGAAATAAGTCTGGATGGTGGGTATCCGTAACGTTTAGAGATGTTATGATCCTTCTGCCTCTGAACAAAGCACTGTAGCCTCCCCTTGGAGGTATGTTGACAGGCTTACTCCCTCTCCAGTTGTGATTTCCTTTTCATAGCCTCTCTCTCCTCTCTCTGTTCTGGTGGAATAGGTATGGAAACCTCAAGCTCTTGGAGAGGCTGTTGACAGAAGGATGGAGTGAAGTTGTCCACTCTGCTGGGTACATTGATAGGAAGCTGCAGGTTAGAAAGCTGGTGCTTCTGGTTGAAAGGAGCTTGAATGGGGATAGTGGTTTGGCTGACCTTTTTAATGCATGTCACTGCAGCTTTCCGTTCTATGGATATCACTGGGAAGTGTTTGGGATTCTCTATAACTGAAGCTTTGTTTTCCCCACGTTGTTTGATTTCACTGGTTTTAATGCCAGGAGATGGAATGGGGATAGTGGTTTGGCTCACCTTTTCAATGCATCTTACTGCAGCTTCCTGTTCTATGGATATCACTGGGAAGTGTTTGGGATTCTCTATAACTGAAGCTTTGTTTTCCCCATGTTGTTTGATTTCACTGGTTTTAATGTCAGGTCTTGTGTACTCATGTATTTTAAATAGCCTAGGCCTGGCATTAATACCGACACCTTTAATTCCAGAAATACTGTCCTGTTTTTTGGCCATGAACCTTTTAATCGCATCAGTAAGAGACCACTGAACATGAGAAGCAGAAGTCTGGCTTTGGCGTCCTTGCATTGGTCCAAGCTTATTTCCAAGTGTAATGGATTCTGCGGGTGCCCCTGGACCTGTGGGACCTGCTTTTTTACCCAATGGGTGAAATACTTGAACAGAGTTAATCATTTGGAGGCTGAGGTTGCTGTGATGGGCTTTCACCTTTCCTTGTTCAGAAGGTTCCAATGACTTCTTGCCCTTCCCAAGAACTTCTGAATTCACTCCAGGCTGATTAGCACTTTTTCTTTTGAGAGCTTTGGGGTTATTATCAGTACCACAAGCCAGCGCTTGCTCAAAACTGAAAACGCTGGTCTGGTTCTTTGTTTTCTTCACTAGCTGCTTAATATTGCTGTTCTGTTTACGTTTGATCCCCATCTCTTGAGGTGTCTTCCGCTCAGGACTATGAGTAACTGCAGGAGACTTTGCATCTTTACATTTGATCCCCATCTCCTGAGGTGTCTTCCGCTCAGGACTATGAGTAACAGCAGGTGTTTTTGCATATTTACGTTTGATCCCGATCTCCTGAGGTGTCTTCCGCTCAGGACAATGAGTAACTGCAGGAGTCTTTGCATTTTTAAGTTTGATCCCCATCTCCTGAGGTGTCTTCCGCTCAGGACTATGAGTAACTGCAGGAGTTTTTGCATATTTACGTTTGATCCCCATCTCCTGAGGTGTCTTCCGCTCAGGACTATGAGTAACTGCAGGAGTCTTTGCATCTTTACGTTTGATCCCTATCTCCTGAGTTTTCTTCAGTTTAGGATTAATATGAGTAACAGCAGGTGTCTTTGCATCCATTGTACCTTCACGGCTTTGCTGCATCTTTTCAGATACCTTATTGGAAATGTGGGCACCTGAGAGACAAACACGTTTCATCTTTTTTAACAGAACAGCCTCGTCACCAGATTGTGGGCCATGGGGTGACTTCCCTGGTATAGGAGCAGAAGAATGATTTACTGGCTTTGACATTGGTTTTACCTTCTTTTGCAGTGCAGTTTGAGGGACTTGATCCTTTGCAGCTGAATAAAGGATCTTTTTCTTCTTTGTTTCCACTTTGGAGCACTTTGGTACCCCCTCAGACTTTGACGGACACTCAGTCTTCACTGAACTCAGCACGTTATTACGAACCTTCTGAGCAATATGTGAGGGGGCCTTCACCTCTGAAGATCTCTTCGCCATATCTTTTAACCCACCCCTTTTCCACACTGGCACATATAACTCTTTGTTGCTTTGCACATCAATATGTAACTTTGAGAGGTGGCTCAGCTTCCGAGCTGGTTGAGTTGGGTACATTAGAGGTGGTTCACTTTTTTCATTAGCAGCAAGCTGAACTGCTCCTTGTGTAATTAAACTGGCCTGGGAAATATGTTGGGCTCCAAGCGAGGTCTGACACACTGTAACAAAATCAAAAAGGAGAAATAATCAATTATCATAAATACCAACACATTGTACATAATAACACAAAGGAAGAAAAGCAAACACATGCTTAATCCCTTCAGTATTGGCGAGGACTACATACTGTAGAGTTCTATATATTTGTAACACTACAGTGGCGAATGACCGTAATTAAAGATCTTTATAACAGGTAATGGTATCGGTCAAGGAGAAGATTTTGAACAATGATTAGTAAAGATTCTCCATATCTCACCTTGTAAGGTCTGCATTCCTCTAAGGGGTATGAATGGTGGCTGCTGAAGTTGTGCATACTGGGTGGCCATTATACAAGGCCCTATTGTAGCACGTCTTTCCAAATGTGTGTTGGGACGGAAAGTAACAGGCTGCGTTGTGGCTTCTCCCCTAACCTGTCCTGCAAATCCTGTGTATCCTCCTGTAGCAGTGTGGTAGAATCCTCCGTTCATGTCCGATACACGAGGGTAAGCGTGCCTGTGGGATCTGCTGTAGATACATTGGTGTTCCTGCAGACCCTTGTTGCAAAATCATGCCTTGGGCCCCATGTCTGTAGACTTCTGTATTCCTCCCTACTGGGTGGAAGCTGTTGCTCCATGAAGGGTAAGCAGTGGTGACTGCAGGAGCACTGCAGGTCGGTGGAGGGTTCACAGCAGAGGAATTTAAAAACTGATCTGTAAGGAAGAAAGGTAAAAGTGAAGGGCCAGAAAAGCACAATCAAGGCACATTTCTTTAACACACGGGGACTCAACTCCAGTCATCAAACCCCCCACAATAGGTCAACTTTTCAGGATATTCCAGCTTTAGCACAGGTGGCCCAATCACTCAATCAGCCTCTGATTGAGTCACCTGTGCTGAAGCAGGGACTGATTGAGCGAGCTGTGCTGAAGCAGGGACGGATTGAGCCACCTCCGCTGAAGCTGGGATATCCTGAAAGCCTGACTTTGGGGGGTTAGGACTGCTTTAACAGACCTGCTAAAAGATATTCTTGATATCAAATACATATGAAATACATAGAGATGCTCACTTGGCTTGGTATTTTTATTTTGCCTTTAAAATATTTGGGGTTTTGGTTCTGGTTTTGAATAAAGTTTTTGGTGGTCTTTGTTTTGTTATGAATAGCAAGCACTAACAGGGAGAATGGCTTGCTGGGAAAACACATTTATTTGATTATCAATGTTACATACCACTACTCTGATCAATAGTGGTCAGAAGTTTCAATATTTAAATACATTTTTAAGCAAGCTCCATGATTGCCTTCTATAGCATTGCTATGTATTGAAACACCAGAGCACCCGTACATTTTAGCTCAATATATGGGGTTTAATCTATAAATATATATATAGATATATATTTATACATATACATATACATATATGATGTGTTGGGATGTAACACAGACAGAAAACTATTTCTAGGTAGTTTTCAACACAAAGTGGCAACTGGCATATAAAACTTGTGCAGTCCATCACCTGCTTTCATGTCCACCTATGAACACAATGACAAATATAGATGTACCATAGCTTTCGGAACTGGATCTTTAAAAATAAAAATAAAAACATAAAAATTGCCTGTTCCTACTGTAGTATTTTGTGGTAATATTATGGTGTGGTATTCTGAGACGTCTGGTATATTGAGGTATCTGGAGGAGCACTCAGGTCAGCTATATCTGTAAATCAAGTGGCAGATTCTGCCCTCGTTTTGTGGCTTTGTCTTTTTTGGGGCCTTTGTATTACTGTAGAGTAGTGGTTTCCAACCTTTTTTTGGTTAAGGAACCATATGTGAAATTCTGAGGGACCCCAACCCTCTCTAACAACGAGTCTAAGATGAGATGCATTGTAATATACCCCAACCCTATCTAATAGTGCGTCTGAGATCAGATGTAGTGTGAGGAACCCCAATCCTCTCTAATAGCGCTTCTGAGATCAGATGCA
This sequence comes from Ascaphus truei, assembly GCF_040206685.1. NCBI lineage: Eukaryota > Metazoa > Chordata > Amphibia > Anura > Ascaphidae > Ascaphus > Ascaphus truei. The sequence continues at coordinate 891,339 of NW_027453847.1, read as the reverse complement.
TTGTAAGGAGCCCCAACCCTCTCTAATAGCGCGTCTGAGATCAGATGCATTGTAAGGAACCCCAACCCTCTCCAATAGCGCGTTTGAGATAAGATGCATTGTACTGTAAATTCTTCTGTATTAAGTACAATTTTAAAATGACCTAAAAATTACAGCGAACCCTTTAGGGATGCCCGGGGAATCCTAGGGTTCCTAGGATCCGTGGTTGAAAAACACTGCTGTAGACAATAATTTAAGGATATGGCTGAAAGTAGTCGAACATTACACCCCACGGTGTAGAATTGGTCCAATAGTTATTGACCTAAACTTAGGGCAAGGAAAAAAGCATGCCTTATACATAACTAATCCTACTGTATACACTAAGGTTCCTGTGTCTTTTTTTACTATCCCATAGATCCCATAGACGTTTGCCGCTTTGACATTTATGTATACAGTACATGTGTTCTTTTCTATACATTACTGTTTAAATCATTTAAGATTTTGAATTACAAGCCAGATATAAAAGTAAATACAATAAAACAAATATGTGTGTATGTATCTATAATAAATCAGTTTTGACATTTATAAAAAAAAATATTATCCAATTAAGGCCAGGTACCTAACCCCCCTGGGTGTTGTCTACCTCCGTCCCTCCCCCCCGCCCCCCACCCCATCCGTCTTCTTTCTCCCATCCATTGATAGGAGTCATGTTATCTGTTCTGTACCCCATAAAACATTGTGAAAGTAAACAGTTCAGAAATATAGATATTATCCATTTCTTTTTGGGTATGTAAAGGTCACGTTGCTTCCTACCTGCCATGATACAGAGTTAAGGTGGAGATAATTAGTCTCTCTGTACAGCGCCACTCTTTTCCTATCTCTGAGATGTCCACAAAACTAACGGTTTCCTTCGGGAACTAATTCAAGTCACGCACAAACAAGTTTACATTTGTGTATTTATCTCAGTCTCTAAGGCGATTCCATGATGTCATTACAGAACACTGCTGCTGGCATCTCCTAGGAGGCTCAATGATACTGTCTCGTGATGTCATAATAGAGAAATCAGCTACTGTTGACATTTAATTTCAAGTGGTTGAGAAGTGGTTAACTTGAGTAGCAGTCATAAAAATCACAGCTACTGTGATACATTGTATAACAGCCTAGAGTGCCTACCGCGTGGTTTGCCTACCCCACCATACAAACTTAGACGACACAGTTTTTTGTGGAAGTAAAAATGGTCACAGCTTTATTGTTTAACAATACTACCAAATAACTGTCAGCCATAAACTTAGTCCTTTGTCGTCCCTATTCTCGGTATCTTCCGGCGGGAGGAGCCCTCCTCCGCCCGCCCTATTCTACCGTCAACCCGGGAGACACACTCTCCGCCGTGATGGACACTCTCGCCCCTTACTCACGGCCCCGTCATCCGTTCACCCTGGGTCCCCCTTTTCATGGCCGTCTGGGCCTACCCGCATAGGATAGAGCCCAGCTACCTAAGATTGGTGCCAGGGGTACAGCGACCGACCGCCTGCGTCGGCGCCTCCAGCCCGCACGATCTTTTCAGGGGGACCGTTACCTGGCGGCCCATCCGCATCGGGTGGAGCCCCATTTCGGGTATTTACGGTGTCCCTACGATGACTGGCCTGACAGTTCCGCCACCCGGAGGCCCCATTAAGGCCACTTACTGGGGACTCACCCCACACACCAAGCTGTGACCCTAAACCCTGGCTGCTGATCGCTTGCAAAGGCCTGCGCATGTTATCAATAAAAATATCCAGGCCCTCGTCTGTTAGGTGCACCCCGTCCTTCCTGTGCCAGCTGCGCCCCCTGTCTTCGAATTCCCCATGCTTCACCGTCAGCCCCCCACAAGAGAGGATGAAATTACGGATGTCTCTGTTAACTTCTCGCCTTGCCTTTTCTATGCCGACCCAACTGCGCGCCCCCCTCCATACCAGCCGGGGTATAATCTCTGACCAAATAATGACTGCGTCACTCCAGAGGGCTTTAAGTCTGGCGCAGTCAGCGCGTATCTGGAGGATTAAGTCTAAAGACTTGGTGGCCGCCATGTCGTTCCCGCCCAGGTGGATCATTATCACGTGGGGCTTCCTGCCATAGACTGCCAGCGCGCTTGTGATGGTCGGCACCAAGTCTCTCCAGCACATTCCTCTCTTACCCAGCCATCGTATTTTCATGCTCTCCTGTGGGATTCCCAGCTGCAGACCCAGCGTGCTCGCCGCCCGCTCCCGGGCCCAGAACATGAAAGAATGACCGATCAGCCAGACTTCCCGCGCTGCGCCTGCATCGCCCACTGTGAAGACAGAAAACATGTTAGCAACCGCACAATCATCTAATTACCCCCTTGCTTGGACCTAATGTACCCTTTGTAGGCGTTTGACTTCCACCTCCCCAGTTCCTTAATCTGTGCTATAGGCAGCCCCCGCTCGGAGGCTACCGTTGCTGCCCCAATCCGAAACGAGTGGGTCCCGAAATTGGTGGCATCTATGCCTCCTGCCTCCAGGCAACGCTTAAAGATCCTGTTGAACTGAAACTTGGTTAGGGGAGTTGAATCTTTATGTGTCAGGAAAACCTCGCCCCCTTGCGGTCGCTGCCTGGCGTAGCGCTTTGCCGCCCTCACCGGGCACACCCTCCTATTCTCGTGCCGTCTCAGGTGCACCCAGGCCCCTTTCCCTGCCTGGTCAGTTTTTGACCTGTGTATGCGGCATGCTACCGTCTCCTCCCCTATAATCACGTTTCCCAGCAACAGGCCAGTGTCCCTGCTAGTTTTTGACGCTGCTACAAGTTCCCCTACTCTAAAGGCTCCAAAAAAGGCAAAAGTGAAAGCCGCTTTAAATAAATTTATTTCGAACGGTCCTGCGCATACTGACTCTGCTGCCTTGTTCAAGCTTTGTAACCTCTCCACTGTTACCGGCTCCCTCTTATCTCCCCGCTTGCGCTCCCCTCTGCCCCACCCAATCAGTATTCGCCTGAGGAGGAAATCCTTGGTGATGTCTGTCTGTCCCCCCAACTTCAGGAAAAAGGCGATACCCGCTAGCGTACCGCCCGCCTTAGCCCGTGACATGCCCGCCCGCTTCTGAGTAAGTAAGAAATTGATTAGCTGGTGGGTTCTGCTAACCTTACCACTCCCCTTGGAGGCCTTCCTGAAACTGCGCCACTGCCGCCATGCGTTGTTATACGTCTTCCACGTGCGGGGGGCTAGCGATTGCTGCACCAAGGCCATCACTCCCTCCGCCCTAGCTGGTACAGATAATTGGGGCAGGTCAGACCTCTTTCCTGCGCGTCTGGGGCTGCTCGCCTAAATGCAGGCCAGTTAAAGCGGGATAGCGCGTCTGCGATTACATTAAGCTTCCCGGGGATGTGCTTTGCCTTAAAGTTTATGTTCCCCAGCATGCACTGCAGGACCAGCCTGCGCAACAACCTTATCACTGGTGGTGACGTAGCCGATAGGCCGTTCACCGCGTCCACTACCCCCAAATTGTCTGACCAGAATATTATATGCTTGTTAGCTAACTCCTTGCTCCATAACTCTACCGCTACTACGATGGGGAACAACTCCAGGAAAGCCATGTTCTTAGTTAGCCCCGTCTCCACCCAGTCAGCTGGCCATGGACCCGCACACCACTCCCCTCTAAAGTATGCCCCGAACCCGTGCCCCCCTGACGCATCAGTGAATAATTGCAGGGCGTCGCTGGTCTCGCCGTCCGTAACCCACAGCCTTCTCCCATTAAACTCCCTGAGAAAAAACCCCCATACCTCCAGGTCTGCCCTAAGCTCCTTGGTGATTCGGATATGGTGTTGGGGCTTTTTTACCCCCGCCGTGGCCCTTTCTAACCTGCGGTTAAATATCCTGCCCATGGGGATTACTCTGCAGGTGAAGTTTAGCAGACCCAGCAGTGACTGCATTTGTTTCAGGGTCACCTTCCTGGCCTCCCTGACCTGACCTAGGCTCATTCTAAGCTTCCTGACCTTGTCTGCGGGTAAGCGTGATTCCCTCGCCAGCGTGTCAATCTCTATGCCGAGGAATGACAGGATTTCTGTTGGGCCCTCGGTTTTTTCCTCTGCTATGGGAACCCCCAATTCCCTCATGATCCCCTTAGTACTCTCCAGCAAACTGTTGCACTGCAGTGAACCTGGGGGACCCACCAGCAGGAAGTCATCCAGATAGTGCGCAACTGTGCTAGTCCCCGTCTTACTGACTATGCACCAGTGCAAGAAAGTACTAAACGCCTCAAAGTAGGCGCATGAAATGGCACAACCCATGGGGAGACATTTATCGATGTAATACGCGCCCTCAAATTTACACCCTGTGAATCTGAAGCTGCTGGGGGCCAAAGGTAACAGCCGGAAGGCTGATTCTATGTCAATTTTTGCCAATAGTGCTCCCTCCCCACATGTTTTAATTATCCCTATGGCGGTGTCAAATGATTGGTATTGTACCCGGCATAGCTCCGGGTCTATAGCATCATTCACCGACCCCCCCCTTGGGTATGACAGGTGTTGTATTAGCCTGAATTTGCCCGGGTCCTTTTTTGGCACTACACCCAGCGGGGAAATAATTAACTGGGCGATAGGGGGGGATGCGAATGGGCCCGCCATCCGCCCCAATTTTATCTCTTTCTCTATTTTTCCTTTAACTATGTGTCTGTGTGTTGCAGCGGATTTTAAGTTCCGGCTAACACCCCTAGCTTGTACCACCCCCCCCACTGGTATGTGAAACCCCTTACTAAACCCCCCTTCAAGGAACCTTGCTTTTTCCCGGTCGGGGTACCCCCTTAACCAATAGGTTAGCCTGCTAAGGCTGACCGGTGTTGGGGCCTGTGTTAGGTGCCTCCCTTCCTCTAGCCTGGCTGCGGTTGCCCCGGGCTTTGAAGCATTTCTTAACGGGGTGGCTACCCCCGCACTGGCTACACACATGCTTGTACTTGCAACTCTCCCCCCGTTTGCAGTATAGGTCGTTAAACGCCCAACACTCCCCTTTGCTGCCTCTGCTTGCTGAGTGACTCCCGGGCCGGCTGCCCGGCCCCTTGCGAAAGGGCGCGTTACCCCCCTGTTTCGTGTTTCCCACTAGCTTCATCCACAATTCCATGTCCATCTTCCCCAGACTCAACCGTGTATCCCCCTGCCACCTATGCCTGAACTGCTCGTCATAATCCCGCCACGCTGACCCCCCGTGTTCGTCATGTATGTTCTGTATCACACTCATGTATCTCAACACATTATGCAATTCCTTGGGATGTTTTGAAAGGAAACAGTCCCCAAACACAATGAAACCCATAACCCAGTTTGCGTTACTCCTCACTACCTGCCCTTTCTCGCCTGCCTCTCGCGCGCGTCTCCTCTCTGCTCGCCCCTTTACAGACAGCTTGAACATATCCACATACTTCCTGTTACATATGTCTTTCTGTGTTCTCCTGGGCAGGTGTGTGTACAGGGGGCTAGTTTCGACTGCAAACGAATCCTCCCCACTGTGGGTGGGAGCCGCCCCTTTGTCTTTGCGCTTTCCCTTATCTGTCCTACTCCGCTTTGCCGCCTTGCTCAACGCCTCTACCTGTTTCCTTATGCGCTTTACCCCTGGGGTCTCGTCGCTGTCTGCGCCGCTGCTTGCGTCTGACTCGCTGCTCGCTCTCTCACTATTCTCGCTGTCTGACCCCTGGGACTCACAGTCCGACCCTGACCTCACTGACCCCCCATCGCTAACATCACCATCAACATCATCCTCATTACTTTCCAATGCTGCATTTTCATGCTCACCTGATCCTGCGGCCTGTGCACCTGGGTTACCGTTCCTGGGTCGTTTGGCGGCTGCACGGCTCCGGTTGCTGCTTGCCGGATCGGCGACCCTCCCCAGCGCCAATGGCGCCGGTGCATCAACCGGGGAAGGTGCCCGGGACACTGGGAGGCACCCCGCAGCCGGGGGCAGCGGGACCGCTGTTGATGGATCCAAGGCTGGTGCCGGCGCGCCAGGAGCGTCTGGCGCGGGTGCACCAGGCGCCGGGGCGTGGTGTGTGGGTGCTAGCGGCGCCGGTGGGTATGGTGTGTAGGGTGCCGGTGCATGCGGCGCAGGGGCGTAGTGTGCCGGTGCGTACGGGGGGGGCTTGGGACGCGTGGGCGTAAGGCGCGTAGGGGTAAGGCGCGTATGGGTACGGCGCGTATGGGTACGGCGCGTAGGGGTACGGCGGCAGGAACGCCAGGGGTGGCTCTGCAGCGGTGGTGGGCTGGCTCGGCCCGGCCATGGGGGTGGTGGTTTGGTCCGCAGTGGGGGGGGGTGTTATGTATAGCAGGGGGGGCGGTGCGCTGTGCAGCGGGGGGGGGGGTGGTATGAGCAGCAGAGGGGTGGTGTGCTGCGCAGAGGAAGGGGGGGGCAGGCAAGCACTGGGAGCATGGCTAACAGCTGCGGGGGGGGGGTGGATGTTGGCTGGGAGGGGAGGGGGGACCGTTTTTGCAGGGAGGGGGGTGGTCATGGTAAGGGGAGCGGGGCCCAGGGCGGCAGGGAGGTGGTTAATGTCCTCTGCCATGAGGGGGGGGAGAGCAGCCCTCCCCTCCCTGCTCTGCTGCGAGCAGGCACGGGAGTGAGGCTGGGGGGCGGAGCCAGCCTGCCGGGCTGATTCCCTTCCTCTCCGGCTGAGAGAGGAGCTGGGAGGCGGCTGGGAGTGAGGCTGGGGGGCGGAGCTCGCCTGCCGGGCAGCCTGCTTCCTTCCCCGGCTGGGAGAGGGCTGCAGCTGCTGCTGTGGTGCTCCCTGCTCGGGCCACTGCCTCCGTGGGGCCGCCGGGCGGGATGTCCTGCGGTCGCGTGCAGGGGCCTTGCTGCTGCTGCTTCTCTGCCTCGTGCTGGCTGGATCCATGCTGCGGTCGGGACACGGTCACAGGTACCTGCAGGGAGAGAAAAACAAGATTAATGGACGCTGCCTACCCGCGACGGGTTTAAATAGCCCGCCCTCCTCCCCTCCCCTCCCCTTGCTGCGCGCGCAACTCCACGCTGCCTCGTGGTGCGGGGGAGGGGAGGGGGCAGCTAATCCCTGCAAACCCTGGAGGTCACGGCGGCCATTATGAGGGCGCCGGGCCCATTTTGGATCCTCTGCCCTTTTTTACATACATTGGGTGACACAAGTACACATATGGACAGTGCCACTGACAGCAGTGGGATCAACATACTGTATCACTGGGTTCAAATGCATTGACTTCATGGCAAGATAAAGTATCACAGATTATAATGAGATGTATCACAGTCTGCGTCTCTGCCCCAGCATGCACCTTGGGGAGAGTCAGTAGAAGGAGTTGGGGGGAGTTACATGGTGCACAGATTATAATCAGATGTATCACATTCTGCGTCTCTGCTCCAATTTGCACCTTGGGGAGAGTGAGTAGGATGAGTTGGGGGCAGTTACATGGTGCACAGATTAAAATGAGATGCGTCACAAGTTGCATTTCTCTGATACTTTTTTTTAACCTTTTATTTGCCCAAAACAATCCTCCATATCTGAAGTGCCATAAGTCTAACATACCGCGTCAGAAGTAAGAAACTGTTCTTACAGTATATATGCTGCGGCTCTGCTCCAAAAAATAGAGCCATGCGTCTAAACACAACTACTCTATGTTGCTGCATAGACCTTTTATGTCTAATTCCAGCACTGGGGAAGTGTTCAACTCCATTCAAGGGCAGTCTAAACTAAACTACTACTTTGGTACAGCACTGCACTTTGCTTTAATGCTTCAGACATACACATTATGGGCTTTGAATGGGTCCCCCTGCTTATTTGTGGGGGGATAGAGATGAGTCTTTTACAATGAGAGTGCTACTGGATCTATGTTCTATATACAGTGACACCTTGCAGCCTTAATTACAATTTATTTTGGGATGTTTTTTGTCAGTACACTAAAACCTCCTCTTGGATAGACACAGGGGGATATTCTAGTAGCTGGGAGTTGTGCAAAAGCGTGCAGAAAGAGCCTTATCCGATTGGATTTCTAGAACAGCGGTGCGCAAACTGGGGGGCGCGACCCCCACGCGGGGCGCAAGACTGCCGTCTGGGGGGCGTGGGGTTTACAGAGGCCCCGCGCGCTTCCCGAAGGCACTTAAATTAAGTGCCGGGGGAGCTGCAGGGCCTCTGTAAACCTTCACTTACCTAGGCTCCGGCGGCTTCCTTCCTGCGTCGCCATGGCAACGCGGCATCAAAATGACGCTGTGAGGTCATGTGACGTCACGTTACTAGGGCAACGTGACGTCATGACGCCGGAGCGCAGGTGAATGGGGGTTCTGCTTTAGATATTGTGAAGCGGGGGCATCCAGACACTGATTAAGGGGTGCAGGAAACTAGTCATTCACACCTGGCTTTTATTTCTAGATCGACATTTACACAGACACACACACACACACACACGTAACAAGGGCTAATTGTAGTATAATGTAATACAATAAATATATTTGTCATTTAAATGGATTTTAGTCATATGTTTTATTTTAAAGCGGGGTTGGGGGCGGGGTTGGGGGCGGGACTAGGGGCGGGGTTGGGGGCGGGACTAGGTGGCGAGTAGATTTTTTGGTTGGGCGAGTAGATTTTTGGGTGATTTGTCGAACACTGTATATATTTATATAGATATTAGTATGTACCATTGACTTTTATACACCAAGTGCAATCCATTTCTGTGCGCTAAACAGTATTTTGGGGCTGGGCGCAGATGGAGAAATTTGAACTTAGTACACGAGTGCAATTGAAGTTTGACATGCGCCGAAACCCTCCACCCCTCCCCCCGCTCAGTTTGCGATGCTTAGTATATTGGCCTCAGTAGGTCTTTCCCTTCCACTTCAAAGTAACGTATTGACAACCAAAGGGGATCTGCTACAGTAGTTTTTGGTGATTTCATCAGTCCCACTTGGCAAATAGTATATTGGAGATTCAAAAAAAGAGAAAGCGCTCGTTAAAGTAACACATTCTTTGATATTTTTAATCGAAAACAATGATATTCTTCCAGTGTATTAGTCAAGCACCTTACAGTTCACAAATACACACTAGAGAGGGTTGGGGTTCCTTACAATGCATTGATCAAATACATTGTAAGGAGCCCCAACCCTCTCTAACAGCGCGTCTGAAATCTGCATTGTAAGGAATCCCAACTTTCTCTAATAGCGCGTCTGAGATCAGATGCATTCAAAGGAGCCCCAACCCTCTCTAATAGCGCGTCTGAGATCAGATGCATTGTAAGGAACCCCAACCCTCTCTAATTGTGACCCTTGCACTCACCACGAACAAGGCGGACCCCCGGTACTGAGGTGGGAAAGTAGAAACTGCGCACCCACAGCAGTGGAGGCACGCCTGGATTGTCAGCGTAGCCGGGTCGGGGTTGGAGAGAGAGGGTAGTCCAGATACTTGCCGCGGTCATGGGGAGGAGCCAGTAACGGTAGATGTCCGTTGTGCCGAGGTCGAGGGTTGGAGCTGGTGGGTTAAAAGAATGTCCTATATCCGTGGTCAGGGATGGAGAGATGCAGGTAGTCGAGGGCAAGCTGGGGTCGTTATACAGAGAGCGTCCAAGAGTCTAGCCGTGTCGGTACACATGAGGTCAAACTGAAAGCAAGAGAGGCAAGGCACAAGGCAAAGCAGGAATGTAGGAACACAAGGCTACTATGGTCTATGCTCAGCAATTTGTAACTGAGCAAGCAGAGATTAAATAGGAGGACTGGAGCAATGAAAGTGAGAGGCGGAACGGAGGTGTGGCCCCGCGGGAGCTGTGATTGGACGCAGAGCGCAGGAGACAGGTGGGCATTGTTACGGGTGTTGTGTCGCAGCTGGGGAGTGGTGCACGATCGTCCCGTGAGCGCGCCGCGCGTGAGTGACACGTGACACGAACGGGGGGTGGGACCAAGCTCCATAGAGATGTTTGAAAACCTCTGTGTGCGCGCGCTTTTGTTGCCGGTCATTTGATTAGATGAGTTATTAAAAGCAAATTGTGTAGTTACTGTACACTCTCTCCAGTTCATTTATTTTTTCGTTCCGGTTGTGCATCGCACATTTTTCACTTTGTACTATCTCCCTAGCGAACAACACACCAAAAGGTGCCCTGCAGCAACCCACAGGAGCAGGATTGAACTGATGCACCCTTTGGTTTCATAATCTCCTTTGGTGTCATCCAAAATGGCCTGGCGAAGAGTTTTTCCGTAGAGTCGCTTGTAATGAACTTTGTTATTATTGAGGATAGAGTCTATGATATTGGCCGACTAGCAAGTCTACAGTTATTGATTTAAAAAGTTAACTAGGTGCCATTCCATGTGAACATTTACAGCTGATTTGTGATAGCTCAATAACAGAGCAGAACCAGCTAGGCGCCATCTTTTCTACATGTATATACTGTAAACCCCTAGACTGATCATTTACACCATTTATAAGTGGAGTTGGTAAGGATACCTTTCTATTTATGAGACAAAGGCTTGGACATTACTGTAGTGTTTTTGATTTAAACAAACAGGGCCCAAAATCTACTGTTGGGATTGTTTTTTGGAGCCCCAGATTTGGTCTTTGGACTTGTTTTTGTCATAGTTTATAGACTGCTTGTTCACTGGATTGATTGTACTTAATATGTCATACCAAAATATTACACAACATATGAATTTATAGTCACAAATACATTTTGCGAGAGTGTACGCAACAGCTCTACTCTGGGGGCCATGATGTTCACTTTTAAATGTCACATCTTCTTTAATATACACTAATGCAACATAGAGCGCTCCCAGGTGGTATCGAATTGGTCTAACTGCATCAATACGAGGCTCCCAACATGTTTCACAGACTCTCTTTAGTGTTAAATTGGGTAAGGATTTTAAAAGAATGATTTATCTGTTGGTGGACCTGGGGAAGAAATTATACAACGGTTGAATTAAGCCCAAAAATTAAATGGCACCTATATTGGGTTTGGCAGTGTTGTTAACCACTAGGTTCAAATAATGAGAACTACATGGTACATAAAACGCACGTGGGTTCATGTTCAACATGTCTTTGAACTCCATTATGCTTTCCCCGCATATTTGCAGCATTGTCATAGCTTTGGCCCTGCATATTTTCTACATTTATATTGAGATCCAATAGTTCCTTTATTATCCAATCACTTAAGATGATGTCATTTCTGCCCAAAAATAAAATGGAAGCCATCACATGGTACATCCACCAATTAGATTGGTGGATATATCATTTGTCAGTCAAATGTGATGTCACAGGCCTTATATAAGGTCTGTCATGTCTTATTTGACCCTAAGAAGCCGTCTGATCAACATCTCCCGGACCTGTGAAGAAGAAAAAACTACTCACCCGGGCCCACTCTTCCAGCAACTGAGGATCATGGACCCACCCTCCCCATGGCTTTCTTTCACCCCCCCTCCCCATGTCTCTTTCATCCCCCCATGTCTCTCTATCGCCTCCCTCCCCATGTCTCTTTCACCCCTCTCCCCATGTCTCTTTTTCACGCCCCACCCCATGGCTCTCTTTCACCCCCCTCTCTATGTCTCTTGCACCCCCTCCCCGTGTTTCTCTATCATCCCCCCCCTCCAAATGTCTCTCTATCACCCCCCCTCTAAATGTCTCTCGATCACCTCCCCATGTCTCTTTCACCCTCCCCTCCCAATGTCTCTTCACCCCTGCTCCCATGTCTCTTCACCCCTGCTCCCCATGTCTCTTTACCCCTGTTCCCATGTCTCTTCACCGCCGCTCCCCATGACTCTTTCACCCACTCCCCATGTCTCTTTCACCCACTCCCCATGTCTCTTTCACCCCTCCCCATGTCTCTCTTTTAAACCCATTCCCATGTCTCTATATCACCCCCTACCTATGTCTCTCTTTCACCCTCCTCCCCTCGCCATGTCTCTTTCACCCCCCTCCCCTCACCATGTCTCTCCTTCACCCCCCTCCCCTCGCCATGACTCTCACCCCTCCACCTTCCTTCCACATGTCATAAACTCACACACACACTCACACTTAACAATTCTTGGTATATCTATAGAGGGTATTACTGTGCATCTGTATTATTTTTTAGTATAATGCTACTAGTAGTAGTACTTTTTTTTAAACAACTCTGAATTAAAATTTTAATGTATCATAATGTAACAATCATTTTTTGTTTCTATAGCAACCATTTACAAAGTCACATCCCCTTCCTATTTTGAAACAGGCTCTGGCAACCCCCCCCCCCTTTTTTTGAACACTGCCCTCTCCCTAGCTGTGCAAAACTCAATTGTATCCAGTGACTGCCTGGTCACATGATCACCCCAGAGAACTTTGCATTTTTGGTCCTCTTCTGCTGCACTGGCAACCATTTAGTCAACCGCCGAGCCGAATCTTCACCGATCAATCGCAACTTAGCTAATTACTTATCAATGTGTGGATTGTATTGATGCACATATCAAAGGGATTTTTTTTTTTTAAACGACAGCTTGGACTGCTGCTTTAAAGGTGGGCAGAGTAAGTTTGGAAACGGGGAGGAGTCACAGACCTCCAAACAATTTAAATCTGCGCACACAAACCCATGTAAACTCAACCCCAGACCCACCTCACCATATATATTTGTCTTAAGGAGTGCTACTGGGTATGTGACATTGTACAGTATAAACACAAGGAAGAGAAGCCCAATGCAACATGATCCTCCGCCGACTTAAATTTAACATGTCAAAAACAGAACTCCTTATATTTCATGACAAACCTGGCCCTACTACCACCTTCCACATTACTGTTGGAAGAACTACTATACATGCAGTAGCCCAAGCACGCTGCCCTGGGGGTCACAGACTCCTCTCTCACATTCAAAAGGTAGCTAAACCTGTCGTTTTTTCTTCCGCAAGATACACCCTTCCACTGTTGCTCGACAGCTAAAACTCTGACACAGACCCTCATTCTCTACCATCTCAAATACTGGAACCTTCTGCTGTCCGGTCTTACTGCCTCTCACCTGTCTCCCCTACAATCTATCCTAAACGCTGCTGCCAGAATCACTCTACTCTTTCCTAAATCTGTCTCAGCGTCTCCCCTGCTGAAATCCCTCTCCTGGCTTCCTATCAAATCCCGTATCTCACACTCAATTCTCCTCCTCACTTTTAAAGCTTTACACTCTTCTGCCCCTCCTTACAGCTCAGCTCTAATTTCTCGCTATGCACCATCCCGACTCTTGCGATCCGCCCAATGATGTCTTCTATCTACCCCTTTTGTATCTAAAGCCCTCTCTCGCCTTAAACCTTTCTCACTGACTGCCCTCACCTCTGGAGTGCCCTTCCCATCAATACCCGACTAGCACCTTCTCTATCCACCTTTAAGACCCACATTCTAACACATCTGCTTAAAGAAGCATGTGAGTAGCTCCGAGGCTGATACTATAGACCGCATACAAAAAGCTTGGCCCATTGCAGACGCACTTACCAGAACGCCGTCCTACTGTCTCTGTATGTTCTACCTACCAATTAGATTGTAAGCTCTTCAGAGCAGGGACTCCTTTTCCTAAATGTTACTTTTATGTCTGAAGCACTTATTCCCATGATCTGTTATTTGTATTATTTATATGATTGTCACGTGTATTACTGCGGTGAAGCGCTTTCTACATAAATGGCGCTATATAAATAAAGACATACAGTACATACATATATACAACATACAACATGACAAAGCATATAGTTAAATATTTATCTGTTTCTCTCTCATAAGTGGGGTCCGACTTACTTCTCTCTCTCTCTCTCTCTCTCTCTCTCTCTCTCTCTCTCTCTCTCTCTCTCTCTCTCTCTCTCTCTCTCTCTCGTATCATCAAGAGGGTAATCTAAAGTTAATTTGCAGAATTTCAATAACCCTTGGCATTTGTAAATAGTTTCTTTAGTAAATAAAGAGTTCAATTGAAAATAGATACATTTTATTGAAGAGTTTTAAATATATTCTTAGTAAAATATGTTACAAACTGACTTATAAATATAAATCTTATTTACAGATAGTCACAGAGCTTGGCATCAGTTACAGATTAGTCAGGGTTTTTTTTTGTTTTTTTAGGGCTTAAGTATCTCATGGGGGAAATAAGTCTGGATGGTGGGTATCCGTAACGTTTAGAGATGTTATGATCCTTCTGCCTCTGAACAAAGCACTGTAGCCTCCCCTTGGAGGTATGTTGACAGGCTTACTCCCTCTCCAGTTGTGATTTCCTTTTCATAGCCTCTCTCTCCTCTCTCTGTTCTGGTGGAATAGGTATGGAAACCTCAAGCTCTTGGAGAGGCTGTTGACAGAAGGATGGAGTGAAGTTGTCCACTCTGCTGGGTACATTGATAGGAAGCTGCAGGTTAGAAAGCTGGTGCTTCTGGTTGAAAGGAGCTTGAATGGGGATAGTGGTTTGGCTGACCTTTTTAATGCATGTCACTGCAGCTTTCCGTTCTATGGATATCACTGGGAAGTGTTTGGGATTCTCTATAACTGAAGCTTTGTTTTCCCCACGTTGTTTGATTTCACTGGTTTTAATGCCAGGAGATGGAATGGGGATAGTGGTTTGGCTCACCTTTTCAATGCATCTTACTGCAGCTTCCTGTTCTATGGATATCACTGGGAAGTGTTTGGGATTCTCTATAACTGAAGCTTTGTTTTCCCCATGTTGTTTGATTTCACTGGTTTTAATGTCAGGTCTTGTGTACTCATGTATTTTAAATAGCCTAGGCCTGGCATTAATACCGACACCTTTAATTCCAGAAATACTGTCCTGTTTTTTGGCCATGAACCTTTTAATCGCATCAGTAAGAGACCACTGAACATGAGAAGCAGAAGTCTGGCTTTGGCGTCCTTGCATTGGTCCAAGCTTATTTCCAAGTGTAATGGATTCTGCGGGTGCCCCTGGACCTGTGGGACCTGCTTTTTTACCCAATGGGTGAAATACTTGAACAGAGTTAATCATTTGGAGGCTGAGGTTGCTGTGATGGGCTTTCACCTTTCCTTGTTCAGAAGGTTCCAATGACTTCTTGCCCTTCCCAAGAACTTCTGAATTCACTCCAGGCTGATTAGCACTTTTTCTTTTGAGAGCTTTGGGGTTATTATCAGTACCACAAGCCAGCGCTTGCTCAAAACTGAAAACGCTGGTCTGGTTCTTTGTTTTCTTCACTAGCTGCTTAATATTGCTGTTCTGTTTACGTTTGATCCCCATCTCTTGAGGTGTCTTCCGCTCAGGACTATGAGTAACTGCAGGAGACTTTGCATCTTTACATTTGATCCCCATCTCCTGAGGTGTCTTCCGCTCAGGACTATGAGTAACAGCAGGTGTTTTTGCATATTTACGTTTGATCCCGATCTCCTGAGGTGTCTTCCGCTCAGGACAATGAGTAACTGCAGGAGTCTTTGCATTTTTAAGTTTGATCCCCATCTCCTGAGGTGTCTTCCGCTCAGGACTATGAGTAACTGCAGGAGTTTTTGCATATTTACGTTTGATCCCCATCTCCTGAGGTGTCTTCCGCTCAGGACTATGAGTAACTGCAGGAGTCTTTGCATCTTTACGTTTGATCCCTATCTCCTGAGTTTTCTTCAGTTTAGGATTAATATGAGTAACAGCAGGTGTCTTTGCATCCATTGTACCTTCACGGCTTTGCTGCATCTTTTCAGATACCTTATTGGAAATGTGGGCACCTGAGAGACAAACACGTTTCATCTTTTTTAACAGAACAGCCTCGTCACCAGATTGTGGGCCATGGGGTGACTTCCCTGGTATAGGAGCAGAAGAATGATTTACTGGCTTTGACATTGGTTTTACCTTCTTTTGCAGTGCAGTTTGAGGGACTTGATCCTTTGCAGCTGAATAAAGGATCTTTTTCTTCTTTGTTTCCACTTTGGAGCACTTTGGTACCCCCTCAGACTTTGACGGACACTCAGTCTTCACTGAACTCAGCACGTTATTACGAACCTTCTGAGCAATATGTGAGGGGGCCTTCACCTCTGAAGATCTCTTCGCCATATCTTTTAACCCACCCCTTTTCCACACTGGCACATATAACTCTTTGTTGCTTTGCACATCAATATGTAACTTTGAGAGGTGGCTCAGCTTCCGAGCTGGTTGAGTTGGGTACATTAGAGGTGGTTCACTTTTTTCATTAGCAGCAAGCTGAACTGCTCCTTGTGTAATTAAACTGGCCTGGGAAATATGTTGGGCTCCAAGCGAGGTCTGACACACTGTAACAAAATCAAAAAGGAGAAATAATCAATTATCATAAATACCAACACATTGTACATAATAACACAAAGGAAGAAAAGCAAACACATGCTTAATCCCTTCAGTATTGGCGAGGACTACATACTGTAGAGTTCTATATATTTGTAACACTACAGTGGCGAATGACCGTAATTAAAGATCTTTATAACAGGTAATGGTATCGGTCAAGGAGAAGATTTTGAACAATGATTAGTAAAGATTCTCCATATCTCACCTTGTAAGGTCTGCATTCCTCTAAGGGGTATGAATGGTGGCTGCTGAAGTTGTGCATACTGGGTGGCCATTATACAAGGCCCTATTGTAGCACGTCTTTCCAAATGTGTGTTGGGACGGAAAGTAACAGGCTGCGTTGTGGCTTCTCCCCTAACCTGTCCTGCAAATCCTGTGTATCCTCCTGTAGCAGTGTGGTAGAATCCTCCGTTCATGTCCGATACACGAGGGTAAGCGCGTGTTGCCTGTGGGATCTGCTGTAGATACATTGGTGTTCCTGCAGACCCTTGTTGCAAAATCATGCCTTGGGCCCCATGTCTGTAGACTTCTGTATTCCTCCCTACTGGGTGGAAGCTGTTGCTCCATGAAGGGTAAGCAGTGGTGACTGCAGGAGCACTGCAGGTCGGTGGAGGGTTCACAGCAGAGGAATTTAAAAACTGATCTGTAAGGAAGAAAGGTAAAAGTGAAGGGCCAGAAAAGCACAATCAAGGCACATTTCTTTAACACACGGGGACTCAACTCCAGTCATCAAACCCCCCACAATAGGTCAACTTTTCAGGATATTCCAGCTTTAGCACAGGTGGCCCAATCACTCAATCAGCCTCTGATTGAGTCACCTGTGCTGAAGCAGGGACTGATTGAGCGAGCTGTGCTGAAGCAGGGACGGATTGAGCCACCTCCGCTGAAGCTGGGATATCCTGAAAGCCTGACTTTGGGGGGTTAGGACTGCTTTAACAGACCTGCTAAAAGATATTCTTGATATCAAATACATATGAAATACATAGAGATGCTCACTTGGCTTGGTATTTTTATTTTGCCTTTAAAATATTTGGGGTTTTGGTTCTGGTTTTGAATAAAGTTTTTGGTGGTCTTTGTTTTGTTATGAATAGCAAGCACTAACAGGGATAATGGCTTGCTGGGAAAACACATTTATTTGATTATCAATGTTACATACCACTACTCTGATCAATAGTGGTCAGAAGTTTCAATATTTAAATACATTTTTAAGCAAGCTCCATGATTGCCTTCTATAGCATTGCTATGTATTGAAACACCAGAGCACCCGTACATTTTAGCTCAATATATGGGGTTTAATCTATAAATATATATATAGATATATATTTATACATATACATATATGATGTGTTGGGATGTAACACAGACAGAAAACTATTTCTAGGTAGTTTTCAACACAAAGTGGCAACTGGCATATAAAACTTGTGCAGTCCATCACCTGCTTTCATGTCCACCTATGAACACAATGACAAATATAGATGTACCATAGCTTTCGGAACTGGATCTTTAAAAATAAAAATAAAAACATAAAAATTGCCTGTTCCTACTGTAGTATTTTGTGGTAATATTATGGTGTGGTATTCTGAGACGTCTGGTATATTGAGGTATCTGGAGGAGCACTCAGGTCAGCTATATCTGTAAATCAAGTGGCAGATTCTGCCCTCGTTTTGTGGCTTTGTCTTTTTTGGGGCCTTTGTATTACTGTAGAGTAGTGGTTTCCAACCTTTTTTTGGTTAAGGAACCATATGTGAAATTCTGAGGGACCCCAACCCTCTCTAACAACGAGTCTAAGATGAGATGCATTGTAATATACCCCAACCCTATCTAATAGTGCGTCTGAGATCAGATGAAGTGTGAGGAACCCCAATCCTCTCTAATAGCGCTTCTGAGATCAGATGCATTGTAAGGAGCCCCAACCCTCTCTAATAGCGCGTCTGAGATCAGATGCATTGTAAGGAACCCCAACCCTCTCCAATAGCGCGTTTGAGATAAGATGCATTGTACTGTAAATTCTTCTGTATTAAGTACAATTTTAAAATGACCTAAAAATTACAGCGAACCCTTTAGGGATGCCCGGGGAATCCTAGGGTTCCTAGGATCCGTGGTTGAAAAACACTGCTGTAGACAATAATTTAAGGATATGGCTGAAAGTAGTCGAACATTACACCCCACGGTGTAGAATTGGTCCAATAGTTATTGACCTAAACTTAGGGCAAGGAAAAAGCATGCCTTATACATAACTAATACTACTGTATACACTAAGGTTCCTGTGTCTTTTTTTACTATCCCATAGATCCCATAGACGTTTGCCGCTTTGACATTTATGTATACAGTACATGTGTTCTTTTCTATACATTACTGTTCAAATCATTTAAGATTTTGAATTACAAGCCAGATATAAAAGTAAATACAATAAAACAAATATGTGTGTATGTATCTATAATAAATCAGTTTTGACATTTATAAAAAAAAATATTATCCAATTAAGGCCAGGTACCTAACCCCCCTGGGTGTTGTCTACCTCCGTCCCTCCCCCCCGCCCCCCACCCCATCCGTCTTCTTTCTCCCATCCATTGATAGGAGTCATGTTATCTGTTCTGTACCCCATAAAACATTGTGAAAGTAAACAGTTCAGAAATATAGATATTATCCATTTCTTTTTGGGTATGTAAAGGTCACGTTGCTTCCTACCTGCCATGATACAGAGTTAAGGTGGAGATAATTAGTCTCTCTGTACAGCGCCACTCTTTTCCTATCTCTGAGATGTCCACAAAACTAACGGTTTCCTTCGGGAACTAATTCAAGTCACGCACAAACAAGTTTACATTTGTGTATTTATCTCAGTCTCTAAGGCGATTCCATGATGTCATTACAGAACACTGCTGCTGGCATCTCCTAGGAGGCTCAATGATACTGTCTCGTGATGTCATAATAGAGAAATCAGCTACTGTTGACATTTAATTTCAAGTGGTTGAGAAGTGGTTAACTTGAGTAGCAGTCATAAAAATCACAGCTACTGTGATACATTGTATTACATACATTGGGTGACACAAGTACACATATGGACAGTGCCACTGACAGCAGTGGGATCAACATACTGTATCACTGGGTTCAAATGCATTGACTTCATGGCAAGATAAAGTATCACAGATTATAATGAGATGTATCACAGTCTGCGTCTCTGCCCCAGCATGCACCTTGGGGAGAGTCAGTAGAAGGAGTTGGGGGGAGTTACATGGTGCACAGATTATAATCAGATGTATCACATTCTGCGTCTCTGCTCCAATTTGCACCTTGGGGAGAGTGAGTAGGATGAGTTGGGGGCAGTTACATGGTGCACAGATTAAAATGAGATGCGTCACAAGTTGCATTTCTCTGATACTTTTTTTTAACCTTTTATTTGCCCAAAACAATCCTCCATATCTGAAGTGCCATAAGTCTAACATACCGCGTCAGAAGTAAGAAACTGTTCTTACAGTATATATGCTGCGGCTCTGCTCCAAAAAATAGAGCCATGCGTCTAAACACAACTACTCTATGTTGCTGCATAGACCTTTTATGTCTAATTCCAGCACTGGGGAAGTGTTCAACTCCATTCAAGGGCAGTCTAAACTAAACTACTACTTTGGTACAGCACTGCACTTTGCTTTAATGCTTCAGACATACACATTATGGGCTTTGAATGGGTCCCCCTGCTTATTTGTGGGGGGATAGAGATGAGTCTTTTACAATGAGAGTGCTACTGGATCTATGTTCTATATACAGTGACACCTTGCAGCCTTAATTACAATTTATTTTGGGATGTTTTTTGTCAGTACACTAAAACCTCCTCTTGGAGGTCTGGGGGGCGTGGGGTTTACAGAGGCCCCGCGCGCTTCCCGAAGGCACTTAAATTAAGTGCCGGGGGAGCTGCAGGGCCTCTGTAAACCTTCACTTACCTAGGCTCCGGCGGCTTCCTTCCTGCGTCGCCATGGCAACGCGGCATCAAAATGACGCTGTGAGGTCATGTGACGTCACGTTACTAGGGCAACGTGACGTCATGACGCCGGAGCGCAGGTGAATGGGGGTTCTGCTTTAGATATTGTGAAGCGGGGGCATCCAGACACTGATTAAGGGGTGCAGGAAACTAGTCATTCACACCTGGCTTTTATTTCTAGATCGACATTTACACAGACACACACACACACACACACGTAACAAGGGCTAATTGTAGTATAATGTAATACAATAAATATATTTGTCATTTAAATGGATTTTATTCATATGTTTTATTTTAAAGCGGGGTTGGGGGCGGGGTTGGGGGCGGGACTAGGGGCGGGGTTGGGGGCGGGACTAGGTGGCGAGTAGATTTTTTGGTTGGGCGAGTAGATTTTTGGGTGATTTGTCGAACACTGTATATATTTATATAGATATTAGTATGTACCATTGACTTTTATACACCAAGTGCAATCCATTTCTGTGCGCTAAACAGTATTTTGGGGCTGGGCGCAGATGGAGAAATTTGAACTTAGTACACGAGTGCAATTGAAGTTTGACATGCGCCGAAACCCTCCACCCCTCCCCCCGCTCAGTTTGCGATGCTTAGTATATTGGCCTCAGTAGGTCTTTCCCTTCCACTTCAAAGTAACGTATTGACAACCAAAGGGGATCTGCTACAGTAGTTTTTGGTGATTTCATCAGTCCCACTTGGCAAATAGTATATTGGAGATTCAAAAAAAGAGAAAGCGCTCGTTAAAGTAACACATTCTTTGATATTTTTAATCGAAAACAATGATATTCTTCCAGTGTATTAGTCAAGCACCTTACAGTTCACAAATACACACTAGAGAGGGTTGGGGTTCCTTACAATGCATTGATCAAATACATTGTAAGGAGCCCCAACCCTCTCTAACAGCGCGTCTGAAATCTGCATTGTAAGGAATCCCAACTTTCTCTAATAGCGCGTCTGAGATCAGATGCATTCAAAGGAGCCCCAACCCTCTCTAATAGCGCGTCTGAGATCAGATGCATTGTAAGGAACCCCAACCCTCTCTAATTGTGACCCTTGCACTCACCACGAACAAGGCGGACCCCCGGTACTGAGGTGGGAAAGTAGAAACTGCGCACCCACAGCAGTGGAGGCACGCCTGGATTGTCAGCGTAGCCGGGTCGGGGTTGGAGAGAGAGGGTAGTCCAGATACTTGCCGCGGTCATGGGGAGGAGCCAGTAACGGTAGATGTCCGTTGTGCCGAGGTCGAGGGTTGGAGCTGGTGGGTTAAAAGAATGTCCTATATCCGTGGTCAGGGATGGAGAGATGCAGGTAGTCGAGGGCAAGCTGGGGTCGTTATACAGAGAGCGTCCAAGAGTCTAGCCGTGTCGGTACACATGAGGTCAAACTGAAAGCAAGAGAGGCAAGGCACAAGGCAAAGCAGGAATGTAGGAACACAAGGCTACTATGGTCTATGCTCAGCAATTTGTAACTGAGCAAGCAGAGATTAAATAGGAGGACTGGAGCAATGAAAGTGAGAGGCGGAACGGAGGTGTGGCCCCGCGGGAGCTGTGATTGGACGCAGAGCGCAGGAGACAGGTGGGCATTGTTACGGGTGTTGTGTCGCAGCTGGGGAGTGGTGCACGATCGTCCCGTGAGCGCGCCGCGCGTGAGTGACACGTGACACGAACGGGGGGTGGGACCAAGCTCCATAGAGATGTTTGAAAACCTCTGTGTGCGCGCGCTTTTGTTGCCGGTCATTTGATTAGATGAGTTATTAAAAGCAAATTGTGTAGTTACTGTACACTCTCTCCAGTTCATTTATTTTTTCGTTCCGGTTGTGCATCGCACATTTTTCACTTTGTACTATCTCCCTAGCGAACAACACACCAAAAGGTGCCCTGCAGCAACCCACAGGAGCAGGATTGAACTGATGCACCCTTTGGTTTCATAATCTCCTTTGGTGTCATCCAAAATGGCCTGGCGAAGAGTTTTTCCGTAGAGTCGCTTGTAATGAACTTTGTTATTATTGAGGATAGAGTCTATGATATTGGCCGACTAGCAAGTCTACAGTTATTGATTTAAAAAGTTAACTAGGTGCCATTCCATGTGAACATTTACAGCTGATTTGTGATAGCTCAATAACAGAGCAGAACCAGCTAGGCGCCATCTTTTCTACATGTATATACTGTAAACCCCTAGACTGATCATTTACACCATTTATAAGTGGAGTTGGTAAGGATACCTTTCTATTTATGAGACAAAGGCTTGGACATTACTGTAGTGTTTTTGATTTAAACAAACAGGGCCCAAAATCTACTGTTGGGATTGTTTTTTGGAGCCCCAGATTTGGTCTTTGGACTTGTTTTTGTCATAGTTTATAGACTGCTTGTTCACTGGATTGATTGTACTTAATATGTCATACCAAAATATTACACAACATATGAATTTATAGTCACAAATACATTTTGCGAGAGTGTACGCAACAGCTCTACTCTGGGGGCCATGATGTTCACTTTTAAATGTCACATCTTCTTTAATATACACTAATGCAACATAGAGCGCTCCCAGGTGGTATCGAATTGGTCTAACTGCATCAATACGAGGCTCCCAACATGTTTCACAGACTCTCTTTAGTGTTAAATTGGGTAAGGATTTTAAAAGAATGATTTATCTGTTGGTGGACCTGGGGAAGAAATTATACAACGGTTGAATTAAGCCCAAAAATTAAATGGCACCTATATTGGGTTTGGCAGTGTTGTTAACCACTAGGTTCAAATAATGAGAACTACATGGTACATAAAACGCACGTGGGTTCATGTTCAACATGTCTTTGAACTCCATTATGCTTTCCCCGCATATTTGCAGCATTGTCATAGCTTTGGCCCTGCATATTTTCTACATTTATATTGAGATCCAATAGTTCCTTTATTATCCAATCACTTAAGATGATGTCATTTCTGCCCAAAAATAAAATGGAAGCCATCACATGGTACATCCACCAATTAGATTGGTGGATATATCATTTGTCAGTCAAATGTGATGTCACAGGCCTTATATAAGGTCTGTCATGTCTTATTTGACCCTAAGAAGCCGTCTGATCAACATCTCCCGGACCTGTGAAGAAGAAAAAACTACTCACACGGGCCCACTCTTCCAGCAACTGAGGATCATGGACCCACCCTCCCCATGGCTTTCTTTCACCCCCCCTCCCCATGTCTCTTTCATCCCCCCATGTCTCTCTATCGCCTCCCTCCCCATGTCTCTTTCACCCCTCTCCCCATGTCTCTTTTTCACGCCCCACCCCATGGCTCTCTTTCACCCCCCTCTCTATGTCTCTTGCACCCCCTCCCCGTGTTTCTCTATCATCCCCCCCCTCCAAATGTCTCTCTATCACCCCCCCTCTAAATGTCTCTCGATCACCTCCCCATGTCTCTTTCACCCTCCCCTCCCAATGTCTCTTCACCCCTGCTCCCATGTCTCTTCACCCCTGCTCCCCATGTCTCTTTACCCCTGTTCCCATGTCTCTTCACCGCCGCTCCCCATGACTCTTTCACCCACTCCCCATGTCTCTTTCACCCACTCCCCATGTCTCTTTCACCCCTCCCCATGTCTCTCTTTTAAACCCATTCCCATGTCTCTATATCACCCCCTACCTATGTCTCTCTTTCACCCTCCTCCCCTCGCCATGTCTCTTTCACCCCCCTCCCCTCACCATGTCTCTCCTTCACCCCCCTCCCCTCGCCATGACTCTCACCCCTCCACCTTCCTTCCACATGTCATAAACTCACACACACACTCACACTTAACAATTCTTGGTATATCTATAGAGGGTATTACTGTGCATCTGTATTATTTTTTAGTATAATGCTACTAGTAGTAGTACTTTTTTTTAAACAACTCTGAATTAAAATTTTAATGTATCATAATGTAACAATCATTTTTTGTTTCTATAGCAACCATTTACAAAGTCACATCCCCTTCCTATTTTGAAACAGGCTCTGGCAACCCCCCCCCCCCCTTTTTTTGAACACTGCCCTCTCCCTAGCTGTGCAAAACTCAATTGTATCCAGTGACTGCCTGGTCACATGATCACCCCAGAGAACTTTGCATTTTTGGTCCTCTTCTGCTGCACTGGCAACCATTTAGTCAACCGCCGAGCCGAATCTTCACCGATCAATCGCAACTTAGCTAATTACTTATCAATGTGTGGATTGTATTGATGCACATATCAAAGGGATTTTTTTTTTTTAAACGACAGCTTGGACTGCTGCTTTAAAGGTGGGCAGAGTAAGTTTGGAAACGGGGAGGAGTCACAGACCTCCAAACAATTTAAATCTGCGCACACAAACCCATGTAAACTCAACCCCAGACCCACCTCACCATATATATTTGTCTTAAGGAGTGCTACTGGGTATGTGACATTGTACAGTATAAACACAAGGAAGAGAAGCCCAATGCAACATGATCCTCCGCCGACTTAAATTTAACATGTCAAAAACAGAACTCCTTATATTTCATGACAAACCTGGCCCTACTACCACCTTCCACATTACTGTTGGAAGAACTACTATACATGCAGTAGCCCAAGCACGCTGCCCTGGGGGTCACAGACTCCTCTCTCACATTCAAAAGGTAGCTAAACCTGTCGTTTTTTCTTCCGCAAGATACACCCTTCCACTGTTGCTCGACAGCTAAAACTCTGACACAGACCCTCATTCTCTACCATCTCAAATACTGGAACCTTCTGCTGTCCGGTCTTAATGCCTCTCACCTGTCTCCCCTACAATCTATCCTAAACGCTGCTGCCAGAATCACTCTACTCTTTCCTAAATCTGTCTCAGCGTCTCCCCTGCTGAAATCCCTCTCCTGGCTTCCTATCAAATCCCGTATCTCACACTCAATTCTCCTCCTCACTTTTAAAGCTTTACACTCTTCTGCCCCTCCTTACAGCTCAGCTCTAATTTCTCGCTATGCACCATCCCGACTCTTGCGATCCGCCCAATGATGTCTTCTATCTACCCCTTTTGTATCTAAAGCCCTCTCTCGCCTTAAACCTTTCTCACTGACTGCCCTCACCTCTGGAGTGCCCTTCCCATCAATACCCGACTAGCACCTTCTCTATCCACCTTTAAGACCCACATTCTAACACATCTGCTTAAAGAAGCATGTGAGTAGCTCCGAGGCTGATACTATAGACCGCATACAAAAAGCTTGGCCCATTGCAGACGCACTTACCAGAACGCCGTCCTACTGTCTCTGTATGTTCTACCTACCAATTAGATTGTAAGCTCTTCAGAGCAGGGACTCCTTTTCCTAAATGTTACTTTTATGTCTGAAGCACTTATTCCCATGATCTGTTATTTGTATTATTTATATGATTGTCACGTGTATTACTGCGGTGAAGCGCTTTCTACATAAATGGCGCTATATAAATAAAGACATACAGTACATACATATATACAACATACAACATGACAAAGCATATAGTTAAATATTTATCTGTTTCTCTCTCATAAGTGGGGTCCGACTTACTTATCTCTCTCTCTCTCTCTCTCTCTCTCTCTCTCTCTCTCTCTCTCTCTCTCTCTCTCTCTCTCTCTCTCTCTCGTATCATCAAGAGGGTAATCTAAAGTTAATTTGCAGAATTTCAATAACCCTTGGCATTTGTAAATAGTTTCTTTAGTAAATAAAGAGTTCAATTGAAAATAGATACATTTTATTGAAGAGTTTTAAATATATTCTTAGTAAAATATGTTACAAACTGACTTATAAATATAAATCTTATTTACAGATAGTCACAGAGCTTGGCATCAGTTACAGATTAGTCAGGGTTTTTTTTTGTTTTTTTAGGGCTTAAGTATCTCATGGGGGAAATAAGTCTGGATGGTGGGTATCCGTAACGTTTAGAGATGTTATGATCCTTCTGCCTCTGAACAAAGCACTGTAGCCTCCCCTTGGAGGTATGTTGACAGGCTTACTCCCTCTCCAGTTGTGATTTCCTTTTCATAGCCTCTCTCTCCTCTCTCTGTTCTGGTGGAATAGGTATGGAAACCTCAAGCTCTTGGAGAGGCTGTTGACAGAAGGATGGAGTGAAGTTGTCCACTCTGCTGGGTACATTGATAGGAAGCTGCAGGTTAGAAAGCTGGTGCTTCTGGTTGAAAGGAGCTTGAATGGGGATAGTGGTTTGGCTGACCTTTTTAATGCATGTCACTGCAGCTTTCCGTTCTATGGATATCACTGGGAAGTGTTTGGGATTCTCTATAACTGAAGCTTTGTTTTCCCCACGTTGTTTGATTTCACTGGTTTTAATGCCAGGAGCTGGAATGGGGATAGTGGTTTGGCTCACCTTTTCAATGCATCTTACTGCAGCTTCCTGTTCTATGGATATCACTGGGAAGTGTTTGGGATTCTCTATAACTGAAGCTTTGTTTTCCCCATGTTGTTTGATTTCACTGGTTTTAATGTCAGGTCTTGTGTACTCATGTATTTTAAATAGCCTAGGCCTGGCATTAATACCGACACCTTTAATTCCAGAAATACTGTCCTGTTTTTTGGCCATGAACCTTTTAATCGCATCAGTAAGAGACCACTGAACATGAGAAGCAGAAGTCTGGCTTTGGCGTCCTTGCATTGGTCCAAGCTTATTTCCAAGTGTAATGGATTCTGCGGGTGCCCCTGGACCTGTGGGACCTGCTTTTTTACCCAATGGGTGAAATACTTGAACAGAGTTAATCATTTGGAGGCTGAGGTTGCTGTGATGGGCTTTCACCTTTCCTTGTTCAGAAGGTTCCAATGACTTCTTGCCCTTCCCAAGAACTTCTGAATTCACTCCAGGCTGATTAGCACTTTTTCTTTTGAGAGCTTTGGGGTTATTATCAGTACCACAAGCCAGCGCTTGCTCAAAACTGAAAACGCTGGTCTGGTTCTTTGTTTTCTTCACTAGCTGCTTAATATTGCTGTTCTGTTTACGTTTGATCCCCATCTCTTGAGGTGTCTTCCGCTCAGGACTATGAGTAACTGCAGGAGACTTTGCATCTTTACATTTGATCCCCATCTCCTGAGGTGTCTTCCGCTCAGGACTATGAGTAACAGCAGGTGTTTTTGCATATTTACGTTTGATCCCGATCTCCTGAGGTGTCTTCCGCTCAGGACAATGAGTAACTGCAGGAGTCTTTGCATTTTTAAGTTTGATCCCCATCTCCTGAGGTGTCTTCCGCTCAGGACTATGAGTAACTGCAGGAGTTTTTGCATATTTACGTTTGATCCCCATCTCCTGAGGTGTCTTCCGCTCAGGACTATGAGTAACTGCAGGAGTCTTTGCATCTTTACGTTTGATCCCTATCTCCTGAGTTTTCTTCAGTTTAGGATTAATATGAGTAACAGCAGGTGTCTTTGCATCCATTGTACCTTCACGGCTTTGCTGCATCTTTTCAGATACCTTATTGGAAATGTGGGCACCTGAGAGACAAACACGTTTCATCTTTTTTAACAGAACAGCCTCGTCACCAGATTGTGGGCCATGGGGTGACTTCCCTGGTATAGGAGCAGAAGAATGATTTACTGGCTTTGACATTGGTTTTACCTTCTTTTGCAGTGCAGTTTGAGGGACTTGATCCTTTGCAGCTGAATAAAGGATCTTTTTCTTCTTTGTTTCCACTTTGGAGCACTTTGGTACCCCCTCAGACTTTGACGGACACTCAGTCTTCACTGAACTCAGCACGTTATTACGAACCTTCTGAGCAATATGTGAGGGGGCCTTCACCTCTGAAGATCTCTTCGCCATATCTTTTAACCCACCCCTTTTCCACACTGGCACATATAACTCTTTGTTGCTTTGCACATCAATATGTAACTTTGAGAGGTGGCTCAGCTTCCGAGCTGGTTGAGTTGGGTACATTAGAGGTGGTTCACTTTTTTCATTAGCAGCAAGCTGAACTGCTCCTTGTGTAATTAAACTGGCCTGGGAAATATGTTGGGCTCCAAGCGAGGTCTGACACACTGTAACAAAATCAAAAAGGAGAAATAATCAATTATCATAAATACCAACACATTGTACATAATAACACAAAGGAAGAAAAGCAAACACATGCTTAATCCCTTCAGTATTGGCGAGGACTACATACTGTAGAGTTCTATATATTTGTAACACTACAGTGGCGAATGACCGTAATTAAAGATCTTTATAACAGGTAATGGTATCGGTCAAGGAGAAGATTTTGAACAATGATTAGTAAAGATTCTCCATATCTCACCTTGTAAGGTCTGCATTCCTCTAAGGGGTATGAATGGTGGCTGCTGAAGTTGTGCATACTGGGTGGCCATTATACAAGGCCCTATTGTAGCACGTCTTTCCAAATGTGTGTTGGGACGGAAAGTAACAGGCTGCGTTGTGGCTTCTCCCCTAATCTGTCCTGCAAATCCTGTGTATCCTCCTGTAGCAGTGTGGTAGAATCCTCCGTTCATGTCCGATACACGAGGGTAAGCGCGTGTTGCCTGTGGGATCTGCTGTAGATACATTGGTGTTCCTGCAGACCCTTGTTGCAAAATCATGCCTTGGGCCCCATGTCTGTAGACTTCTGTATTCCTCCCTACTGGGTGGAAGCTGTTGCTCCATGAAGGGTAAGCAGTGGTGACTGCAGGAGCACTGCAGGTCGGTGGAGGGTTCACAGCAGAGGAATTTAAAAACTGATCTGTAAGGAAGAAAGGTAAAAGTGAAGGGCCAGAAAAGCACAATCAAGGCACATTTCTTTAACACACGGGGACTCAACTCCAGTCATCAAACCCCCCACAATAGGTCAACTTTTCAGGATATTCCAGCTTTAGCACAGGTGGCCCAATCACTCAATCAGCCTCTGATTGAGTCACCTGTGCTGAAGCAGGGACTGATTGAGCGAGCTGTGCTGAAGCAGGGACGGATTGAGCCACCTCCGCTGAAGCTGGGATATCCTGAAAGCCTGACTTTGGGGGGTTAGGACTGCTTTAACAGACCTGCTAAAAGATATTCTTGATATCAAATACATATGAAATACATAGAGATGCTCACTTGGCTTGGTATTTTTATTTTGCCTTTAAAATATTTGGGGTTTTGGTTCTGGTTTTGAATAAAGTTTTTGGTGGTCTTTGTTTTGTTATGAATAGCAAGCACTAACAGGGATAATGGCTTGCTGGGAAAACACATTTATTTGATTATCAATGTTACATACCACTACTCTGATCAATAGTGGTCAGAAGTTTCAATATTTAAATACATTTTTAAGCAAGCTCCATGATTGCCTTCTATAGCATTGCTATGTATTGAAACACCAGAGCACCCGTACATTTTAGCTCAATATATGGGGTTTAATCTATAAATATATATATAGATATATATTTATACATATACATATACATATATGATGTGTTGGGATGTAACACAGACAGAAAACTATTTCTAGGTAGTTTTCAACACAAAGTGGCAACTGGCATATAAAACTTGTGCAGTCCATCACCTGCTTTCATGTCCACCTATGAACACAATGACAAATATAGATGTACCATAGCTTTCGGAACTGGATCTTTAAAAATAAAAATAAAAACATAAAAATTGCCTGTTCCTACTGTAGTATTTTGTGGTAATATTATGGTGTGGTATTCTGAGACGTCTGGTATATTGAGGTATCTGGAGGAGCACTCAGGTCAGCTATATCTGTAAATCAAGTGGCAGATTCTGCCCTCGTTTTGTGGCTTTGTCTTTTTTGGGGCCTTTGTATTACTGTAGAGTAGTGGTTTCCAACCTTTTTTTGGTTAAGGAACCATATGTGAAATTCTGAGGGACCCCAACCCTCTCTAACAACGAGTCTAAGATGAGATGCATTGTAATATACCCCAACCCTATCTAATAGTGCGTCTGAGATCAGATGAAGTGTGAGGAACCCCAATCCTCTCTAATAGCGCTTCTGAGATCAGATGCATTGTAAGGAGCCCCAACCCTCTCTAATAGCGCGTCTGAGATCAGATGCATTGTAAGGAACCCCAACCCTCTCCAATAGCGCGTTTGAGATAAGATGCATTGTACTGTAAATTCTTCTGTATTAAGTACAATTTTAAAATGACCTAAAAATTACAGCGAACCCTTTAGGGATGCCCGGGGAATCCTAGGGTTCCTAGGATCCGTGGTTGAAAAACACTGCTGTAGACAATAATTTAAGGATATGGCTGAAAGTAGTCGAACATTACACCCCACGGTGTAGAATTGGTCCAATAGTTATTGACCTAAACTTAGGGCAAGGAAAAAGCATGCCTTATACATAACTAATCCTACTGTATACACTAAGGTTCCTGTGTCTTTTTTTACTATCCCATAGATCCCATAGACGTTTGCCGCTTTGACATTTATGTATACAGTACATGTGTTCTTTTCTATACATTACTGTTCAAATCATTTAAGATTTTGAATTACAAGCCAGATATAAAAGTAAATACAATAAAACAAATATGTGTGTATGTATCTATAATAAATCAGTTTTGACATTTATAAAAAAAAATATTATCCAATTAAGGCCAGGTACCTAACCCCCCTGGGTGTTGTCTACCTCCGTCCCTCCCCCCCGCCCCCCACCCCATCCGTCTTCTTTCTCCCATCCATTGATAGGAGTCATGTTATCTGTTCTGTACCCCATAAAACATTGTGAAAGTAAACAGTTCAGAAATATAGATATTATCCATTTCTTTTTGGGTATGTAAAGGTCACGTTGCTTCCTACCTGCCATGATACAGAGTTAAGGTGGAGATAATTAGTCTCTCTGTACAGCGCCACTCTTTTCCTATCTCTGAGATGTCCACAAAACTAACGGTTTCCTTCGGGAACTAATTCAAGTCACGCACAAACAAGTTTACATTTGTGTATTTATCTCAGTCTCTAAGGCGATTCCATGATGTCATTACAGAACACTGCTGCTGGCATCTCCTAGGAGGCTCAATGATACTGTCTCGTGATGTCATAATAGAGAAATCAGCTACTGTTGACATTTAATTTCAAGTGGTTGAGAAGTGGTTAACTTGAGTAGCAGTCATAAAAATCACAGCTACTGTGATACATTGTATTACATACATTGGGTGACACAAGTACACATATGGACAGTGCCACTGACAGCAGTGGGATCAACATACTGTATCACTGGGTTCAAATGCATTGACTTCATGGCAAGATAAAGTATCACAGATTATAATGAGATGTATCACAGTCTGCGTCTCTGCCCCAGCATGCACCTTGGGGAGAGTCAGTAGGAGGAGTTGGGGAGGAGTTACATGGCACACAGATTATAATGAGATGTATCACAGTCTGCGTCTCTGCCCCAGCTTGCACCTTGGGGAGAGTCAGTAGAAGGAGTTGGGGGGAGTTACATGGTGCACAGATTATAATCAGATGTATCACATTCTGCGTCTCTGCCCCAATTTGCACCTTGGGGAGAGTGAGTAGGATGAGTTGGGGGCAGTTACATGGTGCACAGATTAAAATGAGATGCGTCACAAGTTGCATTTCTCTGATACTTTTTTTTAACCTTTTATTTGCCCAAAACAATCCTCCATATCTGAAGTGCCATAAGTCTAACATACCGCGTCAGAAGTAAGAAACTGTTCTTACAGTATATATGCTGCGGCTCTGCTCCAAAAAATAGAGCCATGCGTCTAAACACAACTACTCTATGTTGCTGCATAGACCTTTTATGTCTAATTCCAGCACTGGGGAAGTGTTCAACTCCATTCAAGGGCAGTCTAAACTAAACTACTACTTTGGTACAGCACTGCACTTTGCTTTAATGCTTCAGACATACACATTATGGGCTTTGAATGGGTCCCCCTGCTTATTTGTGGGGGGATAGAGATGAGTCTTTTACAATGAGAGTGCTACTGGATCTATGTTCTATATACAGTGACACCTCGCAGCCTTAATTACAATTTATTTTGGGATGTTTTTTGTCAGTACACTAAAACCTCCTCTTGGATAGACACAGGGGGATATTCTAGTAGCTGGGAGTTGTGCAAAAGCGTGCAGAAAGAGCCTTATCCGATTGGATTTCTAGAACAGCGGTGCGCAAACTGGGGGGCGCGACCCCCACGCGGGGCGCAAGACTGCCGTCTGGGGGGCGTGGGGTTTACAGAGGCCCCGCGCGCTTCCCGAAGGCACTTAAATTAAGTGCCGGGGGAGCTGCAGGGCCTCTGTAAACCTTCACTTACCTAGGCTCCGGCGGCTTCCTTCCTGCGTCGCCATGGCAACGCGGCATCAAAATGACGCTGTGAGGTCATGTGACGTCACGTTACTAGGGCAACGTGACGTCATGACGCCGGAGCGCAGGTGAATGGGGGTTCTGCTTTAGATATTGTGAAGCGGGGGCATCCAGACACTGATTAAGGGGTGCAGGAAACTAGTCATTCACACCTGGCTTTTATTTCTAGATCGACATTTACACAGACACACACACACACACACGTAACAAGGGCTAATTGTAGTATAATGTAATACAATAAATATATTTGTCATTTAAATGGATTTTATTCATATGTTTTATTTTAAAGCGGGGTTGGGGGCGGGGTTGGGGGCGGGACTAGGGGCGGGGTTGGGGGCGGGACTAGGTGGCGAGTAGATTTTTTGGTTGGGCGAGTAGATTTTTGGGTGATTTGTCGAACACTGTATATATTTATATACTGTAGATATTAGTATGTACCATTGACTTTTATACACCAAGTGCAATCCATTTCTGTGCGCTAAACAGTATTTTGGGGCTGGGCGCAGATGGAGAAATTTGAACTTAGTACACGAGTGCAATTGAAGTTTGACATGCGCCGAAACCCTCCACCCCTCCCCCCGCTCAGTTTGCGATGCTTAGTATATTGGCCTCAGTAGGTCTCTCCCTTCCACTTCAAAGTAACGTATTGACAACCAAAGGGGACCTGCTACAGTAGTTTTTGGTGATTTCATCAGTCCCACTTGGCAAATAGTATATTGGAGATTCAAAAAAAGAGAAAGCGCTCGTTAAAGTAACACATTCTTTGATATTTTTAATCGAAAACAATGATATTCTTCCAGTGTATTAGTCAAGCACCTTACAGTTCACAAATACACACTAGAGAGGGTTGGGGTTCCTTACAATGCATTGATCAAATACATTGTAAGGAGCCCCAACCCTCTCTAACAGCGCGTCTGAAATCTGCATTGTAAGGAATCCCAACTTTCTCTAATAGCGCGTCTGAGATCAGATGCATTCAAAGGAGCCCCAACCCTCTCTAATAGCGCGTCTGAGATCAGATGCATTGTAAGGAACCCCAACCCTCTCTAATTGTGACCCTTGCACTCACCACGAACAAGGCGGACCCCCGGTACTGAGGTGGGAAAGTAGAAACTGCGCACCCACAGCAGTGGAGGCACGCCTGGATTGTCAGCGTAGCCGGGTCGGGGTTGGAGAGAGAGGGTAGTCCAGATACTTGCCGCGGTCATGGGGAGGAGCCAGTAACGGTAGATGTCCGTTGTGCCGAGGTCGAGGGTTGGAGCTGGTGGGTTAAAAGAATGTCCTATATCCGTGGTCAGGGATGGAGAGATGCAGGTAGTCGAGGGCAAGCTGGGGTCGTTATACAGAGAGCGTCCAAGAGTCTAGCCGGGTCGGTACACATGAGGTCAAACTGAAAGCAAGAGAGGCAAGGCACAAGGCAAAGCAGGAATGTAGGAACACAAGGCTACTATGGTCTATGCTCAGCAATGTGTAACTGAGCAAGCAGAGATTAAATAGGAGGACTGGAGCAATGAAAGTGAGAGGCGGAACGGAGGTGTGGCCCCGCGGGAGCTGTGATTGGACGCAGAGCGCAGGAGACAGGTGGGCATTGTTACGGGTGTTGTGTCGCAGCTGGGGAGTGGTGCACGATCGTCCCGTGAGCGCGCCGCGCGTGAGTGACACGTGACACGAACGGGGGGTGGGACCAAGCTCCATAGAGATGTTTGAAAACCTCTGTGTGCGCGCGCTTTTGTTGCCGGTCATTTGATTAGATGAGTTATTAAAAGCAAATTGTGTAGTTACTGTACACTCTCTCCAGTTCATTTATTTTTTCGTTCCGGTTGTGCATCGCACATTTTTCACTTTGTACTATCTCCCTAGCGAACAACACACCAAAAGGTGCCCTGCAGCAACCCACAGGAGCAGGATTGAACTGATGCACCCTTTGGTTTCATAATCTCCTTTGGTGTCATCCAAAATGGCCTGGCGAAGAGTTTTTCCGTAGAGTCGCTTGTAATGAACTTTGTTATTATTGAGGATAGAGTCTATGATATTGGCCGACTAGCAAGTCTACAGTTATTGATTTAAAAAGTTAACTAGGTGCCATTCCATGTGAACATTTACAGCTGATTTGTGATAGCTCAATAACAGAGCAGAACCAGCTAGGCGCCATCTTTTCTACATGTATATACTGTAAACCCCTAGACTGATCATTTACACCATTTATAAGTGGAGTTGGTAAGGATACCTCTCTATTTATGAGACAAAGGCTTGGACATTACTGTAGTGTTTTTGATTTAAACAAACAGGGCCCAAAATCTACTGTTGGGATTGTTTTTTGGAGCCCCAGATTTGGTCTTTGGACTTGTTTTTGTCATAGTTTATAGACTGCTTGTTCACTGGATTGATTGTACTTAATATGTCATACCAAAATATTACACAACATATGAATTTATAGTCACAAATACATTTTGCGAGAGTGTACGCAACAGCTCTACTCTGGGGGCCATGATGTTCACTTTTAAATGTCACATCTTCTTTAATATACACTAATGCAACATAGAGCGCTCCCAGGTGGTATCGAATTGGTCTAACTGCATCAATACGAGGCTCCCAACATGTTTCACAGACTCTCTTTAGTGTTAAATTGGGTAAGGATTTTAAAAGAATGATTTATCTGTTGGTGGACCTGGGGAAGAAATTATACAACGGTTGAATTAAGCCCAAAAATTAAATGGCACCTATATTGGGTTTGGCAGTGTTGTTAACCACTAGGTTCAAATAATGAGAACTACATGGTACATAAAACGCACGTGGGTTCATGTTCAACATGTCTTTGAACTCCATTATGCTTTCCCCGCATATTTGCAGCATTGTCATAGCTTTGGCCCTGCATATTTTCTACATTTATATTGAGATCCAATAGTTCCTTTATTATCCAATCACTTAAGATGATGTCATTTCTGCCAAAAAATAAAATGGAAGCCATCACATGGTACATCCACCAATTAGATTGGTGGATATATCATTTGTCAGTCAAATGTGATGTCACAGGCCTTATATAAGGTCTGTCATGTCTTATTTGACCCTAAGAAGCCGTCTGATCAACATCTCCCGGACCTGTGAAGAAGAAAAAACTACTCAC
This sequence comes from Ascaphus truei, assembly GCF_040206685.1. NCBI lineage: Eukaryota > Metazoa > Chordata > Amphibia > Anura > Ascaphidae > Ascaphus > Ascaphus truei. Next base: position 855,785 of record NW_027453847.1, on the reverse strand, counting down.
CCGGGCCCACTCTTCCAGCAACTGAGGATCATGGACCCACCCTCCCCATGGCTTTCTTTCACCCCCCCTCCCCATGTCTCTTTCATCCCCCCATGTCTCTCTATCGCCTCCCTCCCCATGTCTCTTTCACCCCTCTCCCCATGTCTCTTTTTCACGCCCCACCCCATGGCTCTCTTTCACCCCCCTCTCTATGTCTCTTGCACCCCCTCCCCGTGTTTCTCTATCATCCCCCCCCTCCAAATGTCTCTCTATCACCCCCCCTCTAAATGTCTCTCGATCACCTCCCCATGTCTCTTTCACCCTCCCCTCCCAATGTCTCTTCACCCCTGCTCCCATGTCTCTTCACCCCTGCTCCCCATGTCTCTTTACCCCTGTTCCCATGTCTCTTCACCGCCGCTCCCCATGACTCTTTCACCCACTCCCCATGTCTCTTTCACCCACTCCCCATGTCTCTTTCACCCCTCCCCATGTCTCTCTTTTAAACCCATTCCCATGTCTCTATATCACCCCCTACCTATGTCTCTCTTTCACCCTCCTCCCCTCGCCATGTCTCTTTCACCCCCCTCACCTCACCATGTCTCTCCTTCACCCCCCACCCCTCGCCATGACTCTCACCCCTCCACCTTCCTTCCACATGTCATAAACTCACACACACACTCACACTTAACAATTCTTGGTATATCTATAGAGGGTATTACTGTGCATCTGTATTATTTTTTAGTATAATGCTACTAGTAGTAGTACTTTTTTTTAAACAACTCTGAATTAAAATTTTAATGTATCATAATGTAACAATCATTTTTTGTTTCTATAGCAACCATTTACAAAGTCACATCCCCTTCCTATTTTGAAACAGGCTCTGGCAACCCCCCCCCCTTTTTTTTGAACACTGCCCTCTCCCTAGCTGTGCAAAACTCAATTGTATCCAGTGACTGCCTGGTCACATGATCACCCCAGAGAACTTTGCATTTTTGGTCCTCTTCTGCTGCACTGGCAACCATTTAGTCAACCCCCGAGCCGAATCTTCACCGATCAATCGCAACTTAGCTAATTACTTATCAATGTGTGGATTGTATTGATGCACATATCAAAGGGATTTTTTTTTTTTAAACGACAGCTTGGACTGCTGCTTTAAAGGTGGGCAGAGTAAGTTTGGAAACGGGGAGGAGTCACAGACCTCCAAACAATTTAAATCTGCGCACACAAACCCATGTAAACTCAACCCCAGACCCACCTCACCATATATATTTGTCTTAAGGAGTGCTACTGGGTATGTGACATTGTACAGTATAAACACAAGGAAGAGAAGCCCAATGCAACATGATCCTCCGCCGACTTAAATTTAACATGTCAAAAACAGAACTCCTTATATTTCATGCCAAACCTGGCCCTACTACCACCTTCCACATTACTGTTGGAAGAACTACTATACATGCAGTAGCCCAAGCACGCTGCCCTGGGGGTCACAGACTCCTCTCTCACATTCAAAAGGTAGCTAAACCTGTCGTTTTTTCTTCCGCAAGATACGCCCTTCCACTGTTGCTCGACAGCTAAAACTCTGACACAGACCCTCATTCTCTACCATCTCAAATACTGGAACCTTCTGCTGTCCGGTCTTACTGCCTCTCACCTGTCTCCCCTACAATCTATCCTAAACGCTGCTGCCAGAATCACTCTACTCTTTCCTAAATCTGTCTCAGCGTCTCCCCTGCTAAAATCCCTCTCCTGGCTTCCTATCAAATCCCGTATCTCACACTCAATTCTCCTCCTCACTTTTAAAGCTTTACACTCTTCTGCCCCTCCTTACAGCTCAGCTCTAATTTCTCGCTATGCACCATCCCGACTCTTGCGATCCGCCCAATGATGTCTTCTATCTACCCCTTTTGTATCTAAAGCCCTCTCTCGCCTTAAACCTTTCTCACTGACTGCCCTCACCTCTGGAGTGCCCTTCCCATCAATACCCGACTAGCACCTTCTCTATCCACCTTTAAGACCCACATTCTAACACATCTGCTTAAAGAAGCATGTGAGTAGCTCCGAGGCTGATACTATAGACCGCATACAAAAAGCTTGGCCCATTGCAGACGCACTTACCAGAACGCCGTCCTACTGTCTCTGTATGTTCTACCTACCAATTAGATTGTAAGCTCTTCAGAGCAGGGACTCCTTTTCCTAAATGTTACTTTTATGTCTGAAGCACTTATTCCCATGATCTGTTATTTGTATTATTTATATGATTGTCACGTGTATTACTGCGGTGAAGCGCTTTCTACATAAATGGCGCTATATAAATAAAGACATACAGTACATACATACATACAACATACAACATGACAAAGCATATACAGTAGTTAAATATTTATCTGTTTCTCTCTCATAAGTGGGGTCCGACTTACTTATCTCTCTCTCTCTCTCTCTCTCTCTCTCTCTCTCTCTCTCTCTCTCTCTCGTATCATCAAGAGGGTAATCTAAAGTTAATTTGCAGAATTTCAATAACCCTTGGCATTTGTAAATAGTTTCTTTAGTAAATAAAGAGTTCAATTGAAATTAGATACAATTTAATTGAAGAGTTTGTAACATATTTTACTAAGAATATATTTAAAACTGACTTATAAATATAAATCTTATTTACAGATAGTCACAGAGCTTGGCATCAGTTACAGATTAGTCAGGGTTTTTTTTTGTTTTTTTAGGGCTTAAGTATCTCATGGGGGAAATAAGTCTGGATGGTGGGTATCCGTAACGTTTAGAGATGTTATGATCCTTCTGCCTCTGAACAAAGCACTGTAGCCTCCCCTTGGAGGTATGTTGACAGGCTTACTCCCTCTCCAGTTGTGATTTCCTTTTCATAGCCTCTCTCTCCTCTCTCTGTTCTGGTGGAATAGGTATGGAAACCTCAAGCTCTTGGAGAGGCTGTTGACAGAAGGATGGAGTGAAGTTGTCCACTCTGCTGGGTACATTGATAGGAAGCTGCAGGTTAGAAAGCTGGTGCTTCTGGTTGAAAGGAGCTTGAATGGGGATAGTGGTTTGGCTGACCTTTTTAATGCATGTCACTGCAGCTTTCCGTTCTATGGATATCACTGGGAAGTGTTTGGTATTCTCTATAACTGAAGCTTTGTTTTCCCCATGTTGTTTGATTTCACTGGTTTTAATGTCAGGTCTTGTGTACTCATGTATTTTAAATAGCCTAGGCCTGGCATTAATACCGACACCTTTAATTCCAGAAATACTGTCCTGTTTTTTGGCCATGAACCTTTTAATCGCATCAGTAAGAGACCACTGAACATGAGAAGCAGAAGTCTGGCTTTGGCGTCCTTGCATTGGTCCAAGCTTATTTCCAAGTGTAATGGATTCTGCGGGTGCCCCTGGACCTGTGGGACCTGCTTTTTTACCCAATGGGTGAAATACTTGAACAGAGTTAATCATTTGGAGGCTGAGGTTGCTGTGATGGGCTTTCACCTTTCCTTGTTCAGAAGGTTCCAATGACTTCTTGCCCTTCCCAAGAACTTCTGAATTCACTCCAGGCTGATTAGCACTTTTTCTTTTGAGAGCTTTGGGGTTATTATCAGTACCACAAGCCAGCGCTTGCTCAAAACTGAAAACGCTGGTCTGGTTCTTTGTTTTCTTCACTAGCTGCTTAATATTGCTGTTCTGTTTACGTTTGATCCCCATCTCTTGAGGTGTCTTCCGCTCAGGACTATGAGTAACTGCAGGAGTCTTTGCATTTTTAAGTTTGATCCCCATCTCCTGAGGTGTCTTCCGCTCAGGACTATGAGTAACTGCAGGAGTTTTTGCATATTTACGTTTGATCCCCATCTCCTGAGGTGTCTTCCGCTCAGGACTATGAGTAACTGCAGGAGTCTTTGCATCTTTACGTTTGATCCCTATCTCCTGAGTTTTCTTCAGTTTAGGATTAATATGAGTAACAGCAGGTGTCTTTGCATCCATTGTACCTTCACGGCTTTGCTGCATCTTTTCAGATACCTTATTGGAAATGTGGGCACCTGAGAGACAAACACGTTTCATCTTTTTTAACAGAACAGCCTCGTCACCAGATTGTGGGCCATGGGGTGACTTCCCTGGTATAGGAGCAGAAGAATGATTTACTGGCTTTGACATTGGTTTTACCTTCTTTTGCAGTGCAGTTTGAGGGACTTGATCCTTTGCAGCTGAATAAAGGATCTTTTTCTTCTTTGTTTCCACTTTGGAGCACTTTGGTACCCCCTCAGACTTTGACGGACACTCAGTCTTCACTGAACTCAGCACGTTATTACGAACCTTCTGAGCAATATGTGAGGGGGCCTTCACCTCTGAAGATCTCTTCTCCATATCTTTTAACCCACCCCTTTTCCACACTGGCACATATAACTCTTTGTTGCTTTGCACATCAATATGTAACTTTGAGAGGTGGCTCAGCTTCCGAGCTGGTTGAGTTGGGTACATTAGAGGTGGTTCACTTTTTTCATTAGCAGCAAGCTGAACTGCTCCTTGTGTAATTAAACTGGCCTGGGAAATATGTTGGGCTCCAAGCGAGGTCTGACACACTGTAACAAAATCAAAAAGGAGAAATAATCAATTATCATAAATACCAACACATTGTACATAATAACACAAAGGAAGAAAAGCAAACACATGCTTAATCCCTTCAGTATTGGCGAGGACTACATACTGTAGAGTTCTATATATTTGTAACACTACAGTGGCGAATGACCGTAATTAAAGATCTTTATAACAGGTAATGGTATCGGTCAAGGAGAAGATTTTGAACAATGATTAGTAAAGATTCTCCATATCTCACCTTGTAAGGTCTGCATTCCTCTAAGGGGTATGAATGGTGGCTGCTGAAGTTGTGCATACTGGGTGGCCATTATACAAGGCCCTATTGTAGCACGTCTTTCCAAATGTGTGTTGGGACGGAAAGTAACAGGCTGCGTTGTGGCTTCTCCCCTAACCTGTCCTGAAAATCCTGTGTATCCTCCTGTAGCAGTGTGGTAGAATCCTCCGTTCATGTCCGATACACGAGGGTAAGCGCGTGTTGCCTGTGGGATCTGCTGTAGATACATTGGTGTTCCTGCAGACCCTTGTTGCAAAATCATGCCTTGGGCCCCATGTCTGTAGACTTCTGTATTCCTCCCTACTGGGTGGAAGCTGTTGCTCCATGAAGGGTAAGCAGTGGTGCTTGCAGGAGCACTGCAGGTCGGTGGAGGGTTCACAGCAGAGGAATTTAAAAACTGATCTGTAAGGAAGAAAGGTAAAAGTGAAGGGCCAGAAAAGCACAATCAAGGCACATTTCTTTAACACACGGGGACTCAACTCCAGTCATCAAACCCCCCACAATAGGTCAACTTTTCAGGATATTCCAGCTTTAGCACAGGTGGCCCAATCACTCAATCAGCCTCTGATTGAGTCACCTGTGCTGAAGCAGGGACTGATTGAGCGAGCTGTGCTGAAGCAGGGACGGATTGAGCCACCTCCGCTGAAGCTGGGATATCCTGAAAGCCTGACTTTGGGGGGTTAGGACTGCTTTAACAGACCTGCTAAAAGATATTCTTGATATCAAATACATATGAAATACATAGAGATGCTCACTTGGCTTGGTATTTTTATTTTGCCTTTAAAATATTTGGGGTTTTGGTTCTGGTTTTGAATAAAGTTTTTGGTGGTCTTTGTTTTGTTATGAATAGCAAGCACTAACAGGGATAATGGCTTGCTGGGAAAACACATTTATTTGATTATCAATGTTACATACCACTACTCTGATCAATAGTGGTCAGAAGTTTCAATATTTAAATACATTTTTAAGCAAGCTCCATGATTGCCTTCTATAGCATTGCTATGTATTGAAACACCAGAGCACCCGTACATTTTAGCTCAATATATGGGGTTTAATCTATAAATATATATATAGATATATATTTATACATATACATATACATATATGATGTGTTGGGATGTAACACAGACAGAAAACTATTTCTAGGTAGTTTTCAACACAAAGTGGCAACTGGCATATAAAACTTGTGCAGTCCATCACCTGCTTTCATGTCCACCTATGAACACAATGACAAATATAGATGTACCATAGCTTTCGGAACTGGATCTTTAAAAATAAAAATAAAAACATAAAAATTGCCTGTTCCTACTGTAGTATTTTGTGGTAATATTATGGTGTGGTATTCTGAGACGTCTGGTATATTGAGGTATCTGGAGGAGCACTCAGGTCAGCTATATCTGTAAATCAAGTGGCAGATTCTGCCCTCGTTTTGTGGCTTTGTCTTTTTTGGGGCCTTTGTATTACTGTAGAGTAGTGGTTTCCAACCTTTTTTTGGTTAAGGAACCATATGTGAAATTCTGAGGGACCCCAGTAGTAGGGAGGCATACATTATGTCAAACTTTTTTTGACAGGTACCACGCCCCCTTTTCCCCTAAGCCCCGCCCCTTTTGGCCTTAAACCCGCCCTATGTCCCGCCCCTTCCGTATCCGGTCCCGCCCCATCCGTATCCGGCCCCGCCCCCTGCGCATTTTTAGGTTGCCGCCCCCTGCGCCAAAAAAACGCGGTTGACGCCCCCTACGCCAAAAAACCGCAGTTGACGCCCCCTACGCCAAAAAAAACGCAGTTGACGCCCCCTAAGCCAAAAAACCGCGGTTGACATCCCCCAGACTCCATTTTTTATTATGATGTGCATTTTTTATTCTTTTTTGTGATTGGTGCGTACTGTTGACGTAGATTGGAGGGGGCGTATACATACGCGGGGCATGTCCGGGCATGTTTATAGGCTTTTGGGGCATGCCCGAACATGTTTTTTTCATACTGGGGCATGTCTGGACATGTTTATTCTGAAATAACGCCGTGCGCATGTCAGAAAAGTTCAAATGACGTTGAAAAGAGGGCGTAGCATTTTTTTTTAAATTCAGACAGAATACGGCTTTAAGAGGCTAAACCCTCAAGTGTCAGGGTGGCCGAGTGGTTTAAGGCGTTGGACTTAAGATCCAATGGACGTATGTCCACGTGGGTTCGAATCCCACCCCAGACATAATATTTTTATATATTTTTTTTTTATTTGTATATATATTTTTTATTTGTATAGAGACGGTACAGGGATTAGCCGCAACAGTCGGGGGTTACATATAAATAAAAAGCACAATTGTATGAGTCAAAAATTGCTTATTTTATTTTTTAAAAGATAACACAGTTTTCACCAGGAAATAATTACAAGACGTATTTACAAGTAAAAAAGTAAAACGGCTGTTAAGGCCTTAATAGACTAAAATCATCTAGAGGCGTTGAGTTAGTACGATACATAGTATAGAGGGACAGCAATACAATGTCTTATTTTACAGAGGGAAAAAGAAAAAAAAATTAAACAGCTTATTTACAGTTTCAACCAGTCAGCCGACGGCAATAATAGACTACCCCTCCTCTTGTTTAGTAAATAACCCGGCGGGGATGTTAAGCCAGGGGCACTTAAAGAACTGTAACGCAAATCAGAGGTTCTTTTCTGCGGAGTTAAAAGGGATGATGAAGGAGGGTTCGTTGTATCGGGGGGCAGTATTTTTAAGCGATCCAGGCTTTCTCTATTTGTTGCATTACCCACAACCGATGAGGGGATATTCAGTTCAGCCATCGCAGCCAGAAAAGGGCTCCAACCCTGTGGTATTTTACGCTTTGTAACAGTGTGACTTTGTGTAACACCGCGTACCAAATCCAGTAAATTAGAGCCCGGTATAACCTGTTTTTTATAAATAAACTCCCCTTTGTCATTCCAGCTTGTAATATGTTTAGCCTGAAACATTTTACTGAGCAATAACTCTGCATTTTTCTTGAAGCGGACATTCACGTTAGTAACAACCTCACGAATCAAATTGTCAGGCGTATCTGATGATGCAATATCCTGGAAATGTAAAGGGTGAGAGGCTGTTTCATCAGCGGGCATTAAAAGGGTTAGGCGGTTCTTCTCCCCGTCGCTCTGTTTAGCATGCACCAAGTATTTCTGCAGTACAGTAGTGTATCTTTTTATCTTTTCATCCTCTGATAAATTATGGCTATTTAAGATCGCATTAATGTCTGTATCTAGGCGATGCATGGCAACTTCACGTATGTCGCCCACTCGTTGTGGGGGGCGCTGTAAACGATCCATATCTTGTTTGGGGACCAGGTACATTTTCTCAGCATATTCCATTAGCGGTTAGTGAGAAGGCCAGTCAGCAGCGGTATAGCAAAACCCAAAAGAGAGCCAATAAAGCCGCCGGACTGCTTCACCAGGCGTTTCTTTTTTACAATTGTAAATTTTTTGTCGCTCAGCTTTTTTATAATTTTACGCCACTTTTTAAGTATGCCAATTTGCCGTTTTGATAAAGGTATTTTACCTTTTAGAGCATTGAGGGCTATCTCGCATATGGCGGTGACTAAATCATTAGATGCTGAACACAGAATAACTTTTCTTTGCTTTGGTGAAGCCCTTATTAATGCTTTTAAAGTATGCCAATTGCGGCGTAGTCGGTTAGACATGTTTACAACGGCGGAGCAACTACAAGTAATGACAATTTACAGATAGTTATCTCTTTTTAGAAACGCTTTTTTTTTTTAAAACATAAACTGTGGGGTTGTCAGGCGGAAAGATACCGGTTCTTAAGCGGTACTCATCAGGGGTCGTGGCTCTTAAATCTACTAACAAAAAACCATAGGGGGACCGTGTGGCATCTTCAAATGCCTCTAAAAAGAATTGTGATTTACCAGGATACATTTGACGAGCTAAGGTGTTAATTTGTAATTTATCCCTTGGATTTTTAAAAAGAACCATATATTTAGTGTTTAAATTTATGGTTCTGCTTTTTTTACCCTGGCAAAAAACATTTTGTACGAGGTACATGATACTGAGGTTTCTGTGATGCACATACTTGGTGAATGCTTTTTCAATTTCAGAGCTCTCACTGGCTGCTTCCATCAAGTCATCAACGATTGTCAAATTCACTTTACCAGGGGGAAAAAGAGCATCGTCATTAAATGTAGCGGGTATACCCTCAATAAATCTAATGTGGGGCATAGTGCTTAACAGTTCATCATAAAGATATTGCCAGCATGCATAAAACCATACGATATTATCAGGTCGGTGCGACAAGTGAGTGCTAGAATGTTGCAAAAGCTGTTTAACAAAATAGCTTTTCCCTGAATTTGACGGCCCGGCTAAAATACACGAGAAAGGATGTTGAAGCCTGATATCCATTACAGATTTATAATTAGTAACCAAAGGGTAGGGTTGTGAAGTCGTTGGTCAGCTGTCGTTTCGTGTACACACACTTTTGTGTTTTCTGTAGAGGACGAGTCTCAATCTGCCAGTAACGTTTATTTCGGACAATCCCAGCCTGTTGTACCACAATCTTTTTCTGATCTTCAGGATCAGAGTGTAAGGGGTAGTCCAGGACAATATCTTTTAAAGTGTCAAAGTTAATCAATTCAGCGTTTGCAGCGTTCAGTGTTATACCTTTAACTTTTAGACACGTTTTACCAGTAGAAAGCTTGTAACCGTAAGTCTTGGGACCGGCGGAAACAAATTCTGTAATGTGTGTACCATTCGGTAGTTCACTAGTCAGCTCCCCTAAGTAGTCACCCTTCGTCTTTTAATTGTTGGCTGTGCAACAGCAGGGTCATTTACACGTGGGCATCTGCCAAAGTCAATTCTACGCAATATATTTTCCAACTGAGCTTGTTGCAGGCCTGATACAGGTGTTGTGTTTATGCGTGCTGACTCACCGCCGGTGGCACGCGAAATGATATCCGCCTTTGCTGTTGGGGAGTTCAACATTGTAGCTGGTGGTGGTTCGATTGTAACCGTAACCGTTGTTGTTGGTCGCTTTACACCGTACAAAGCTTTTGATGTGCTGGGCTGCTCATTGTCGTGTGCAGGGGTACATTTATCAGGAACACGTCTAGTGGCATGCCTTACGGTCGTCTTTGAGGCTAAAAACATCAACAAAAAAAAAAAAAAAAAAGAATACTGTCAGCTCATTTCATTAATAGATTAAAGTCCAGACAGCTTGAGGAACTATGTTAGTACTACATTACGCAACACCACGTATATAGATGCTTGAATTACAGCACAATAGACTCACCATGCTTTTCAGGTTGCGGGGCCCGTGGTTTCTTGTTCTGGGTTTGCATTTCAGCGTTGACTTTCTTTTCAGGTTGCGGGGCCCGTGGTTTCTTGTTCTGGATTTGCATTTCAGCGGCGACTTTTGGGCTTCTAACGCTTTGGTGCCGGTGCATTTTTGAAGCTGTGAACAATGACCTCATTATTAAAAAGTTTTATAATAGACAGCAGCATTTAAAAATAAAAAAAATAACTACACAATTATTGTGGCTGCATGACCCCTAATGTCGGCTATAAAAAAAAAGTGTAATAAAATGAATAGAAACACTATCTTAGTCCACTTAGATATATAATTACAGCCGTAATCTATAAAGTTTTAAATAAGTTCAAAACATGTCTATAGTGTTAGTTTTAAATATAACAGCGATACATTGTCATACATACCCCGTTTTTGATTTGTCATTATGGACGGATCAGGGTTGTGCTGTTTGATCGTACGTTTGACAGATCGTACACCGTTTTCCGTACCCCCCTTGGTTTGTTCTGTACGGCATAAAAGACCGCATAGGCGGTTATTCATGTACACAGGTAACTTTAAAAGTAAAAAAAAAAAAGTATATGCAACCGCTTTTATATAAATACGCACCATCGGTAACCTGTTTTCCAAATCGACAGTCTAGAGCGTCATTAGCCAACCGCTCAGCTTGAAGTGCAGCAGCCAAAACTACATGAAAGAAAATTACAAAAATAAATAAATAATAATAAAGAAATAAAAATAAAAAAAAAGAGCTGTCTTAAGCGGCCTCTGTCGATTCTTACATTCTTGGTCTGCCTCTGTGGAACTCCCCTGTGTATTTTCGGCAATATATGTTTGGAAGCTGTCAGCCTGCATGTATTATAAAGTACAATCAATTCTAGGCCTTTAAATATTATCATTAAAAGTCCTTCAATATAGTCTGATAAAAAAACGGACAAAAAACAAAACAATCAATGCTATTAAAATACACTAAATATCATGATATAAAATAGATGATACTATATTATCACGGGGGCCCCCTTTTTAGAAAAATAAAGTACATTAAATGTTACTTTGAAAAGACATATATGAATAAAACAATACACTTGCCCCTTTTTAGAAAAATAAAGTACATTAAATGTTACTTTGAAAAGACATATATGAATAAAACAATACACTCAATATACGCTAATAAAAAAAAGGCCCTGTATATTACATAAAGTTTACATAAAAATACATTCAATGCCCTTAAAATACAGTAATTAGCAGTCTATAAAATAATATATCAAGGTTTTAGGTATATTATATCACATTTTTAGGTCTAATATATTATGGCCTTAGGTTCTACAGTATGTACTATATTATCAACGGGCCACTTTTTAGAAAAACATTAAATGCTACTTTGAAAAGACATATATGAATAAAACAATACACTCAATATACGCTAATAAAAAAAAAAGGTCCTGTATATTACATAAAGTTTACATAAAAATACATTCAATGCCCTTAAAATACAGTAATTAGCAGTCTATAAAATAATATATCAAGGGTTTAGGTATATTATATCACATTTTTAGGTCTAATATATTATGGCCTTAGGTTCTACAGTATGTACTATATTATCAACGGGGCCACTTTTTAGAAAAACATTAAATGCTACTTTGAAAAGACATATATGAATAAAACAATACACTCAATATACGCTAATAAAAAAAAAGGTCCTGTATATTACATAAAGTTTACATAAAAATACATTCAATGCCATTAAAATACAGTAATTATCATTCTATAAAATAATATATCAGGGTTTAGGTATATTATATCACAGTTTTGAAAAAAAGACAGACATGAATAAAACAATACAGTCAATATTATGTTTACTCACCATGCCGTTATATTGAGAGCACTGCTAGGCACAGACTGGATGTAAGGGCACTCACGATCAATGAGGCTAGAGACAGAAGTATTTCAAAAGCCCCCTCTTAAATAGTTTTTTCTTGAGGCTCTAACAATTCGTAGCTCCACCTTCAATGGCTAGTGGGGGTGTGAACAATCCTCTTGAGGCTGTCTTGTTCTTTGTTTAATAGCTTTAATTATTATAAGGTCTGTTCTTAACCCTTCTGATTTATTATATATATATTTATTTATTTTTTACTAACTTATCTATATTATCAAAGTGCTGCAAAAGACCATAAAAATAAAACAAAACAAGACATTGTTGGCAGTGTATAATATAATTAGTCTTTTATTAAACATTACACATCAGACACATGTTTTTAAAAAAATGGCCTTATATATTTTTATAACAGGCCACACATTTTTGTGTACAGTCAATGTGTACATATCGCCGCTTAAAATGGCTCATACGCTTTCTCACAAAATTAGCGACTATGCGGTCATTTTTTTTTAAATCATTAGTGAAACTTTTTAAGATCTCTTCAAATGTTAAACCTTTACACATGTGATGAATGAAAAAAATACAAAATTCACCGCAGACAGAAGACAAAGTATCTTGCAACTGTGCGTTCTGAAACGTTATACGATTCACGTTCGTATTTAAAAACTGTAAAATTTCTTTAGGAAAGAGTTCACTTTTTGGTGATAATCCGTATGAGTCGAAAAAATGTCCAGAACCATCTGTATCAAAAAAAATCGCCAACCAGTGCTCACCAGGACCGTTATGAGGATGTGTATTTATGATGAAACATGTGGGTGCATTTGTCAGCGCGCGACGGGGTAATAAATCGCAGGGGTAAACTCCTTGAAACAATCCACGGGTGAATCGATCGGCGCTTAAAAACTGTGTTATTTGCACGGTATTCATTCTTTTTTTTTTTATTCAGAGAAAGTCATATAACACTTCTCTTCTCTGATTTATCTCAATAACGTTATCAAAAACGCCGTACACAATAATATTAACGGTTCTATCCAGAGCCCTTGAAAAGCGTATTTCAGCCCTCAGGTTTCCATTGCGAATTAGTGAGAAGTGACCACCGCGTTCCTGATCGGGTGACAAATCAAACGCAAATAGCGTGTACCCCTCAACATACTCTTCACGATTAATGAGAAATCCAGCGTCTGCATTTTGTTTACCGGCAATTTGTACCAGGGCCATGTATTCTCTAATAGAATTAGCATTCTCAAAGTCTGGTTGAAACGGTTTTGTCGGTATTTGTTCGCCGTCTAAATACAGCGCTGCAAAATTCACATGGTTGTGTTTGAAACAAAGGGGGTTTTTATCGTAAGCACCAGAAAAAGCGTCATTATCAACGAATCCTATAATGACCAGTTTGGGTAATTGACCCAAAAACAGGTTTTCTAGATTGCATACGCGACTTCCGACCGCGATGCTATAAATTTTCATCCCCACACGGTCGATAGTGTATTTTGCGTTGCCGCTTAAAAGCCCCTGCGCATGACCTATGCGCACTGCCGGCGCAATTTGCACCCTTTTGACAAACAGCGACGCGTTTAGAATTTGAATCTTAAACGGCTCAGCCTCAGCAGACATTAAACAAAATGTATCTTTATTTCTAGTGAGTTTAATTTTTAAGTCCAGACCGTTCAGTATAAGTTTCTCTTGAAAAAATATATCGCTATGTAGATGTCCCAGTAATTCTACGGCTTTACCACGTTCTGTCATTTGGGAACGCTTTGTAAAACCATGGTTATCACCACCCACTGTGCGGGTTTGGTGTTGCCCCGCTGTATCCTTGTAAAATAAACCGGTGGTAAACTGCGTGGATAATGCATCAGCGCTATAGTTCAGAATTGTTTCAATATACGCCCGATATGCGTACAGGTTATTGGATTGCGATATGAGTCTGTCCCCCAAAGTTACATCTAACTGATTGAAAAGCGTTGCTATCGGATAATTGATTAGACTCACGCGTGCTCCATCAGCAATCGGTGTATTGTCCTGTTTGACGATTTTACACGTAATGTAAATCAAAGTATTATTGAGGTCGAAATAATGTTCCCCGTTGCCAGCGATATAAAATTCCAACGGTGCCGTTTCTGAAAGGGCGGCCAACGGTTGTATTTCCACATACAGACTTTTTTCTATGCTCGTCTGTGTAGGCTGTATTTCAAAGATATCCAGTTCAGATTTAGCGCATTCTATGGAGTTGGTGTGAATAAACGCCATGCTGAAATAACTTTTATTTATTTTTTTGTCTTGTCAAATGAATCAAAAGATGTCGTTTAAGTTCTGTCGCGAGGTTTTTTTCTTCTTTCTGACGTTGCGACTGTTCTTTTTGTTTTGATAACGGGTTGTGCTGGGTGGGAATGCAACGCTGCGCTTGCGTTTGCCTTTAGCACTGCTTCTACTGATGTACACGAGTCCTGATCCGTCTTGTGCTGCACCACCCATTTTATTCGTCACAGCGGTTGAAACACGACCCACAACGTCTCTAGCGATATTTAGTGCTGCAGTTTTTACATGAGGTTTTACAATATCAAAGCCGCGCCTGAATAAAGGCACCGCCCGTCTAAAGAGACTGCGGAAAACGCCTGCTAATCCACGGCCGTACATATAAGGGCTCCCATGAAAGCCCTGTAAGCCATTTCCCGCTTGTGCTCTATAGTACATACTGTAAACCTGTGGTTCTCCATAGTTTTTAACAGCCACCATGTTGCCGGACCCTCAATACAGAGAGCCTTTGCGCGGGCGAAAGTGCAGTTTTACAATGGCCTTCCCGTACTTGAATGAGACGTTCTTATTTTGGTCGTTCTTTATCTCGATTGTAATGCAATCGATGTGATATTTACTGACGGGTATGTAATCAGGCTTTATGTAGCGCTGCGTAATGATATCATTATTATTGCCGGTGATTTCAACAGTCCGCAGTAGGGGGACAAAACTGTGACCTACGCGTTGATGCATAATGATATCGGTATAAACAAATATTGTATAAAAGCCGTTTTTTATATCTGCACATATTTTATCACATTTTTCAATTTTATCGATATTATTAGAATCCATGCCTAGAATGTTCATCATACGCTCTGAGGCTGTAAAGCGATGTGAACCCGGAACAGATACTGTTCTTTCAAAGTCGTCATATTTCAATTTCACTTTACTGATGGCCATCGCCTCGTTAATAGACCTAACCAATTCATTAATATCACTATAATACCCCGCTTTTACCATGAAGTTTGATTTAATGGCGTTTAGCGTTGATACATGTAATGTGCTGTCTGGCGCAGCATTCCGTAACGGCGGTCTTAGTTGTGTTACAGATACGTTACCGTCCACGTTTTCAAATGTATTCCAAGTATGCGGATACTGTATTTCTGTTAAAGCAACCTCCCATTCACCTTTTAAAATAATGGGCTTGGCTAGTTTTGTCGTATAATTAGAAATGTCATTTTGGGGGAACGTTTCGTATGACGCATTACTAGGCAGCGTTACATAAAAGGCAATATCCTCCATGGTGACGTCTTTTTACAAACGAGTTAGTTGTGCTTTTTCTATCCAGCTGTTGAATTTTGTAGGGTATCCACACCATTTAACGTAGTAGACGATTTTACGCCTTACGCTTTTTTGTTTTAATATCTTCTCAATTCTGTAAACGCGATTTAAATTCTTTGGTATTTTTTGTATCTCTTCAGCGTAGAATGAGCCTTCTATGGCCTCACCAGCGCTATCTGTGATCTTATACAGCGGTTTTACGCCTTTCGTGCGTACATCAGCAATAATAAATATTTCATCTGTAAAGCACTGTTCATAACCCTTTGTAAAAACTCCTTTATATTTTGATATCCGAACGTGGTCTCCAATTTTTAAAAGTGGCTTAAGTTTCTTAGAACACACATGTGACCTATAAATAGTATTCCAAACGGTGAGAGAATTCGCTTGTGTTACATCCTTTGGCGCACACTTAATGGTGCGATGTGGCGTGTGGTTATAGCTGTATATTAAGTCTGATAACACATCGCTGTACCTGTGCGTATTATGTGCTGTGAAAAAACGCCACATTTTCGTTTTTAATGTCCTATTAAAGCGTTCAATAATGGCTGCCTTAACGGCGTTGCCGGCGATGAACCTGTTAACGCCATATTTTTGGAGCAGTAAATTAACATTCTTATTCAAGAATTCTTTACCCCCGTCAGTTTGTAACTTTTGAGGCACCCTTCCCTCTAAAAAAATCTCTTGTAACGCATTAGCGACGCTTAACCCTTTTTTATTTTGCAACAATTTTGCCCAGGCGTATTTTGACAAAATATCGATAACGGTCAAAATATAACGATTTCCGTCGTTACACTTGGCAAAATCAATCATTGATACGAGGTCGGCTTGCCACTGCGAATCGATATTGGACACTAAAATCATATTCCTTTTGAAATTTTTTCGCGCCGGTTTGTATAACGTATAGACATCTTGCTCTGAAAGATAATTTTTGACCGTTGCGTTTGAAATACCGTATTTTTGTGCTGCATTATTTAAACTCTGTATGCCGCCAAAGGAACCAGGCGTTTTCGGCGTGTAATATATTTTTCGTAATTGTGCATCCGCTTTTTTTGAGCTTGTATGGCTATGCATTCTTTAATAGTATTTCATAAAACAATATAATGCTTCTATGGTGTTTTCAGCTTCTGTTTAAAACAATCTCCCGCAGTTCAAGGCTCTTCCAAGTCTTTTGAAATGCCTTATTTACCGCTGTTAATGAGGCTGTTCCCACGACACCTCTGCTCTCAGTTAACAACCATGGTGTTTGTCTAGCTTCTTGTCATTATGACCCCACACCATCTGCTAATGAGGTTATTGCGTCAATTGCTATGACACGCTTTTCAAAGACTTTTGAAATGACTTATTTACTTTTTTTACTATGGCCCCACAACATCTGCTAATGAGGTTATTGCATCAATTGCTATGAAAAGCTTTTCAAAGACTTTTGAAATGACTCACTTACTTTTTTACTTGTAAAAACGAATTGTAATTATTGCCTGGTTGAAACTGTAAATAAGCTGTTTAATTTTTTTTTTTTCCCTCTGTAAAATAAGACATTGTATTGCTGTCCCTCTATACTATGTATCGTACTAACTCAACGCCTCTAGATGATTTTAGTCTATTAAGGCCTTAACAGCCGTTTTACTTTTTTACTTGTAAATACGTCTTGTAATTATTTCCTGGTGAAAACTGTGTTATCTTTTAAAAAATAAAATAAGCAATTTTTGACTCATACAATTGTGCTTTTTATTTATATGTAACCCCCGACTGTTGCGGCTAATCCCTGTACCGTCTCTATACAAATAAAAAATATATATACAAATAAAAAAAAAATATATAAAAATATTATGTCTGGGGTGGGATTCGAACCCACGTGGACATACGTCCATTGGATCTTAAGTCCAACGCCTTAAACCACTCGGCCACCCTGACACTTGAGGGTTTAGCCTCTTAAAGCCGTATTCTGTCTGAATTTAAAAAAAAATGCTACGCCCTCTTTTCAACGTCATTTGAACTTTTCTGACATGCGCACGGCGTTATTTCAGAATAAACATGTCCAGACATGCCCCAGTATGAAAAAAACATGTTCGGGCATGCCCCAAAAGCCTATAAACATGCCCGGACATGCCCCGCGTATGTATACGCCCCCTCCAATCTACGTCAACAGTACGCACCAATCACAAAAAAGAATAAAAAATGCACATCATAATAAAAAATGGAGTCTGGGGGATGTCAACCGCGGTTTTTTGGCTTAGGGGGCGTCAACTGCGTTTTTTTGGCGTAGGGGGCGTCAACTGCGGTTTTTTGGCGTAGGGGGCGTCAACCGCGTTTTTTTTTGGCGCAGGGGGCGGCAACCTAAAAATGCGCAGGGGGCGGGGCCGGATACGGATGGGGCGGGACCGGATACGGAAGGGGCGGGACATAGGGCGGGTTTAAGGCCAAAAGGGGCGGGGCTTAGGGGAAAAGGGGGCGTGGTACCTGTCAAAAAAAGTTTGACATAATGTATGCCTCCCTACTACTGACCCCAACCCTCTCTAACAACGAGTCTAAGATGAGATGCATTGTAATATACCCCAACCCTATCTAATAGTGCGTCTGAGATCAGATGAAGTGTGAGGAACCCCAATCCTCTCTAATAGCGCTTCTGAGATCAGATGCATTGTAAGGAGCCCCAACCCTCTCTAATAGCGCGTCTGAGATCAGATGCATTGTAAGGAACCCCAACCCTCTCCAATAGCGCGTTTGAGATAAGATGCATTGTACTGTAAATTCTTCTGTATTAAGTACAATTTTAAAATGACCTAAAAATTACAGCGAACCCTTTAGGGATGCCCGGGGAATCCTAGGGTTCCTAGGATCCGTGGTTGAAAAACACTGCTGTAGACAATAATTTAAGGATATGGCTGAAAGTAGTCGAATATTACACCCCACGGTGTAGAATTGGTCCAATAGTTATTGACCTAAACTTAGGGCAAGGAAAAAGCATGCCTTATACATAACTAATCCTACTGTATACACTAAGGTTCCTGTGTCTTTTTTTACTATCCCATAGATCCCATAGACGTTTGCCGCTTTGACATTTATGTATACAGTACATGTGTTCTTTTCTATACATTACTGTTCAAATCATTTAAGATTTTGAATTACAAGCCAGATATAAAAGTAAATACAATAAAACAAATATGTGTGTATGTATCTATAATAAATCAGTTTTGACATTTATAAAAAAAAATATTATCCAATTAAGGCCAGGTACCTAACCCCCCTGGGTGTTGTCTACCTCCGTCCCTCCCCCCCGCCCCCCACCCCATCCGTCTTCTTTCTCCCATCCATTGATAGGAGTCATGTTATCTGTTCTGTACCCCATAAAACATTGTGAAAGTAAACAGTTCAGAAATATAGATATTATCCATTTCTTTTTGGGTATGTAAAGGTCACGTTGCTTCCTACCTGCCATGATACAGAGTTAAGGTGGAGATAATTAGTCTCTCTGTACAGCGCCACTCTTTTCCTGTCCACAAAACTAACGGTTTCCTTCGGGAACTAATTCAAGTCACGCACAAACAAGTTTACATTTGTGTATTTATCTCAGTCTCTAAGGCGATTCCATGATGTCATTACAGAACACTGCTGCTGGCATCTCCTAGGAGGCTCAATGATACTGTCTCGTGATGTCATAATAGAGAAATCAGCTACTGTTGACATTTAATTTCAAGTGGTTGAGAAGGGGTTAACTTGAGTAGCAGTCATAAAAATCACAGCTACTGTGATACATTGTATTACATACATTGGGTGACACAAGTACACATATGGACAGTGCCACTGACAGCAGTGGGATCAACATACTGTATCACTGGGTTCAAATGCATTGACTTCATGGCAAGATAAAGTATCACAGATTATAATGAGATGTATCACAGTCTGCGTCTCTGCCCCAGCATGCACCTTGGGGAGAGTCAGTAGGAGGAGTTGGGGAGGAGTTACATGGCACACAGATTATAATGAGATGTATCACAGTCTGCGTCTCTGCCCCAGCTTGCACCTTGGGGAGAGTCAGTAGAAGGAGTTGGGGGGAGTTACATGGTGCACAGATTATAATCAGATGTATCACATTCTGCGTCTCTGCCCCAATTTGCACCTTGGGGAGAGTGAGTAGGATGAGTTGGGGGCAGTTACATGGTGCACAGATTAAAATGAGATGCGTCACAAGTTGCATTTCTCTGATACTTTTTTTTAACCTTTTATTTGCCCAAAACAATCCTCCATATCTGAAGTGCCATAAGTCTAACATACCGCGTCAGAAGTAAGAAACTGTTCTTACAGTATATATGCTGCGGCTCTGCTCCAAAAAATAGAGCCATGCGTCTAAACACAACTACTCTATGTTGCTGCATAGACCTTTTATGTCTAATTCCAGCACTGGGGAAGTGTTCAACTCCATTCAAGGGCAGTCTAAACTAAACTACTACTTTGGTACAGCACTGCACTTTGCTTTAATGCTTCAGACATACACATTATGGGCTTTGAATGGGTCCCCCTGCTTATTTGTGGGGGGATAGAGATGAGTCTTTTACAATGAGAGTGCTACTGGATCTATGTTCTATATACAGTGACACCTCGCAGCCTTAATTACAATTTATTTTGGGATGTTTTTTGTCAGTACACTAAAACCTCCTCTTGGATAGACACAGGGGGATATTCTAGTAGCTGGGAGTTGTGCAAAAGCGTGCAGAAAGAGCCTTATCCGATTGGATTTCTAGAACAGCGGTGCGCAAACTGGGGGGCGCGACCCCCACGCGGGGCGCAAGACTGCCGTCTGGGGGGCGTGGGGTTTACAGAGGCCCCGCGCGCTTCCCGAAGGCACTTAAATTAAGTGCCGGGGGAGCTGCAGGGCCTCTGTAAACCTTCACTTACCTAGGCTCCGGCGGCTTCCTTCCTGCGTCGCCATGGCAACGCGGCATCAAAATGACGCTGTGAGGTCATGTGACGTCACGTTACTAGGGCAACGTGACGTCATGACGCCGGAGCGCAGGTGAATGGGGGTTCTGCTTTAGATATTGTGAAGCGGGGGCATCCAGACACTGATTAAGGGGTGCAGGAAACTAGTCATTCACACCTGGCTTTTATTTCTAGATCGACATTTACACAGACACACACACACACACGTAACAAGGGCTAATTGTAGTATAATGTAATACAATAAATATATTTGTCATTTAAATGGATTTTATTCATATGTTTTATTTTAAAGCGGGGTTGGGGGCGGGGTTGGGGGCGGGGTTGGGGGCGGGGTTGGGGGCGGGACTAGGTGGCGAGTAGATTTTTTGGTTGGGCGAGTAGATTTTTGGGTGATTTGTCGAACACTGTATATATTTATATAGATATTAGTATGTACCATTGACTTTTATACACCAAGTGCAATCCATTTCTGTGCGCTAAACAGTATTTTGGGGCTGGGCGCAGATGGAGAAATTTGAACTTAGTACACGAGTGCAATTGAAGTTTGACATGCGCCGAAACCCTCCACCCCTCCCCCCGCTCAGTTTGCGATGCTTAGTATATTGGCCTCAGTAGGTCTCTCCCTTCTACTTCAAAGTAACGTATTGACAACCAAAGGGGACCTGCTACAGTAGTTTTTGGTGATTTCATCAGTCCCACTTGGCAAATAGTATATTGGAGATTCAAAAAAAGAGAAAGCGCTCGTTAAAGTAACACATTCTTTGATATTTTTAATCGAAAACAATGATATTCTTCCAGTGTATTAGTCAAGCACCTTACAGTTCACAAATACACACTAGAGAGGGTTGGGGTTCCTTACAATGCATTGATCAAATACATTGTAAGGAGCCCCAACCCTCTCTAACAGCGCGTCTGAAATCTGCATTGTAAGGAATCCCAACTTTCTCTAATAGCGCGTCTGAGATCAGATGCATTCAAAGGAGCCCCAACCCTCTCTAATAGCGCGTCTGAGATCAGATGCATTGTAAGGAACCCCAACCCTCTCTAATTGTGACCCTTGCACTCACCACGAACAAGGCGGACCCCCGGTACTGAGGTGGGAAAGTAGAAACTGCGCACCCACAGCAGTGGAGGCACGCCTGGATTGTCAGCGTAGCCGGGTCGGGGTTGGAGAGAGAGGGTAGTCCAGATACTTGCCGCGGTCATGGGGAGGAGCCAGTAACGGTAGATGTCCGTTGTGCCGAGGTCGAGGGTTGGAGCTGGTGGGTTAAAAGAATGTCCTATATCCGTGGTCAGGGATGGAGAGATGCAGGTAGTCGAGGGCAAGCTGGGGTCGTTATACAGAGAGCGTCCAAGAGTCTAGCCGTGTCGGTACACATGAGGTCAAACTGAAAGCAAGAGAGGCAAGGCGCAAGGCAAAGCAGGAATGTAGGAACACAAGGCTACTATGGTCTATGCTCAGCAATGTGTAACTGAGCAAGCAGAGATTAAATAGGAGGACTGGAGCAATGAAAGTGAGAGGCGGAACGGAGGTGTGGCCCCGCGGGAGCTGTGATTGGACGCAGAGCGCAGGAGACAGGTGGGCATTGTTACGGGTGTTGTGTCGCAGCTGGGGAGTGGTGCACGATCGTCCCGTGAGCGCGCCGCGCGTGAGTGACACGTGACACGAACGGGGGGTGGGACCAAGCTCCATAGAGATGTTTGAAAACCTCTGTGTGCGCGCGCTTTTGTTGCCGGTCATTTGATTAGATGAGTTATTAAAAGCAAATTGTGTAGTTACTGTACACTCTCTCCAGTTCATTTATTTTTTCGTTCCGGTTGTGCATCGCACATTTTTCACTTTGTACTATCTCCCTAGCGAACAACACACCAAAAGGTGCCCTGCAGCAACCCACAGGAGCAGGATTGAACTGATGCACCCTTTGGTTTCATAATCTCCTTTGGTGTCATCCAAAATGGCCTGGCGAAGAGTTTTTCCGTAGAGTCGCTTGTAATGAACTTTGTTATTATTGAGGATAGAGTCTATGATATTGGCCGACTAGCAAGTCTACAGTTATTGATTTAAAAAGTTAACTAGGTGCCATTCCATGTGAACATTTACAGCTGATTTGTGATAGCTCAATAACAGAGCAGAACCAGCTAGGCGCCATCTTTTCTACATGTATATACTGTAAACCCCTAGACTGATCATTTACACCATTTATAAGTGGAGTTGGTAAGGATACCTCTCTATTTATGAGACAAAGGCTTGGACATTACTGTAGTGTTTTTGATTTAAACAAACAGGGCCCAAAATCTACTGTTGGGATTGTTTTTTGGAGCCCCAGATTTGGTCTTTGGACTTGTTTTTGTCATAGTTTATAGACTGCTTGTTCACTGGATTGATTGTACTTAATATGTCATACCAAAATATTACACAACATATGAATTTATAGTCACAAATACATTTTGCGAGAGTGTACGCAACAGCTCTACTCTGGGGGCCATGATGTTCACTTTTAAATGTCACATCTTCTTTAATATACACTAATGCAACATAGAGCGCTCCCAGGTGGTATCGAATTGGTCTAACTGCATCAATACGAGGCTCCCAACATGTTTCACAGACTCTCTTTAGTGTTAAATTGGGTAAGGATTTTAAAAGAATGATTTATCTGTTGGTGGACCTGGGGAAGAAATTATACAACGGTTGAATTAAGCCCAAAAATTAAATGGCACCTATATTGGGTTTGGCAGTGTTGTTAACCACTAGGTTCAAATAATGAGAACTACATGGTACATAAAACGCACGTGGGTTCATGTTCAACATGTCTTTGAACTCCATTATGCTTTCCCCGCATATTTGCAGCATTGTCATAGCTTTGGCCCTGCATATTTTCTACATTTATATTGAGATCCAATAGTTCCTTTATTATCCAATCACTTAAGATGATGTCATTTCTGCCAAAAAATAAAATGGAAGCCATCACATGGTACATCCACCAATTAGATTGGTGGATATATCATTTGTCAGTCAAATGTGATGTCACAGGCCTTATATAAGGTCTGTCATGTCTTATTTGACCCTAAGAAGCCGTCTGATCAACATCTCCCGGACCTGTGAAGAAGAAAAAACTACTCACCCGGGCCCACTCTTCCAGCAACTGAGGATCATGGACCCACCCTCCCCATGGCTTTCTTTCACCCCCCCTCCCCATGTCTCTTTCATCCCCCCATGTCTCTCTATCGCCTCCCTCCCCATGTCTCTTTCACCCCTCTCCCCATGTCTCTTTTTCACGCCCCACCCCATGGCTCTCTTTCACCCCCCTCTCTATGTCTCTTGCACCCCCTCCCCATGTTTCTCTATCATCCCCCCCCTCCAAATGTCTCTCTATCACCCCCCCTCTAAATGTCTCTCGATCACCTCCCCATGTCTCTTTCACCCTCCCCTCCCAATGTCTCTTCACCCCTGCTCCCATGTCTCTTCACCCCTGCTCCCCATGTCTCTTTACCCCTGTTCCCATGTCTCTTCACCGCCGCTCCCCATGACTCTTTCACCCACCCCCATGTCTCTTTCACCCACTCCCCATGTCTCTTTCACCCCTCCCCATGTCTCTCTTTTAAACCCATTCCCATGTCTCTATATCACCCCCTACCTATGTCTCTCTTTCACCCTCCTCCCCTCGCCATGTCTCTTTCACCCCCCTCCCCTCGCCATGTCTCTCCTTCACCCCCCTCCCCTCGCCATGACTCTCACCCCTCCACCTTCCTTCCACATGTCATAAACTCACACACACACTCACACTTAACAATTCTTGGTATATCTATAGAGGGTATTACTGTGCATCTGTATTATTTTTTAGTATAATGCTACTAGTAGTAGTACTTTTTTTTAAACAACTCTGAATTAAAATTTTAATGTATCATAATGTAACAATCATTTTTTGTTTCTATAGCAACCATTTACAAAGTCACATCCCCTTCCTATTTTGAAACAGGCTCTGGCAACCCCCCCCCCCTTTTTTTTGAACACTGCCCTCTCCCTAGCTGTGCAAAACTCAATTGTATCCAGTGACTGCCTGGTCACATGATCACCCCAGAGAACTTTGCATTTTTGGTCCTCTTCTGCTGCACTGGCAACCATTTAGTCAACCCCCGAGCCGAATCTTCACCGATCAATCGCAACTTAGCTAATTACTTATCAATGTGTGGATTGTATTGATGCACATATCAAAGGGATTTTTTTTTTTTAAACGACAGCTTGGACTGCTGCTTTAAAGGTGGGCAGAGTAAGTTTGGAAACGGGGAGGAGTCACAGACCTCCAAACAATTTAAATCTGCGCACACAAACCCATGTAAACTCAACCCCAGACCCACCTCACCATATATATTTGTCTTAAGGAGTGCTACTGGGTATGTGACATTGTACAGTATAAACACAAGGAAGAGAAGCCCAATGCAACATGATCCTCCGCCGACTTAAATTTAACATGTCAAAAACAGAACTCCTTATATTTCATGCCAAACCTGGCCCTACTACCACCTTCCACATTACTGTTGGAAGAACTACTATACATGCAGTAGCCCAAGCACGCTGCCCTGGGGGTCACAGACTCCTCTCTCACATTCAAAAGGTAGCTAAACCTGTCGTTTTTTCTTCCGCAAGATACGCCCTTCCACTGTTGCTCGACAGCTAAAACTCTGACACAGACCCTCATTCTCTACCATCTCAAATACTGGAACCTTCTGCTGTCCGGTCTTACTGCCTCTCACCTGTCTCCCCTACAATCTATCCTAAACGCTGCTGCCAGAATCACTCTACTCTTTCCTAAATCTGTCTCAGCGTCTCCCCTGCTGAAATCCCTCTCCTGGCTTCCTATCAAATCCCGTATCTCACACTCAATTCTCCTCCTCACTTTTAAAGCTTTACACTCTTCTGCCCCTCCTTACAGCTCAGCTCTAATTTCTCGCTATGCACCATCCCGACTCTTGCGATCCGCCCAATGATGTCTTCTATCTACCCCTTTTGTATCTAAAGCCCTCTCTCGCCTTAAACCTTTCTCACTGACTGCCCTCACCTCTGGAGTGCCCTTCCCATCAATACCCGACTAGCACCTTCTCTATCCACCTTTAAGACCCACATTCTAACACATCTGCTTAAAGAAGCATGTGAGTAGCTCCGAGGCTGATACTATAGACCGCATACAAAAAGCTTGGCCCATTGCAGACGCACTTACCAGAACGCCGTCCTACTGTCTCTATGTTCTACCTACCAATTAGATTGTAAGCTCTTCAGAGCAGGGACTCCTTTTCCTAAATGTTACTTTTATGTCTGAAGCACTTATTCCCATGATCTGTTATTTGTATTATTTATATGATTGTCACGTGTATTACTGCGGTGAAGCGCTTTCTACATAAATGGCGCTATATAAATAAAGACATACAGTACATACATACATACAACATACAACATGACAAAGCATATAGTTAAATATTTATCTGTTTCTCTCTCATAAGTGGGGTCCGACTTACTTATCTCTCTCTCTCTCTCTCTCTCTCTCTCTCTCTCTCTCTCTCTCTCTCTCTCTCTCTCGTATCATCAAGAGGGTAATCTAAAGTTAATTTGCAGAATTTCAATAACCCTTGGCATTTGTAAATAGTTTCTTTAGTAAATAAACAGTTCAATTGAAAATAGATACATTTTATTGAAGAGTTTTAAATATATTCTTAGTAAAATATGTTACAAACTGACTTATAAATATAAATCTTATTTACAGATAGTCACAGAGCTTGGCATCAGTTACAGATTAGTCAGGGTTTTTTTTTGTTTTTTTAGGGCTTAAGTATCTCATGGGGGAAATAAGTCTGGATGGTGGGTATCCGTAACGTTTAGAGATGTTATGATCCTTCTGCCTCTGAACAAAGCACTGTAGCCTCCCCTTGGAGGTATGTTGACAGGCTTACTCCCTCTCCAGTTGTGATTTCCTTTTCATAGCCTCTCTCTCCTCTCTCTGTTCTGGTGGAATAGGTATGGAAACCTCAAGCTCTTGGAGAGGCTGTTGACAGAAGGATGGAGTGAAGTTGTCCACTCTGCTGGGTACATTGATAGGAAGCTGCAGGTTAGAAAGCTGGTGCTTCTGGTTGAAAGGAGCTTGAATGGGGATAGTGGTTTGGCTGACCTTTTTAATGCATGTCACTGCAGCTTTCCGTTCTATGGATATCACTGGGAAGTGTTTGGGATTCTCTATAACTGAAGCTTTGTTTTCCCCACGTTGTTTGATTTCACTGGTTTTAATGCCAGGAGCTGGAATGGGGATAGTGGTTTGGCTCACCTTTTCAATGCATCTTACTGCAGCTTCCTGTTCTATGGATATCACTGGGAAGTGTTTGGGATTCTCTATAACTGAAGCTTTGTTTTCCCCATGTTGTTTGATTTCACTGGTTTTAATGTCAGGTCTTGTGTACTCATGTATTTTAAATAGCCTAGGCCTGGCATTAATACCAACACCTTTAATTCCAGAAATACTGTCCTGTTTTTTGGCCATGAACCTTTTAATCGCATCAGTAAGAGACCACTGAACATGAGAAGCAGAAGTCTGGCTTTGGCGTCCTTGCATTGGTCCAAGCTTATTTCCAAGTGTAATGGATTCTGCGGGTGCCCCTGGACCTGTGGGACCTGCTTTTTTACCCAATGGGTGAAATACTTGAACAGAGTTAATCATTTGGAGGCTGAGGTTGCTGTGATGGGCTTTCACCTTTCCTTGTTCAGAAGGTTCCAATGACTTCTTGCCCTTCCCAAGAACTTCTGAATTCACTCCAGGCTGATTAGCACTTTTTCTTTTGAGAGCTTTGGGGTTATTATCAGTACCACAAGCCAGCGCTTGCTCAAAACTGAAAACGCTGGTCTGGTTCTTTGTTTTCTTCACTAGCTGCTTAATATTGCTGTTCTGTTTACGTTTGATCCCCATCTCTTGAGGTGTCTTCCGCTCAGGACTATGAGTAACTGCAGGAGACTTTGCATCTTTACATTTGATCCCCATCTCCTGAGGTGTCTTCCGCTCAGGACTATGAGTAACAGCAGGTGTTTTTGCATATTTACGTTTGATCCCGATCTCCTGAGGTGTCTTCCGCTCAGGACAATGAGTAACTGCAGGAGTCTTTGCATTTTTAAGTTTGATCCCCATCTCCTGAGGTGTCTTCCGCTCAGGACTATGAGTAACTGCAGGAATTTTTGCATATTTACGTTTGATCCCCATCTCCTGAGGTGTCTTCCGCTCAGGACTATGAGTAACTGCAGGAGTCTTTGCATCTTTACGTTTGATCCCTATCTCCTGAGTTTTCTTCAGTTTAGGATTAATATGAGTAACAGCAGGTGTCTTTGCATCCATTGTACCTTCACGGCTTTGCAGCATCTTTTCAGATACCTTATTGGAAATGTGGGCACCTGAGAGACAAACACGTTTCATCTTTTTTAACAGAACAGCCTCGTCACCAGATTGTGGGCCATGGGGTGACTTCCCTGGTATAGGAGCAGAAGAATGATTTACTGGCTTTGACATTGGTTTTACCTTCTTTTGCAGTGCAGTTTGAGGGACTTGATCCTTTGCAGCTGAATAAAGGATCTTTTTCTTCTTTGTTTCCACTTTGGAGCACTTTGGTACCCCCTCAGACTTTGACGGACACTCAGTCTTCACTGAACTCAGCACGTTATTACGAACCTTCTGAGCAATATGTGAGGGGGCCTTCACCTCTGAAGATCTCTTCGCCATATCTTTTAACCCACTCCTTTTCCACACTGGCACATATAACTCTTTGTTGCTTTGCACATCAATATGTAACTTTGAGAGGTGGCTCAGCTTCCGAGCTGGTTGAGTTGGGTACATTAGAGGTGGTTCACTTTTTTCATTAGCAGCAAGCTGAACTGCTCCTTGTGTAATTAAACTGGCCTGGGAAATATGTTGGGCTCCAAGCGAGGTCTGACACACTGTAACAAAATCAAAAAGGAGAAATAATCAATTATCATAAATACCAACACATTGTACATAATAACACAAAGGAAGAAAAGCAAACACATGCTTAATCCCTTCAGTATTGGCGAGGACTACATACTGTAGAGTTCTATATATTTGTAACACTACAGTGGCGAATGACCGTAATTAAAGATCTTTATAACAGGTAATGGTATCGGTCAAGGAGAAGATTTTGAACAATGATTAGTAAAGATTCTCCATATCTCACCTTGTAAGGTCTGCATTCCTCTAAGGGGTATGAATGGTGGCTGCTGAAGTTGTGCATACTGGGTGGCCATTATACAAGGCCCTATTGTAGCACGTCTTTCCAAATGTGTGTTGGGACGGAAAGTAACAGGCTGCGTTGTGGCTTCTCCCCTAACCTGTCCTGCAAAT
Source organism: Ascaphus truei (assembly GCF_040206685.1). Lineage (NCBI taxonomy): Eukaryota > Metazoa > Chordata > Amphibia > Anura > Ascaphidae > Ascaphus > Ascaphus truei. The sequence goes on along the minus strand of NW_027453847.1, from coordinate 826,886 downwards.
CCTGTGTATCCTCCTGTAGCAGTGTGGTAGAATCCTCCGTTCATGTCCGATACACGAGGGTAAGCGCGTGTTGCCTGTGGGATCTGCTGTAGATACATTGGTGTTCCTGCAGACCCTTGTTGCAAAATCATGCCTTGGGCCCCATGTCTGTAGACTTCTGTATTCCTCCCTACTGGGTGGAAGCTGTTGCTCCATGAAGGGTAAGCAGTGGTGACTGCAGGAGCACTGCAGGTCGGTGGAGGGTTCACAGCAGAGGAATTTAAAAACTGATCTGTAAGGAAGAAAGGTAAAAGTGAAGGGCCAGAAAAGCACAATCAAGGCACATTTCTTTAACACACGGGGACTCAACTCCAGTCATCAAACCCCCCACAATAGGTCAACTTTTCAGGATATTCCAGCTTTAGCACAGGTGGCCCAATCACTCAATCAGCCTCTGATTGAGTCACCTGTGCTGAAGCAGGGACTGATTGAGCGAGCTGTGCTGAAGCAGGGACGGATTGAGCCACCTCCGCTGAAGCTGGGATATCCTGAAAGCCTGACTTTGGGGGGTTAGGACTGCTTTAACAGACCTGCTAAAAGATATTCTTGATATCAAATACATATGAAATACATAGAGATGCTCACTTGGCTTGGTATTTTTATTTTGCCTTTAAAATATTTGGGGTTTTGGTTCTGGTTTTGAATAAAGTTTTTGGTGGTCTTTGTTTTGTTATGAATAGCAAGCACTAACAGGGATAATGGCTTGCTGGGAAAACACATTTATTTGATTATCAATGTTACATACCACTACTCTGATCAATAGTGGTCAGAAGTTTCAATATTTAAATACATTTTTAAGCAAGCTCCATGATTGCCTTCTATAGCATTGCTATGTATTGAAACACCAGAGCACCCGTACATTTTAGCTCAATATATGGGGTTTAATCTATAAATATATATATAGATATATATTTATACATATACATATACATATATGATGTGTTGGGATGTAACACAGACAGAAAACTATTTCTAGGTAGTTTTCAACACAAAGTGGCAACTGGCATATAAAACTTGTGCAGTCCATCACCTGCTTTCATGTCCACCTATGAACACAATGACAAATATAGATGTACCATAGCTTTCGGAACTGGATCTTTAAAAATAAAAATAAAAACATAAAAATTGCCTGTTCCTACTGTAGTATTTTGTGGTAATATTATGGTGTGGTATTCTGAGACGTCTGGTATATTGAGGTATCTGGAGGAGCACTCAGGTCAGCTATATCTGTAAATCAAGTGGCAGATTCTGCCCTCGTTTTGTGGCTTTGTCTTTTTTGGGGCCTTTGTATTACTGTAGAGTAGTGGTTTCCAACCTTTTTTTGGTTAAGGAACCATATGTGAAATTCTGAGGGACCCCAACCCTCTCTAACAACGAGTCTAAGATGAGATGCATTGTAATATACCCCAACCCTATCTAATAGTGCGTCTGAGATCAGATGAAGTGTGAGGAACCCCAATCCTCTCTAATAGCGCTTCTGAGATCAGATGCATTGTAAGGAGCCCCAACCCTCTCTAATAGCGCGTCTGAGATCAGATGCATTGTAAGGAACCCCAACCCTCTCCAATAGCGCGTTTGAGATAAGATGCATTGTACTGTAAATTCTTCTGTATTAAGTACAATTTTAAAATGACCTAAAAATTACAGCGAACCCTTTAGGGATGCCCGGGGAATCCTAGGGTTCCTAGGATCCGTGGTTGAAAAACACTGCTGTAGACAATAATTTAAGGATATGGCTGAAAGTAGTCGAATATTACACCCCACGGTGTAGAATTGGTCCAATAGTTATTGACCTAAACTTAGGGCAAGGAAAAAGCATGCCTTATACATAACTAATCCTACTGTATACACTAAGGTTCCTGTGTCTTTTTTTACTATCCCATAGATCCCATAGACGTTTGCCGCTTTGACATTTATGTATACAGTACATGTGTTCTTTTCTATACATTACTGTTCAAATCATTTAAGATTTTGAATTACAAGCCAGATATAAAAGTAAATACAATAAAACAAATATGTGTGTATGTATCTATAATAAATCAGTTTTGACATTTATAAAAAAAAATATTATCCAATTAAGGCCAGGTACCTAACCCCCCTGGGTGTTGTCTACCTCCGTCCCTCCCCCCCGCCCCCCACCCCATCCGTCTTCTTTCTCCCATCCATTGATAGGAGTCATGTTATCTGTTCTGTACCCCATAAAACATTGTGAAAGTAAACAGTTCAGAAATATAGATATTATCCATTTCTTTTTGGGTATGTAAAGGTCACGTTGCTTCCTACCTGCCATGATACAGAGTTAAGGTGGAGATAATTAGTCTCTCTGTACAGCGCCACTCTTTTCCTATCTCTGAGATGTCCACAAAACTAACGGTTTCCTTCGGGAACTAATTCAAGTCACGCACAAACAAGTTTACATTTGTGTATTTATCTCAGTCTCTAAGGCGATTCCATGATGTCATTACAGAACACTGCTGCTGGCATCTCCTAGGAGGCTCAATGATACTGTCTCGTGATGTCATAATAGAGAAATCAGCTACTGTTGACATTTAATTTCAAGTGGTTGAGAAGGGGTTAACTTGAGTAGCAGTCATAAAAATCACAGCTACTGTGATACATTGTATTACATACATTGGGTGACACAAGTACACATATGGACAGTGCCACTGACAGCAGTGGGATCAACATACTGTATCACTGGGTTCAAATGCATTGACTTCATGGCAAGATAAAGTATCACAGATTATAATGAGATGTATCACAGTCTGCGTCTCTGCCCCAGCATGCACCTTGGGGAGAGTCAGTAGGAGGAGTTGGGGAGGAGTTACATGGCACACAGATTATAATGAGATGTATCACAGTCTGCGTCTCTGCCCCAGCTTGCACCTTGGGGAGAGTCAGTAGAAGGAGTTGGGGGGAGTTACATGGTGCACGGATTATAATCAGATGTATCACATTCTGCGTCTCTGCCCCAATTTGCACCTTGGGGAGAGTGAGTAGGATGAGTTGGGGGCAGTTACATGGTGCACAGATTAAAATGAGATGCGTCACAAGTTGCATTTCTCTGATACTTTTTTTTAACCTTTTATTTGCCCAAAACAATCCTCCATATCTGAAGTGCCATAAGTCTAACATACCGCGTCAGAAGTAAGAAACTGTTCTTACAGTATATATGCTGCGGCTCTGCTCCAAAAAATAGAGCCATGCGTCTAAACACAACTACTCTATGTTGCTGCATAGACCTTTTATGTCTAATTCCAGCACTGGGGAAGTGTTCAACTCCATTCAAGGGCAGTCTAAACTAAACTACTACTTTGGTACAGCACTGCACTTTGCTTTAATGCTTCAGACATACACATTATGGGCTTTGAATGGGTCCCCCTGCTTATTTGTGGGGGGATAGAGATGAGTCTTTTACAATGAGAGTGCTACTGGATCTATGTTCTATATACAGTGACACCTCGCAGCCTTAATTACAATTTATTTTGGGATGTTTTTTGTCAGTACACTAAAACCTCCTCTTGGATAGACACAGGGGGATATTCTAGTAGCTGGGAGTTGTGCAAAAGCGTGCAGAAAGAGCCTTATCCGATTGGATTTCTAGAACAGCGGTGCGCAAACTGGGGGGCGCGACCCCCACGCGGGGCGCAAGACTGCCGTCTGGGGGGCGTGGGGTTTACAGAGGCCCCGCGCGCTTCCCGAAGGCACTTAAATTAAGTGCCGGGGGAGCTGCAGGGCCTCTGTAAACCTTCACTTACCTAGGCTCCGGCGGCTTCCTTCCTGCGTCGCCATGGCAACGCGGCATCAAAATGACGCTGTGAGGTCATGTGACGTCACGTTACTAGGGCAACGTGACGTCATGACGCCGGAGCGCAGGTGAATGGGGGTTCTGCTTTAGATATTGTGAAGCGGGGGCATCCAGACACTGATTAAGGGGTGCAGGAAACTAGTCATTCACACCTGGCTTTTATTTCTAGATCGACATTTACACAGACACACACACACACACACGTAACAAGGGCTAATTGTAGTATAATGTAATACAATAAATATATTTGTCATTTAAATGGATTTTATTCATATGTTTTATTTTAAAGCGGGGTTGGGGGCGGGGTTGGGGGCGGGACTAGGGGCGGGGTTGGGGGCGGGACTAGGTGGCGAGTAGATTTTTTGGTTGGGCGAGTAGATTTTTGGGTGATTTGTCGAACACTGTATATATTTATATAGATATTAGTATGTACCATTGACTTTTATACACCAAGTGCAATCCATTTCTGTGCGCTAAACAGTATTTTGGGGCTGGGCGCAGATGGAGAAATTTGAACTTAGTACACGAGTGCAATTGAAGTTTGACATGCGCCGAAACCCTCCACCCCTCCCCCCGCTCAGTTTGCGATGCTTAGTATATTGGCCTCAGTAGGTCTCTCCCTTCCACTTCAAAGTAACGTATTGACAACCAAAGGGGACCTGCTACAGTAGTTTTTGGTGATTTCATCAGTCCCACTTGGCAAATAGTATATTGGAGATTCAAAAAAAGAGAAAGCGCTCGTTAAAGTAACACATTCTTTGATATTTTTAATCGAAAACAATGATATTCTTCCAGTGTATTAGTCAAGCACCTTACAGTTCACAAATACACACTAGAGAGGGTTGGGGTTCCTTACAATGCATTGATCAAATACATTGTAAGGAGCCCCAACCCTCTCTAACAGCGCGTCTGAAATCTGCATTGTAAGGAATCCCAACTTTCTCTAATAGCGCGTCTGAGATCAGATGCATTCAAAGGAGCCCCAACCCTCTCTAATAGCGCGTCTGAGATCAGATGCATTGTAAGGAACCCCAACCCTCTCTAATTGTGACCCTTGCACTCACCACGAACAAGGCGGACCCCCGGTACTGAGGTGGGAAAGTAGAAACTGCGCACCCACAGCAGTGGAGGCACGCCTGGATTGTCAGCGTAGCCGGGTCGGGGTTGGAGAGAGAGGGTAGTCCAGATACTTGCCGCGGTCATGGGGAGGAGCCAGTAACGGTAGATGTCCGTTGTGCCGAGGTCGAGGGTTGGAGCTGGTGGGTTAAAAGAATGTCCTATATCCGTGGTCAGGGATGGAGAGATGCAGGTAGTCGAGGGCAAGCTGGGGTCGTTATACAGAGAGCGTCCAAGAGTCTAGCCGTGTCGGTACACATGAGGTCAAACTGAAAGCAAGAGAGGCAAGGCAAAGCAGGAATGTAGGAACACAAGGCTACTATGGTCTATGCTCAGCAATGTGTAACTGAGCAAGCAGAGATTAAATAGGAGGACTGGAGCAATGAAAGTGAGAGGCGGAACGGAGGTGTGGCCCCCGCGGGAGCTGTGATTGGACGCAGAGCGCAGGAGACAGGTGGGCATTGTTACGGGTGTTGTGTCGCAGCTGGGGAGTGGTGCACGATCGTCCCGTGAGCGCGCCGCGCGTGAGTGACACGTGACACGAACGGGGGGTGGGACCAAGCTCCATAGAGATGTTTGAAAACCTCTGTGTGCGCGCGCTTTTGTTGCCGGTCATTTGATTAGATGAGTTATTAAAAGCAAATTGTGTAGTTACTGTACACTCTCTCCAGTTCATTTATTTTTTCGTTCCGGTTGTGCATCGCACATTTTTCACTTTGTACTATCTCCCTAGCGAACAACACACCAAAAGGTGCCCTGCAGCAACCCACAGGAGCAGGATTGAACTGATGCACCCTTTGGTTTCATAATCTCCTTTGGTGTCATCCAAAATGGCCTGGCGAAGAGTTTTTCCGTAGAGTCGCTTGTAATGAACTTTGTTATTATTGAGGATAGAGTCTATGATATTGGCCGACTAGCAAGTCTACAGTTATTGATTTAAAAAGTTAACTAGGTGCCATTCCATGTGAACATTTACAGCTGATTTGTGATAGCTCAATAACAGAGCAGAACCAGCTAGGCGCCATCTTTTCTACATGTATATACTGTAAACCCCTAGACTGATCATTTACACCATTTATAAGTGGAGTTGGTAAGGATACCTCTCTATTTATGAGACAAAGGCTTGGACATTACTGTAGTGTTTTTGATTTAAACAAACAGGGCCCAAAATCTACTGTTGGGATTGTTTTTTGGAGCCCCAGATTTGGTCTTTGGACTTGTTTTTGTCATAGTTTATAGACTGCTTGTTCACTGGATTGATTGTACTTAATATGTCATACCAAAATATTACACAACATATGAATTTATAGTCACAAATACATTTTGCGAGAGTGTACGCAACAGCTCTACTCTGGGGGCCATGATGTTCACTTTTAAATGTCACATCTTCTTTAATATACACTAATGCAACATAGAGCGCTCCCAGGTGGTATCGAATTGGTCTAACTGCATCAATACGAGGCTCCCAACATGTTTCACAGACTCTCTTTAGTGTTAAATTGGGTAAGGATTTTAAAAGAATGATTTATCTGTTGGTGGACCTGGGGAAGAAATTATACAACGGTTGAATTAAGCCCAAAAATTAAATGGCACCTACATTGGGTTTGGCAGTGTTGTTAACCACTAGGTTCAAATAATGAGAACTACATGGTACATAAAACGCACGTGGGTTCATGTTCAACATGTCTTTGAACTCCATTATGCTTTCCCCGCATATTTGCAGCATTGTCATAGCTTTGGCCCTGCATATTTTCTACATTTATATTGAGATCCAATAGTTCCTTTATTATCCAATCACTTAAGATGATGTCATTTCTGCCAAAAAATAAAATGGAAGCCATCACATGGTACATCCACCAATTAGATTGGTGGATATATCATTTGTCAGTCAAATGTGATGTCACAGGCCTTATATAAGGTCTGTCATGTCTTATTTGACCCTAAGAAGCCGTCTGATCAACATCTCCCGGACCTGTGAAGAAGAAAAAACTACTCACCCGGGCCCACTCTTCCAGCAACTGAGGATCATGGACCCACCCTCCCCATGGCTTTCTTTCACCCTCCCTCCCCATGTCTCTTTCATCCCCCCATGTCTCTCTATCGCCTCCCTCCCCATGTCTCTTTCACCCCTCTCCCCATGTCTCTTTTTCACGCCCCACCCCATGGCTCTCTTTCACCCCCCTCTCTATGTCTCTTGCACCCCCTCCCCGTGTTTCTCTATCATCCCCCCCCTCCAAATGTCTCTCTATCACCCCCCCTCTAAATGTCTCTCGATCACCTCCCCATGTCTCTTTCACCCTCCCCTCCCAATGTCTCTTCACCCCTGCTCCCATGTCTCTTCACCCCTGCTCCCCATGTCTCTTTACCCCTGTTCCCATGTCTCTTCACCGCCGCTCCCCATGACTCTTTCACCCACTCCCCATGTCTCTTTCACCCACTCCCCATGTCTCTTTCACCCCTCCCCATGTCTCTCTTTTAAACCCATTCCCATGTCTCTATATCACCCCCTACCTATGTCTCTCTTTCACCCTCCTCCCCTCGCCATGTCTCTTTCACCCCCCTCCCCTCGCCATGTCTCTCCTTCACCCCCCTCCCCTCGCCATGACTCTCACCCCTCCACCTTCCTTCCACATGTCATAAACTCACACACACACTCACACTTAACAATTCTTGGTATATCTATAGAGGGTATTACTGTGCATCTGTATTATTTTTTAGTATAATGCTACTAGTAGTAGTACTTTTTTTTAAACAACTCTGAATTAAAATTTTAATGTATCATAATGTAACAATCATTTTTTGTTTCTATAGCAACCATTTACAAAGTCACATCCCCTTCCTATTTTGAAACAGGCTCTGGCAAACCCCCCCCCCTTTTTTTGAACACTGCCCTCTCCCTAGCTGTGCAAAACTCAATTGTATCCAGTGACTGCCTGGTCACATGATCACCCCAGAGAACTTTGCATTTTTGGTCCTCTTCTGCTGCACTGGCAACCATTTAGTCAACCCCCGAGCCGAATCTTCACCGATCAATCGCAACTTAGCTAATTACTTATCAATGTGTGGATTGTATTGATGCACATATCAAAGGGATTTTTTTTTTTTAAACGACAGCTTGGACTGCTGCTTTAAAGGTGGGCAGAGTAAGTTTGGAAACGGGGAGGAGTCACAGACCTCCAAACAATTTAAATCTGCGCACACAAACCCATGTAAACTCAACCCCAGACCCACCTCACCATATATATTTGTCTTAAGGAGTGCTACTGGGTATGTGACATTGTACAGTATAAACACAAGGAAGAGAAGCCCAATGCAACATGATCCTCCGCCGACTTAAATTTAACATGTCAAAAACAGAACTCCTTATATTTCATGCCAAACCTGGCCCTACTACCACCTTCCACATTACTGTTGGAAGAACTACTATACATGCAGTAGCCCAAGCACGCTGCCCTGGGGGTCACAGACTCCTCTCTCACATTCAAAAGGTAGCTAAACCTGTCATTTTTTCTTCCGCAAGATACGCCCTTCCACTGTTGCTCGACAGCTAAAACTCTGACACAGACCCTCATTCTCTACCATCTCAAATACTGGAACCTTCTGCTGTCCGGCCTTACTGCCTCTCACCTGTCTCCCCTACAATCTATCCTAAACGCTGCTGCCAGAATCACTCTACTCTTTCCTAAATCTGTCTCAGCGTCTCCCCTGCTGAAATCCCTCTCCTGGCTTCCTATCAAATCCCGTATCTCACACTCAATTCTCCTCCTCACTTTTAAAGCTTTACACTCTTCTGCCCCTCCTTACAGCTCAGCTCTAATTTCTCGCTATGCACCATCCCGACTCTTGCGATCCGCCCAATGATGTCTTCTGTCTACCCCTTTTGTATCTAAAGCCCTCTCTCGCCTTAAACCTTTCTCACTGACTGCCCTCACCTCTGGAGTGCCCTTCCCATCAATACCCGACTAGCACCTTCTCTATCCACCTTTAAGACCCACATTCTAACACATCTGCTTAAAGAAGCATGTGAGTAGCTCCGAGGCTGATACTATAGACCGCATACAAAAAGCTTGGCCCATTGCAGACGCACTTACCAGAACGCCGTCCTACTGTCTCTGTATGTTCTACCTACCAATTAGATTGTAAGCTCTTCAGAGCAGGGACTCCTTTTCCTAAATGTTACTTTTATGTCTGAAGCACTTATTCCCATGATCTGTTATTTGTATTATTTATATGATTGTCACGTGTATTACTGCGGTGAAGCGCTTTCTACATAAATGGCGCTATATAAATAAAGACATACAGTACATACATACATACAACATACAACATGACAAAGCATATAGTTAAATATTTATCTGTTTCTCTCTCATAAGTGGGGTCCGACTTACTTCTCTCTCTCTCTCTCTCTCTCTCTCTCTCTCTCTCTCTCTCTCTCTCTCTCTCTCTCTCTCTCTCTCGTATCATCAAGAGGGTAATCTAAAGTTAATTTGCAGAATTTCAATAACCCTTGGCATTTGTAAATAGTTTCTTTAGTAAATAAAGAGTTCAATTGAAAATAGATACATTTTATTGAAGAGTTTTAAATATATTCTTAGTAAAATATGTTACAAACTGACTTATAAATATAAATCTTATTTACAGATAGTCACAGAGCTTGGCATCAGTTACAGATTAGTCAGGGTTTTTTTTTGTTTTTTTAGGGCTTAAGTATCTCATGGGGGAAATAAGTCTGGATGGTGGGTATCCGTAACGTTTAGAGATGTTATGATCCTTCTGCCTCTGAACAAAGCACTGTAGCCTCCCCTTGGAGGTATGTTGACAGGCTTACTCCCTCTCCAGTTGTGATTTCCTTTTCATAGCCTCTCTCTCCTCTCTCTGTTCTGGTGGAATAGGTATGGAAACCTCAAGCTCTTGGAGAGGCTGTTGACAGAAGGATGGAGTGAAGTTGTCCACTCTGCTGGGTACATTGATAGGAAGCTGCAGGTTAGAAAGCTGGTGCTTCTGGTTGAAAGGAGCTTGAATGGGGATAGTGGTTTGGCTGACCTTTTTAATGCATGTCACTGCAGCTTTCCGTTCTATGGATATCACTGGGAAGTGTTTGGGATTCTCTATAACTGAAGCTTTGTTTTCCCCACGTTGTTTGATTTCACTGGTTTTAATGCCAGGAGCTGGAATGGGGATAGTGGTTTGGCTCACCTTTTCAATGCATCTTACTGCAGCTTCCTGTTCTATGGATATCACTGGGAAGTGTTTGGGATTCTCTATAACTGAAGCTTTGTTTTCCCCACATTGTTTGATTTCACTGGTTTTAATGCCAGGAACTGGAATGGGGATAGTGGTTTGGCTGACCTTTTCAATGCATCTTACTGCAGCTTCCTGTTCTATGGATATCACTGGGAAGTGTTTGGGATTCTCTATAACTGAAGCTTTGTTTTCCCCATGTTGTTTAATTTCACTGGTTTTAATGTCAGGTCTTGTGTACTCATGTATTTTAAATAGCCTAGGCCTGGCATTAATACCGACACCTTTAATTCCAGAAATACTGTCCTGTTTTTTGGCCATGAACCTTTTAATCGCATCAGTAAGAGACCACTGAACATGAGAAGCAGAAGTCTGGCTTTGGCGTCCTTGCATTGGTCCAAGCTTATTTCCAAGTGTAATGGATTCTGCGGGTGCCCCTGGACCTGTGGGACCTGCTTTTTTACCCAATGGGTGAAATACTTGAACAGAGTTAATCATTTGGAGGCTGAGGTTGCTGTGATGGGCTTTCACCTTTCCTTGTTCAGAAGGTTCCAATGACTTCTTGCCCTTCCCAAGAACTTCTGAATTCACTCCAGGCTGATTAGCACTTTTTCTTTTGAGAGCTTTGGGGTTATTATCAGTACCACAAGCCAGCGCTTGCTCAAAACTGAAAACGCTGGTCTGGTTCTTTGTTTTCTTCACTAGCTGCTTAATATTGCTGTTCTGTTTACGTTTGATCCCCATCTCTTGAGGTGTCTTCCGCTCAGGACTATGAGTAACAGCAGGTGTTTTTGCATATTTACGTTTGATCCCGATCTCCTGAGGTGTCTTCCGCTCAGGACTATGAGTAACTGCAGGAGTTTTTGCATATTTACGTTTGATCCCCATCTCCTGAGGTGTCTTCCGCTCAGGACTATGAGTAACTGCAGGAGTCTTTGCATCTTTACGTTTGATCCCTATCTCCTGAGTTTTCTTCAGTTTAGGATTAATATGAGTAACAGCAGGTGTCTTTGCATCCATTGAACCTTCGCGGCTTTGCAGCATCTTTTCAGATACCTTATTGGAAATGTGGGCACCTGAGAGACAAACACGTTTCATCTTTTTTAACAGAACAGCCTCGTCACCAGATTGTGGGCCATGGGGTGACTTCCCTGGTATAGGAGCAGAAGAATGATTTACTGGCTTTGACATTGGTTTTACCTTCTTTTGCAGTGCAGTTTGAGGGACTTGATCCTTTGCAGCTGAATAAAGGATCTTTTTCTTCTTTGTTTCCACTTTGGAGCACTTTGGTACCCCCTCAGACTTTGACGGACACTCAGTCTTCACTGAACTCAGCACGTTATTACGAACCTTCTGAGCAATATGTGAGGGGGCCTTCACCTCTGAAGATCTCTTCGCCATATCTTTTAACCCACCCCTTTTCCACACTGGCACATATAACTCTTTGTTGCTTTGCACATCAATATGTAACTTTGAGAGGTGGCTCAGCTTCCGAGCTGGTTGAGTTGGGTACATTAGAGGTGGTTCACTTTTTTCATTAGCAGCAAGCTGAACTGCTCCTTGTGTAATTAAACTGGCCTGGGAAATATGTTGGGCTCCAAGCGAGGTCTGACACACTGTAACAAAATCAAAAAGGAGAAATAATCAATTATCATAAATACCAACACATTGTACATAATAACACAAAGGAAGAAAAGCAAACACATGCTTAATCCCTTCAGTATTGGCGAGGACTACATACTGTAGAGTTCTATATATTTGTAACACTACAGTGGCGAATGACCGTAATTAAAGATCTTTATAACAGGTAATGGTATCGGTCAAGGAGAAGATTTTGAACAATGATTAGTAAAGATTCTCCATATCTCACCTTGTAAGGTCTGCATTCCTCTAAGGGGTATGAATGGTGGCTGCTGAAGTTGTGCATACTGGGTGGCCATTATACAAGGCCCTATTGTAGCACGTCTTTCCAAATGTGTGTTGGGACGGAAAGTAACAGGCTGCGTTGTGGCTTCTCCCCTAACCTGTCCTGCAAATCCTGTGTATCCTCCTGTAGCAGTGTGGTAGAATCCTCCGTTCATGTCCGATACACGAGGGTAAGCGCGTGTTGCCTGTGGGATCTGCTGTAGATACATTGGTGTTCCTGCAGACCCTTGTTGCAAAATCATGCCTTGGGCCCCATGTCTGTAGACTTCTGTATTCCTCCCTACTGGGTGGAAGCTGTTGCTCCATGAAGGGTAAGCAGTGGTGACTGCAGGAGCACTGCAGGTCGGTGGAGGGTTCACAGCAGAGGAATTTAAAAACTGATCTGTAAGGAAGAAAGGTAAAAGTGAAGGGCCAGAAAAGCACAATCAAGGCACATTTCTTTAACACACGGGGACTCAACTCCAGTCATCAAACCCCCCACAATAGGTCAACTTTTCAGGATATTCCAGCTTTAGCACAGGTGGCCCAATCACTCAATCAGCCTCTGATTGAGTCACCTGTGCTGAAGCAGGGACTGATTGAGCGAGCTGTGCTGAAGCAGGGACGGATTGAGCCACCTCCGCTGAAGCTGGGATATCCTGAAAGCCTGACTTTGGGGGGTTAGGACTGCTTTAACAGACCTGCTAAAAGATATTCTTGATATCAAATACATATGAAATACATAGAGATGCTCACTTGGCTTGGTATTTTTATTTTGCCTTTAAAATATTTGGGGTTTTGGTTCTGGTTTTGAATAAAGTTTTTGGTGGTCTTTGTTTTGTTATGAATAGCAAGCACTAACAGGGATAATGGCTTGCTGGGAAAACACATTTATTTGATTATCAATGTTACATACCACTACTCTGATCAATAGTGGTCAGAAGTTTCAATATTTAAATACATTTTTAAGCAAGCTCCATGATTGCCTTCTATAGCATTGCTATGTATTGAAACACCAGAGCACCCGTACATTTTAGCTCAATATATGGGGTTTAATCTATAAATATATATATAGATATATATTTATACATATACATATACATATATGATGTGTTGGGATGTAACACAGACAGAAAACTATTTCTAGGTAGTTTTCAACACAAAGTGGCAACTGGCATATAAAACTTGTGCAGTCCATCACCTGCTTTCATGTCCACCTATGAACACAATGACAAATATAGATGTACCATAGCTTTCGGAACTGGATCTTTAAAAATAAAAATAAAAACATAAAAATTGCCTGTTCCTACTGTAGTATTTTGTGGTAATATTATGGTGTGGTATTCTGAGACGTCTGGTATATTGAGGTATCTGGAGGAGCACTCAGGTCAGCTATATCTGTAAATCAAGTGGCAGATTCTGCCCTCGTTTTGTGGCTTTGTCTTTTTTGGGGCCTTTGTATTACTGTAGAGTAGTGGTTTCCAACCTTTTTTTGGTTAAGGAACCATATGTGAAATTCTGAGGGACCCCAACCCTCTCTAACAACGAGTCTAAGATGAGATGCATTGTAATATACCCCAACCCTATCTAATAGTGCGTCTGAGATCAGATGAAGTGTGAGGAACCCCAATCCTCTCTAATAGCGCTTCTGAGATCAGATGCATTGTAAGGAGCCCCAACCCTCTCTAATAGCGCGTCTGAGATCAGATGCATTGTAAGGAACCCCAACCCTCTCCAATAGCGCGTTTGAGATAAGATGCATTGTACTGTAAATTCTTCTGTATTAAGTACAATTTTAAAATGACCTAAAAATTACAGCGAACCCTTTAGGGATGCCCGGGGAATCCTAGGGTTCCTAGGATCCGTGGTTGAAAAACACTGCTGTAGACAATAATTTAAGGATATGGCTGAAAGTAGTCGAACATTACACCCCACGGTGTAGAATTGGTCCAATAGTTATTGACCTAAACTTAGGGCAAGGAAAAAGCATGCCTTATACATAACTAATCCTACTGTATACACTAAGGTTCCTGTGTCTTTTTTTACTATCCCATAGATCCCATAGACGTTTGCCGCTTTGACATTTATGTATACAGTACATGTGTTCTTTTCTATACATTACTGTTCAAATCATTTAAGATTTTGAATTACAAGCCAGATATAAAAGTAAATACAATAAAACAAATATGTGTGTATGTATCTATAATAAATCAGTTTTGACATTTATAAAAAAAAATATTATCCAATTAAGGCCAGGTACCTAACCCCCCTGGGTGTTGTCTACCTCCGTCCCTCCCCCCCGCCCCCCACCCCATCCGTCTTCTTTCTCCCATCCATTGATAGGAGTCATGTTATCTGTTCTGTACCCCATAAAACATTGTGAAAGTAAACAGTTCAGAAATATAGATATTATCCATTTCTTTTTGGGTATGTAAAGGTCACGTTGCTTCCTACCTGCCATGATACAGAGTTAAGGTGGAGATAATTAGTCTCTCTGTACAGCGCCACTCTTTTCCTATCTCTGAGATGTCCACAAAACTAACGGTTTCCTTCGGGAACTAATTCAAGTCACGCACAAACAAGTTTACATTTGTGTATTTATCTCAGTCTCTAAGGCGATTCCATGATGTCATTACAGAACACTGCTGCTGGCATCTCCTAGGAGGCTCAATGATACTGTCTCGTGATGTCATAATAGAGAAATCAGCTACTGTTGACATTTAATTTCAAGTGGTTGAGAAGTGGTTAACTTGAGTAGCAGTCATAAAAATCACAGCTACTGTGATACATTGTATTACATACATTGGGTGACACAAGTACACATATGGACAGTGCCACTGACAGCAGTGGGATCAACATACTGTATCACTGGGTTCAAATGCATTGACTTCATGGCAAGATAAAGTATCACAGATTATAATGAGATGTATCACAGTCTGCGTCTCTGCCCCAGCATGCACCTTGGGGAGAGTCAGTAGGAGGAGTTGGGGAGGAGTTACATGGCACACAGATTATAATGAGATGTATCACAGTCTGCGTCTCTGCCCCAGCTTGCACCTTGGGGAGAGTCAGTAGAAGGAGTTGGGGGGAGTTACATGGTGCACAGATTATAATCAGATGTATCACATTCTGCGTCTCTGCCCCAATTTGCACCTTGGGGAGAGTGAGTAGGATGAGTTGGGGGCAGTTACATGGTGCACAGATTAAAATGAGATGCGTCACAAGTTGCATTTCTCTGATACTTTTTTTTAACCTTTTATTTGCCCAAAACAATCCTCCATATCTGAAGTGCCATAAGTCTAACATACCGCGTCAGAAGTAAGAAACTGTTCTTACAGTATATATGCTGCGGCTCTGCTCCAAAAAATAGAGCCATGCGTCTAAACACAATTACTCTATGTTGCTGCATAGACCTTTTATGTCTAATTCCAGCACTGGGGAAGTGTTCAACTCCATTCAAGGGCAGTCTAAACTAAACTACTACTTTGGTACAGCACTGCACTTTGCTTTAATGCTTCAGACATACACATTATGGGCTTTGAATGGGTCCCCCTGCTTATTTGTGGGGGGATAGAGATGAGTCTTTTACAATGAGAGTGCTACTGGATCTATGTTCTATATACAGTGACACCTTGCAGCCTTAATTACAATTTATTTTGGGATGTTTTTTGTCAGTACACTAAAACCTCCTCTTGGATAGACACAGGGGGATATTCTAGTAGCTGGGAGTTGTGCAAAAGCGTGCAGAAAGAGCCTTATCCGATTGGATTTCTAGAACAGCGGTGCGCAAACTGGGGGGCGCGACCCCCACGCGGGGCGCAAGACTGCCGTCTGGGGGGCGTGGGGTTTACAGAGGCCCCGCGCGCTTCCCGAAGGCACTTAAATTAAGTGCCGGGGGAGCTGCAGGGCCTCTGTAAACCTTCACTTACCTAGGCTCCGGCGGCTTCCTTCCTGCGTCGCCATGGCAACGCGGCATCAAAATGACGCTGTGAGGTCATGTGACGTCACGTTACTAGGGCAACGTGACGTCATGACGCCGGAGCGCAGGTGAATGGGGGTTCTGCTTTAGATATTGTGAAGCGGGGGCATCCAGACACTGATTAAGGGGTGCAGGAAACTAGTCATTCACACCTGGCTTTTATTTCTAGATCGACATTTACACAGACACACACACACACACACACACACACGTAACAAGGGCTAATTGTAGTATAATGTAATACAATAAATATATTTGTCATTTAAATGGATTTTATTCATATGTTTTATTTTAAAGCGGGGTTGGGGGCGGGGTTGGGGGCGGGACTAGGGGCGGGGTTGGGGGCGGGACTAGGTGGCGAGTAGATTTTTTGGTTGGGCGAGTAGATTTTTGGGTGATTTGTCGAACACTGTATATATTTATATAGATATTAGTATGTACCATTGACTTTTATACACCAAGTGCAATCCATTTCTGTGCGCTAAACAGTATTTTGGGGCTGGGCGCAGATGGAGAAATTTGAACTTAGTACACGAGTGCAATTGAAGTTTGACATGCGCCGAAACCCTCCACCCCTCCCCCCGCTCAGTTTGCGATGCTTAGTATATTGGCCTCAGTAGGTCTCTCCCTTCCACTTCAAAGTAACGTATTGACAACCAAAGGGGACCTGCTACAGTAGTTTTTGGTGATTTCATCAGTCCCACTTGGCAAATAGTATATTGGAGATTCAAAAAAAGAGAAAGCGCTCGTTAAAGTAACACATTCTTTGATATTTTTAATCGAAAACAATGATATTCTTCCAGTGTATTAGTCAAGCACCTTACAGTTCACAAATACACACTAGAGAGGGTTGGGGTTCCTTACAATGCATTGATCAAATACATTGTAAGGAGCCCCAACCCTCTCTAACAGCGCGTCTGAAATCTGCATTGTAAGGAATCCCAACTTTCTCTAATAGCGCGTCTGAGATCAGATGCATTCAAAGGAGCCCCAACCCTCTCTAATAGCGCGTCTGAGATCAGATGCATTGTAAGGAACCCCAACCCTCTCTAATTGTGACCCTTGCACTCACCACGAACAAGGCGGACCCCCGGTACTGAGGTGGGAAAGTAGAAACTGCGCACCCACAGCAGTGGAGGCACGCCTGGATTGTCAGCGTAGCCGGGTCGGGGTTGGAGAGAGAGGGTAGTCCAGATACTTGCCGCGGTCATGGGGAGGAGCCAGTAACGGTAGATGTCCGTTGTGCCGAGGTCGAGGGTTGGAGCTGGTGGGTTAAAAGAATGTCCTATATCCGTGGTCAGGGATGGAGAGATGCAGGTAGTCGAGGGCAAGCTGGGGTCGTTATACAGAGAGCGTCCAAGAGTCTAGCCGTGTCGGTACACATGAGGTCAAACTGAAAGCAAGAGAGGCAAGGCACAAGGCAAAGCAGGAATGTAGGAACACAAGGCTACTATGGTCTATGCTCAGCAATGTGTAACTGAGCAAGCAGAGATTAAATAGGAGGACTGGAGCAATGAAAGTGAGAGGCGGAACGGAGGTGTGGCCCCGCGGGAGCTGTGATTGGACGCAGAGCGCAGGAGACAGGTGGGCATTGTTACGGGTGTTGTGTCGCAGCTGGGGAGTGGTGCACGATCGTCCCGTGAGCGCGCCGCACGTGAGTGACACGTGACACGAACGGGGGGTGGGACCAAGCTCCATAGAGATGTTTGAAAACCTCTGTGTGCGCGCGCTTTTGTTGCCGGTCATTTGATTAGATGAGTTATTAAAAGCAAATTGTGTAGTTACTGTACACTCTCTCCAGTTCATTTATTTTTTCGTTCCGGTTGTGCATCGCACATTTTTCACTTTGTACTATCTCCCTAGCGAACAACACACCAAAAGGTGCCCTGCAGCAACCCACAGGAGCAGGATTGAACTGATGCACCCTTTGGTTTCATAATCTCCTTTGGTGTCATCCAAAATGGCCTGGCGAAGAGTTTTTCCGTAGAGTCGCTTGTAATGAACTTTGTTATTATTGAGGATAGAGTCTATGATATTGGCCGACTAGCAAGTCTACAGTTATTGATTTAAAAAGTTAACTAGGTGCCATTCCATGTGAACATTTACAGCTGATTTGTGATAGCTCAATAACAGAGCAGAACCAGCTAGGCGCCATCTTTTCTACATGTATATACTGTAAACCCCTAGACTGATCATTTACACCATTTATAAGTGGAGTTGGTAAGGATACCTCTCTATTTATGAGACAAAGGCTTGGACATTACTGTAGTGTTTTTGATTTAAACAAACAGGGCCCAAAATCTACTGTTGGGATTGTTTTTTGGAGCCCCAGATTTGGTCTTTGGACTTGTTTTTGTCATAGTTTATAGACTGCTTGTTCACTGGATTGATTGTACTTAATATGTCATACCAAAATATTACACAACATATGAATTTATAGTCACAAATACATTTTGCGAGAGTGTACGCAACAGCTCTACTCTGGGGGCCATGATGTTCACTTTTAAATGTCACATCTTCTTTAATATACACTAATGCAACATAGAGCGCTCCCAGGTGGTATCGAATTGGTCTAACTGCATCAATACGAGGCTCCCAACATGTTTTACAGACTCTCTTTAGTGTTAAATTGGGTAAGGATTTTAAAAGAATGATTTATCTGTTGGTGGACCTGGGGAAGAAATTATACAACGGTTGAATTAAGCCCAAAAATTAAATGGCACCTATATTGGGTTTGGCAGTGTTGTTAACCACTAGGTTCAAATAATGAGAACTACATGGTACATAAAACGCACGTGGGTTCATGTTCAACATGTCTTTGAACTCCATTATGCTTTCCCCGCATATTTGCAGCATTGTCATAGCTTTGGCCCTGCATATTTTCTACATTTATATTGAGATCCAATAGTTCCTTTATTATCCAATCACTTAAGATGATGTCATTTCTGCCAAAAAATAAAATGGAAGCCATCACATGGTACATCCACCAATTAGATTGGTGGATATATCATTTGTCAGTCAAATGTGATGTCACAGGCCTTATATAAGGTCTGTCATGTCTTATTTGACCCTAAGAAGCCGTCTGATCAACATCTCCCGGACCTGTGAAGAAGAAAAAACTACTCACCCGGGCCCACTCTTCCAGCAACTGAGGATCATGGACCCACCCTCCCCATGGCTTTCTTTCACCCCCCCTCCCCATGTCTCTTTCATCCCCCCATGTCTCTCTATCGCCTCCCTCCCCATGTCTCTTTCACCCCTCTCCCCATGTCTCTTTTTCACGCCCCACCCCATGGCTCTCTTTCACCCCCCTCTCTATGTCTCTTGCACCCCCTCCCCGTGTTTCTCTATTATCCCCCCCCTCCAAATGTCTCTCTATCACCCCCCCTCTAAATGTCTCTCGATCACCTCCCCATGTCTCTTTCACCCTCCCCTCCCAATGTCTCTTCACCCCTGCTCCCATGTCTCTTCACCCCTGCTCCCCATGTCTCTTTACCCCTGTTCCCATGTCTCTTCACCGCCGCTCCCCATGACTCTTTCACCCACTCCCCATGTCTCTTTCACCCACTCCCCATGTCTCTTTCACCCCTCCCCATGTCTCTCTTTTAAACCCATTCCCATGTCTCTATATCACCCCCTACCTATGTCTCTCTTTCACCCTCCTCCCCTCGCCATGTCTCTTTCACCCCCCTCCCCTCACCATGTCTCTCCTTCACCCCCCTCCCCTCGCCATGACTCTCACCCCTCCACCTTCCTTCCACATGTCATAAACTCACACACACACTCACACTTAACAATTCTTGGTATATCTATAGAGGGTATTACTGTGCATCTGTATTATTTTTTAGTATAATGCTACTAGTAGTAGTACTTTTTTTTTAAACAACTCTGAATTAAAATGTTAATGTATCATAATGTAACAATCATTTTTTGTTTCTATAGCAACCATTTACAAAGTCACATCCCCTTCCTCTTTTGAAACAGGCTCTGGCAACCCCCCCCCCCCTTTTTTGAACACTGCCCTCTCCCTAGCTGTGCAAAACTCAATTGTATCCAGTGACTGCCTGGTCACATGATCACCCCAGAGAACTTTGCATTTTTGGTCCTCTTCTGCTGCACTGGCAACCATTTAGTCAACCCCCGAGCCGAATCTTCACCGATCAATCGCAACTTAGCTAATTACTTATCAATGTGTGGATTGTATTGATGCACATATCAAAGGGATTTTTTTTTTTTAAACGACAGCTTGGACTGCTGCTTTAAAGGTGGGCAGAGTAAGTTTGGAAACGGGGAGGAGTCACAGACCTCCAAACAATTTAAATCTGCGCACACAAACCCATGTAAACTCAACCCCAGACCCACCTCACCATACAGTATATATTTGTCTTAAGGAGTGCTACTGGGTATGTGACATTGTACAGTATAAACACAAGGAAGAGAAGCCCAATGCAACATGATCCTCCGCCGACTTAAATTTAACATGTCAAAAACAGAACTCCTTATATTTCATGCCAAACCTGGCCCTACTACCACCTTCCACATTACTGTTGGAAGAACTACTATACATGCAGTAGCCCAAGCACGCTGCCCTGGGGGTCACAGACTCCTCTCTCACATTCAAAAGGTAGCTAAACCTGTCGTTTTTTCTTCCGCAAGATACACCCTTCCACTGTTGCTCGACAGCTAAAACTCTGACACAGACCCTCATTCTCTACCATCTCAAATACTGGAACCTTCTGCTGTCCGGTCTTACTGCCTCTCACCTGTCTCCCCTACAATCTATCCTAAACGCTGCTGCCAGAATCACTCTACTCTTTCCTAAATCTGTCTCAGCGTCTCCCCTGCTGAAATCCCTCTCCTGGCTTCCTATCAAATCCCGTATCTCACACTCAATTCTCCTCCTCACTTTTAAAGCTTTACACTCTTCTGCCCCTCCTTACAGCTCAGCTCTAATTTCTCGCTATGCACCATCCCGACTCTTGCGATCCGCCCAATGATGTCTTCTATCTACCCCTTTTGTATCTAAAGCCCTCTCTCGCCTTAAACCTTTCTCACTGACTGCCCTCACCTCTGGAGTGCCCTTCCCATCAATACCCGACTAGCACCTTCTCTATCCACCTTTAAGACCCACATTCTAACACATCTGCTTAAAGAAGCATGTGAGTAGCTCCGA
The DNA here is from genome assembly GCF_040206685.1 of Ascaphus truei. Lineage (NCBI taxonomy): Eukaryota > Metazoa > Chordata > Amphibia > Anura > Ascaphidae > Ascaphus > Ascaphus truei. The sequence goes on along the minus strand of NW_027453847.1, from coordinate 805,625 downwards.
GGCTGATACTATAGACCGCATACAAAAAGCTTGGCCCATTGCAGACGCACTTACCAGAACGCCGTCCTACTGTCTCTGTATGTTCTACCTACCAATTAGATTGTAAGCTCTTCAGAGCAGGGACTCCTTTTCCTAAATGTTACTTTTATGTCTGAAGCACTTATTCCCATGATCTGTTATTTGTATTATTTATATGATTGTCACGTGTATTACTGCGGTGAAGCGCTTTCTACATAAATGGCGCTATATAAATAAAGACATACAGTACATACATACATACAACATACAACATGACAAAGCATATAGTTAAATATTTATCTGTTTCTCTCTCATAAGTGGGGTCCGACTTACTTATCTCTCTCTCTCTCTCTCTCTCTCTCTCTCTCTCTCGTATCATCAAGAGGGTAATCTAAAGTTAATTTGCAGAATTTCAATAACCCTTGGCATTTGTAAATAGTTTCTTTAGTAAATAAAGAGTTCAATTGAAAATAGATACATTTTATTGAAGAGTTTTAAATATATTCTTAGTAAAATATGTTACAAACTGACTTATAAATATAAATCTTATTTACAGATAGTCACAGAGCTTGGCATCAGTTACAGATTAGTCAGGGTTTTTTTTTGTTTTTTTAGGGCTTAAGTATCTCATGGGGGAAATAAGTCTGGATGGTGGGTATCCGTAACGTTTAGAGATGTTATGATCCTTCTGCCTCTGAACAAAGCACTGTAGCCTCCCCTTGGAGGTATGTTGACAGGCTTACTCCCTCTCCAGTTGTGATTTCCTTTTCATAGCCTCTCTCTCCTCTCTCTGTTCTGGTGGAATAGGTATGGAAACCTCAAGCTCTTGGAGAGGCTGTTGACAGAAGGATGGAGTGAAGTTGTCCACTCTGCTGGGTACATTGATAGGAAGCTGCAGGTTAGAAAGCTGGTGCTTCTGGTTGAAAGGAGCTTGAATGGGGATAGTGGTTTGGCTGACCTTTTTAATGCATGTCACTGCAGCTTTCCGTTCTATGGATATCACTGGGAAGTGTTTGGGATTCTCTATAACTGAAGCTTTGTTTTCCCCACGTTGTTTGATTTCACTGGTTTTAATGCCAGGAGCTGGAATGGGGATAGTGGTTTGGCTCACCTTTTCAATGCATCTTACTGCAGCTTCCTGTTCTATGGATATCACTGGGAAGTGTTTGGGATTCTCTATAACTGAAGCTTTGTTTTCCCCATGTTGTTTGATTTCACTGGTTTTAATGTCAGGTCTTGTGTACTCATGTATTTTAAATAGCCTAGGCCTGGCATTAATACCGACACCTTTAATTCCAGAAATACTGTCCTGTTTTTTGGCCATGAACCTTTTAATCGCATCAGTAAGAGACCACTGAACATGAGAAGCAGAAGTCTGGCTTTGGCGTCCTTGCATTGGTCCAAGCTTATTTCCAAGTGTAATGGATTCTGCGGGTGCCCCTGGACCTGTGGGACCTGCTTTTTTACCCAATGGGTGAAATACTTGAACAGAGTTAATCATTTGGAGGCTGAGGTTGCTGTGATGGGCTTTCACCTTTCCTTGTTCAGAAGGTTCCAATGACTTCTTGCCCTTGCCAAGAACTTCTGAATTCACTCCAGGCTGATTAGCACTTTTTCTTTTGAGAGCTTTGGGGTTATTATCAGTACCACAAGCCAGCGCTTGCTCAAAACTGAAAACGCTGGTCTGGTTCTTTGTTTTCTTCACTAGCTGCTTAATATTGCTGTTCTGTTTACGTTTGATCCCCATCTCTTGAGGTATCTTCCGCTCAGGACTATGAGTAACTGCAGGAGACTTTGCATCTTTACATTTGATCCCGATCTCCTGAGGTGTCTTCCGCTCAGGACAATGAGTAACTGCAGGAGTCTTTGCATTTTTAAGTTTGATCCCCATCTCCTGAGGTGTCTTCCGCTCAGGACTATGAGTAACTGCAGGAGTTTTTGCATATTTACGTTTGATCCCCATCTCCTGAGGTGTCTTCCGCTCAGGACTATGAGTAACTGCAGGAGTCTTTGCATCTTTACGTTTGATCCCTATCTCCTGAGTTTTCTTCAGTTTAGGATTAATATGAGTAACAGCAGATGTCTTTGCATCCATTGTACCTTCACGGCTTTGCTGCATCTTTTCAGATACCTTATTGGAAATGTGGGCACCTGAGAGACAAACACGTTTCATCTTTTTTAACAGAACAGCCTCGTCACCAGATTGTGGGCCATGGGGTGACTTCCCTGGTATAGGAGCAGAAGAATGATTTACTGGCTTTGACATTGGTTTTACTTTCTTTTGCAGTGCAGTTTGAGGGACTTGATCCTTTGCAGCTGAATAAAGGATCTTTTTCTTCTTTGTTTCCACTTTGGAGCACTTTGGTACCCCCTCAGACTTTGACGGACACTCAGTCTTCACTGAACTCAGCACGTTATTACGAACCTTCTGAGCAATATGTGAGGGGGCCTTCACCTCTGAAGATCTCTTCGCCATATCTTTTAACCCACCCCTTTTCCACACTGGCACATATAACTCTTTGTTGCTTTGCACTTCAATATGTAACTTTGAGAGGTGGCTCAGCTTCCGAGCTGGTTGAGTTGGGTACATTAGAGGTGGTTCACTTTTTTCATTAGCAGCAAGCTGAACTGCTCCTTGTGTAATTAAACTGGCCTGGGAAATATGTTGGGCTCCAAGCGAGGTCTGACACACTGTAACAAAATCAAAAAGGAGAAATAATCAATTATCATAAATACCAACACATTGTACATAATAACACAAAGGAAGAAAAGCAAACACATGCTTAATCCCTTCAGTATTGGCGAGGACTACATACTGTAGAGTTCTATATATTTGTAACACTACAGTGGCGAATGACCGTAATTAAAGATCTTTATAACAGGTAATGGTATCGGTCAAGGAGAAGATTTTGAACAATGATTAGTAAAGATTCTCCATATCTCACCTTGTAAGGTCTGCATTCCTCTAAGGGGTATGAATGGTGGCTGCTGAAGTTGTGCATACTGGGTGGCCATTATACAAGGCCCTATTGTAGCACGTCTTTCCAAATGTGTGTTGGGACGGAAAGTAACAGGCTGCGTTGTGGCTTCTCCCCTAACCTGTCCTGCAAATCCTGTGTATCCTCCTGTAGCAGTGTGGTAGAATCCTCCGTTCATGTCCGATACACGAGGGTAAGCGCGTGTTGCCTGTGGGATCTGCTGTAGATACATTGGTGTTCCTGCAGACCCTTGTTGCAAAATCATGCCTTGGGCCCCATGTCTGTAGACTTCTGTATTCCTCCCTACTGGGTGGAAGCTGTTGCTCCATGAAGGGTAAGCAGTGGTGACTGCAGGAGCACTGCAGGTCGGTGGAGGGTTCACAGCAGAGGAATTTAAAAACTGATCTGTAAGGAAGAAAGGTAAAAGTGAAGGGCCAGAAAAGCACAATCAAGGCACATTTCTTTAACACACGGGGACTCAACTCCAGTCATCAAACCCCCCACAATAGGTCAACTTTTCAGGATATTCCAGCTTTAGCACAGGTGGCCCAATCACTCAATCAGCCTCTGATTGAGTCACCTGTGCTGAAGCAGGGACTGATTGAGCGAGCTGTGCTGAAGCAGGGACGGATTGAGCCACCTCCGCTGAAGCTGGGATATCCTGAAAGCCTGACTTTGGGGGGTTAGGACTGCTTTAACAGACCTGCTAAAAGATATTCTTGATATCAAATACATATGAAATACATAGAGATGCTCACTTGGCTTGGTATTTTTATTTTGCCTTTAAAATATTTGGGGTTTTGGTTCTGGTTTTGAATAAAGTTTTTGGTGGTCTTTGTTTTGTTATGAATAGCAAGCACTAACAGGGATAATGGCTTGCTGGGAAAACACATTTATTTGATTATCAATGTTACATACCATTACTCTGATCAATAGTGGTCAGAAGTTTCAATATTTAAATACATTTTTAAGCAAGCTCCATGATTGCCTTCTATAGCATTGCTATGTATTGAAACACCAGAGCACCCGTACATTTTAGCTCAATATATGGGGTTTAATCTATAAATATATATATAGATATATATTTATACATATACATATACATATATGATGTGTTGGGATGTAACACAGACAGAAAACTATTTCTAGGTAGTTTTCAACACAAAGTGGCAACTGGCATATAAAACTTGTGCAGTCCATCACCTGCTTTCATGTCCACCTATGAACACAATGACAAATATAGATGTACCATAGCTTTCGGAACTGGATCTTTAAAAATAAAAATAAAAACATAAAAATTGCCTGTTCCTACTGTAGTATTTTGTGGTAATATTATGGTGTGGTATTCTGAGACGTCTGGTATATTGAGGTATCTGGAGGAGCACTCAGGTCAGCTATATCTGTAAATCAAGTGGCAGATTCTGCCCTCGTTTTGTGGCTTTGTCTTTTTTGGGGCCTTTGTATTACTGTAGAGTAGTGGTTTCCAACCTTTTTTTGGTTAAGGAACCATATGTGAAATTCTGAGGGACCCCAACCCTCTCTAACAACGAGTCTAAGATGAGATGCATTGTAATATACCCCAACCCTATCTAATAGTGCGTCTGAGATCAGATGAAGTGTGAGGAACCCCAATCCTCTCTAATAGCGCTTCTGAGATCAGATGCATTGTAAGGAGCCCCAACCCTCTCTAATAGCGCGTCTGAGATCAGATGCATTGTAAGGAACCCCAACCCTCTCCAATAGCGCGTTTGAGATAAGATGCATTGTACTGTAAATTCTTCTGTATTAAGTACAATTTTAAAATGACCTAAAAATTACAGCGAACCCTTTAGGGATGCCCGGGGAATCCTAGGGTTCCTAGGATCCGTGGTTGAAAAACACTGCTGTAGACAATAATTTAAGGATATGGCTGAAAGTAGTCGAACATTACACCCCACGGTGTAGAATTGGTCCAATAGTTATTGACCTAAACTTAGGGCAAGGAAAAAGCATGCCTTATACATAACTAATCCTACTGTATACACTAAGGTTCCTGTGTCTTTTTTTACTATCCCATAGATCCCATAGACGTTTGCCGCTTTGACATTTATGTATACAGTACATGTGTTCTTTTCTATACATTACTGTTCAAATCATTTAAGATTTTGAATTACAAGCCAGATATAAAAGTAAATACAATAAAACAAATATGTGTGTATGTATCTATAATAAATCAGTTTTGACATTTATAAAAAAAAATATTATCCAATTAAGGCCAGGTACCTAACCCCCCTGGGTGTTGTCTACCTCCGTCCCTCCCCCCCGCCCCCCACCCCATCCGTCTTCTTTCTCCCATCCATTGATAGGAGTCATGTTATCTGTTCTGTACCCCATAAAACATTGTGAAAGTAAACAGTTCAGAAATATAGATATTATCCATTTCTTTTTGGGTATGTAAAGGTCACGTTGCTTCCTACCTGCCATGATACAGAGTTAAGGTGGAGATAATTAGTCTCTCTGTACAGCGCCACTCTTTTCCTATCTCTGAGATGTCCACAAAACTAACGGTTTCCTTCGGGAACTAATTCAAGTCACGCACAAACAAGTTTACATTTGTGTATTTATCTCAGTCTCTAAGGCGATTCCATGATGTCATTACAGAACACTGCTGCTGGCATCTCCTAGGAGGCTCAATGATACTGTCTCGTGATGTCATAATAGAGAAATCAGCTACTGTTGACATTTAATTTCAAGTGGTTGAGAAGTGGTTAACTTGAGTAGCAGTCATAAAAATCACAGCTACTGTGATACATTGTATTACATACATTGGGTGACACAAGTACACATATGGACAGTGCCACTGACAGCAGTGGGATCAACATACTGTATCACTGGGTTCAAATGCATTGACTTCATGGCAAGATAAAGTATCACAGATTATAATGAGATGTATCACAGTCTGCGTCTCTGCCCCAGCATGCACCTTGGGGAGAGTCAGTAGGAGGAGTTGGGGAGGAGTTACATGGCACACAGATTATAATGAGATGTATCACAGTCTGCGTCTCTGCCCCAGCTTGCACCTTGGGGAGAGTCAGTAGAAGGAGTTGGGGGGAGTTACATGGTGCACAGATTATAATCAGATGTATCACATTCTGCGTCTCTGCCCCAATTTGCACCTTGGGGAGAGTGAGTAGGATGAGTTGGGGGCAGTTACATGGTGCACAGATTAAAATGAGATGCGTCACAAGTTGCATTTCTCTGATACTTTTTTTTAACCTTTTATTTGCCCAAAACAATCCTCCATATCTGAAGTGCCATAAGTCTAACATACCGCGTCAGAAGTAAGAAACTGTTCTTACAGTATATATGCTGCGGCTCTGCTCCAAAAAATAGAGCCATGCGTCTAAACACAACTACTCTATGTTGCTGCATAGACCTTTTATGTCTAATTCCAGCACTGGGGAAGTGTTCAACTCCATTCAAGGGCAGTCTAAACTAAACTACTACTTTGGTACAGCACTGCACTTTGCTTTAATGCTTCAGACATACACATTATGGGCTTTGAATGGGTCCCCCTGCTTATTTGTGGGGGGATAGAGATGAGTCTTTTACAATGAGAGTGCTACTGGATCTATGTTCTATATACAGTGACACCTCGCAGCCTTAATTACAATTTATTTTGGGATGTTTTTTGTCAGTACACTAAAACCTCCTCTTGGATAGACACAGGGGGATATTCTAGTAGCTGGGAGTTGTGCAAAAGCGTGCAGAAAGAGCCTTATCCGATTGGATTTCTAGAACAGCGGTGCGCAAACTGGGGGGCGCGACCCCCACGCGGGGCGCAAGACTGCCGTCTGGGGGGCGTGGGGTTTACAGAGGCCCCGCGCGCTTCCCGAAGGCACTTAAATTAAGTGCCGGGGGAGCTGCAGGGCCTCTGTAAACCTTCACTTACCTAGGCTCCGGCGGCTTCCTTCCTGCGTCGCCATGGCAACGCGGCATCAAAATGACGCTGTGAGGTCATGTGACGTCACGTTACTAGGGCAACGTGACGTCATGACGCCGGAGCGCAGGTGAATGGGGGTTCTGCTTTAGATATTGTGAAGCGGGGGCATCCAGACACTGATTAAGGGGTGCAGGAAACTAGTCATTCACACCTGGCTTTTATTTCTAGATCGACATTTACACAGACACACACACACACACACACACACACGTAACAAGGGCTAATTGTAGTATAATGTAATACAATAAATATATTTGTCATTTAAATGGATTTTATTCATATGTTTTATTTTAAAGCGGTGTTGGGGGCGGGGTTGGGGGCGGGACTAGGGGCGGGGTTGGGGGCGGGACTAGGTGGCGAGTAGATTTTTTGGTTGGGCGAGTAGATTTTTGGGTGATTTGTCGAACACTGTATATATTTATATAGATATTAGTATGTACCATTGACTTTTATACACCAAGTGCAATCCATTTCTGTGCGCTAAACAGTATTTTGGGGCTGGGCGCAGATGGAGAAATTTGAACTTAGTACACGAGTGCAATTGAAGTTTGACATGCGCCGAAACCCTCCACCCCTCCCCCCGCTCAGTTTGCGATGCTTAGTATATTGGCCTCAGTAGGTCTCTCCCTTCCACTTCAAAGTAACGTATTGACAACCAAAGGGGACCTGCTACAGTAGTTTTTGGTGATTTCATCAGTCCCACTTGGCAAATAGTATATTGGAGATTCAAAAAAAGAGAAAGCGCTCGTTAAAGTAACACATTCTTTGATATTTTTAATCGAAAACAATGATATTCTTCCAGTGTATTAGTCAAGCACCTTACAGTTCACAAATACACACTAGAGAGGGTTGGGGTTCCTTACAATGCATTGATCAAATACATTGTAAGGAGCCCCAACCCTCTCTAACAGCGCGTCTGAAATCTGCATTGTAAGGAATCCCAACTTTCTCTAATAGCGCGTCTGAGATCAGATGCATTCAAAGGAGCCCCAACCCTCTCTAATAGCGCGTCTGAGATCAGATGCATTGTAAGGAACCCCAACCCTCTCTAATTGTGACCCTTGCACTCACCACGAACAAGGCGGACCCCCGGTACTGAGGTGGGAAAGTAGAAACTGCGCACCCACAGCAGTGGAGGCACGCCTGGATTGTCAGCGTAGCCGGGTCGGGGTTGGAGAGAGAGGGTAGTCCAGATACTTGCCGCGGTCATGGGGAGGAGCCAGTAACGGTAGATGTCCGTTGTGCCGAGGTCGAGGGTTGGAGCTGGTGGGTTAAAAGAATGTCCTATATCCGTGGTCAGGGATGGAGAGATGCAGGTAGTCGAGGGCAAGCTGGGGTCGTTATACAGAGAGCGTCCAAGAGTCTAGCCGTGTCGGTACACATGAGGTCAAACTGAAAGCAAGAGAGGCAAGGCGCAAGGCAAGGCAGGAATGTAGGAACACAAGGCTACTATGGTCTATGCTCAGCAATGTGTGACTGAGCAAGCAGAGATTAAATAGGAGGACTGGAGCAATGAAAGTGAGAGGCGGAACGGAGGTGTGGCCCCGCGGGAGCTGTGATTGGACGCAGAGCGCAGGAGACAGGTGGGCATTGTTACGGGTGTTGTGTCGCAGCTGGGGAGTGGTGCACGATCGTCCCGTGAGCGCGCCGCGCGTGAGTGACACGTGACACGAACGGGGGGTGGGACCAAGCTCCATAGAGATGTTTGAAAACCTCTGTGTGCGCGCGCTTTTGTTGCCGGTCATTTGATTAGATGAGTTATTAAAAGCAAATTGTGTAGTTACTGTACACTCTCTCCAGTTCATTTATTTTTTCGTTCCGGTTGTGCATCGCACATTTTTCACTTTGTACTATCTACCTAGCGAACAACACACCAAAAGGTGCCCTGCAGCAACCCACAGGAGCAGGATTGAACTGATGCACCCTTTGGTTTCATAATCTCCTTTGGTGTCATCCAAAATGGCCTGGCGAAGAGTTTTTCCGTAGAGTCGCTTGTAATGAACTTTGTTATTATTGAGGATAGAGTCTATGATATTGGCCGACTAGCAAGTCTACAGTTATTGATTTAAAAAGTTAACTAGGTGCCATTCCATGTGAACATTTACAGCTGATTTGTGATAGCTCAATAACAGAGCAGAACCAGCTAGGCGCCATCTTTTCTACATGTATATACTGTAAACCCCTAGACTGATCATTTACACCATTTATAAGTGGAGTTGGTAAGGATACCTCTCTATTTATGAGACAAAGGCTTGGACATTACTGTAGTGTTTTTGATTTAAACAAACAGGGCCCAAAATCTACTGTTGGGATTGTTTTTTGGAGCCCCAGATTTGGTCTTTGGACTTGTTTTTGTCATAGTTTATAGACTGCTTGTTCACTGGATTGATTGTACTTAATATGTCATACCAAAATATTACACAACATATGAATTTATAGTCACAAATACATTTTGCGAGAGTGTACGCAACAGCTCTACTCTGGGGGCCATGATGTTCACTTTTAAATGTCACATCTTCTTTAATATACACTAATGCAACATAGAGCGCTCCCAGGTGGTATCGAATTGGTCTAACTGCATCAATACGAGGCTCCCAACATGTTTCACAGACTCTCTTTAGTGTTAAATTGGGTAAGGATTTTAAAAGAATGATTTATCTGTTGGTGGACCTGGGGAAGAAATTATACAACGGTTGAATTAAGCCCAAAAATTAAATGGCACCTATATTGGGTTTGGCAGTGTTGTTAACCACTAGGTTCAAATAATGAGAACTACATGGTACATAAAACGCACGTGGGTTCATGTTCAACATGTCTTTGAACTCCATTATGCTTTCCCCGCATATTTGCAGCATTGTCATAGCTTTGGCCCTGCATATTTTCTACATTTATATTGAGATCCAATAGTTCCTTTATTATCCAATCACTTAAGATGATGTCATTTCTGCCAAAAAATAAAATGGAAGCCATCACATGGTACATCCACCAATTAGATTGGTGGATATATCATTTGTCAGTCAAATGTGATGTCACAGGCCTTATATAAGGTCTGTCATGTCTTATTTGACCCTAAGAAGCCGTCTGATCAACATCTCCCGGACCTGTGAAGAAGAAAAAACTACTCACCCGGGCCCACTCTTCCAGCAACTGAGGATCATGGACCCACCCTCCCCATGGCTTTCTTTCACCCCCCCTCCCCATGTCTCTTTCATCCCCCCATGTCTCTCTATCGCCTCCCTCCCCATGTCTCTTTCACCCCTCTCCCCATGTCTCTTTTTCACGCCCCACCCCATGGCTCTCTTTCACCCCCCTCTCTATGTCTCTTGCACCCCCTCCCCGTGTTTCTCTATCATCCCCCCCCTCCAAATGTCTCTCTATCACCCCCCCCTCTAAATGTCTCTCGATCACCTCCCCATGTCTCTTTCACCCTCCCCTCCCAATGTCTCTTCACCCCTGCTCCCATGTCTCTTCACCCCTGCTCCCCATGTCTCTTTACCCCTGTTCCCATGTCTCTTCACCGCCGCTCCCCATGACTCTTTCACCCACTCCCCATGTCTCTTTCACCCACTCTCCATGTCTCTTTCACCCCTCCCCATGTCTCTCTTTTAAACCCATTCCCATGTCTCTATATCACCCCCTACCTATGTCTCTCTTTCACCCTCCTCCCCTCGCCATGTCTCTTTCACCCCCCTCCCCTCACCATGTCTCTCCTTCACCCCCCTCCCCTCGCCATGACTCTCACCCCTCCACCTTCCTTCCACATGTCATAAACTCACACACACACTCACACTTAACAATTCTTGGTATATCTATAGAGGGTATTACTGTGCATCTGTATTATTTTTTAGTATAATGCTACTAGTAGTAGTACTTTTTTTTAAACAACTCTGAATTAAAATTTTAATGTATCATAATGTAACAATCATTTTTTGTTTCTATAGCAACCATTTACAAAGTCACATCCCCTTCCTATTTTGAAACAGGCTCTGGCAACCCCCCCCCCCTTTTTTTGAACACTGCCCTCTCCCTAGCTGTGCAAAACTCAATTGTATCCAGTGACTGCCTGGTCACATGATCACCCCAGAGAACTTTGCATTTTTGGTCCTCTTCTGCTGCACTGGCAACCATTTAGTCAACCCCCGAGCCGAATCTTCACCGATCAATCGCAACTTAGCTAATTACTTATCAATGTGTGGATTGTATTGATGCACATATCAAAGGGATTTTTTTTTTTTAAACGACAGCTTGGACTGCTGCTTTAAAGGTGGGCAGAGTAAGTTTGGAAACGGGGAGGAGTCACAGACCTCCAAACAATTTAAATCTGCGCACACAAACCCATGTAAACTCAACCCCAGACCCACCTCACCATACAGTATATATTTGTCTTAAGGAGTGCTACTGGGTATGTGACATTGTACAGTATAAACACAAGGAAGAGAAGCCCAATGCAACATGATCCTCCGCCGACTTAAATTTAGCATGTCAAAAACAGAACTCCTTATATTTCATGCCAAACCTGGCCCTACTACCACCTTCCACATTACTGTTGGAAGAACTACTATACATGCAGTAGCCCAAGCACGCTGCCCTGGGGGTCACAGACTCCTCTCTCACATTCAAAAGGTAGCTAAACCTGTCGTTTTTTCTTCCGCAAGATACACCCTTCCACTGTTGCTCGACAGCTAAAACTCTGACACAGACCCTCATTCTCTACCATCTCAAATACTGGAACCTTCTGCTGTCCGGTCTTACTGCCTCTCACCTGTCTCCCCTACAATCTATCCTAAACGCTGCTGCCAGAATCACTCTACTCTTTCCTAAATCTGTCTCAGCGTCTCCCCTGCTGAAATCCCTCTCCTGGCTTCCTATCAAATCCCGTATCTCACACTCAATTCTCCTCCTCACTTTTAAAGCTTTACACTCTTCTGCCCCTCCTTACAGCTCAGCTCTAATTTCTCGCTATGCACCATCCCGACTCTTGCGATCCGCCCAATGATGTCTTCTATCTACCCCTTTTGTATCTAAAGCCCTCTCTCGCCTTAAACCTTTCTCACTGACTGCCCTCACCTCTGGAGTGCCCTTCCCATCAATACCCGACTAGCACCTTCTCTATCCACCTTTAAGACCCACATTCTAACACATCTGCTTAAAGAAGCATGTGAGTAGCTCCGAGGCTGATACTATAGACCGCATACAAAAAGCTTGGCCCATTGCAGACGCACTTACCAGAACGCCGTCCTACTGTCTCTGTATGTTCTACCTACCAATTAGATTGTAAGCTCTTCAGAGCAGGGACTCCTTTTCCTAAATGTTACTTTTATGTCTGAAGCACTTATTCCCATGATCTGTTATTTGTATTATTTATATGATTGTCACGTGTATTACTGCGGTGAAGCGCTTTCTACATAAATGGCGCTATATAAATAAAGACATACAGTACATACATACATACAACATACAACATGACAAAGCATATAGTTAAATATTTATCTGTTTCTCTCTCATAAGTGGGGTCCGACTTACTTATCTCTCTCTCTCTCTCTCTCTCTCTCTCTCTCTCTCTCTCTCTCTCTCTCTCTCGTATCATCAAGAGGGTAATCTAAAGTTAATTTGCAGAATTTCAATAACCCTTGGCATTTGTAAATAGTTTCTTTAGTAAATAAAGAGTTCAATTGAAAATAGATACATTTTATTGAAGAGTTTTAAATATATTCTTAGTAAAATATGTTACAAACTGACTTATAAATATAAATCTTATTTACAGATGGTCACAGAGCTTGGCATCAGTTACAGATTAGTCAGGGTTTTTTTTTGTTTTTTTAGGGCTTAAGTATCTCATGGGGGAAATAAGTCTGGATGGTGGGTATCCGTAACGTTTAGAGATGTTATGATCCTTCTGCCTCTGAACAAAGCACTGTAGCCTCCCCTTGGAGGTATGTTGACAGGCTTACTCCCTCTCCAGTTGTGATTTCCTTTTCATAGCCTCTCTCTCCTCTCTCTGTTCTGGTGGAATAGGTATGGAAACCTCAAGCTCTTGGAGAGGCTGTTGACAGAAGGATGGAGTGAAGTTGTCCACTCTGCTGGGTACATTGATAGGAAGCTGCAGGTTAGAAAGCTGGTGCTTCTGGTTGAAAGGAGCTTGAATGGGGATAGTGGTTTGGCTGACCTTTTTAATGCATGTCACTGCAGCTTTCCGTTCTATGGATATCACTGGGAAGTGTTTGGGATTCTCTATAACTGAAGCTTTGTTTTCCCCACGTTGTTTGATTTCACTGGTTTTAATGCCAGGAGCTGGAATGGGGATAGTGGTTTGGCTCACCTTTTCAATGCATCTTACTGCAGCTTCCTGTTCTATGGATATCACTGGGAAGTGTTTGGGATTCTCTATAACTGAAGCTTTGTTTTCCCGATGTTGTTTGATTTCACTGGTTTTAATGTCAGGTCTTGTGTACTCATGTATTTTAAATAGCCTAGGCCTGGCATTAATACCGACACCTTTAATTCCAGAAATACTGTCCTGTTTTTTGGCCATGAACCTTTTAATCGCATCAGTAAGAGACCACTGAACATGAGAAGCAGAAGTCTGGCTTTGGCGTCCTTGCATTGGTCCAAGCTTATTTCCAAGTGTAATGGATTCTGCGGGTGCCCCTGGACCTGTGGGACCTGCTTTTTTACCCAATGGGTGAAATACTTGAACAGAGTTAATCATTTGGAGGCTGAGGTTGCTGTGATGGGCTTTCACCTTTCCTTGTTCAGAAGGTTCCAATGACTTCTTGCCCTTCCCAAGAACTTCTGAATTCACTCCAGGCTGATTAGCACTTTTTCTTTTGAGAGCTTTGGGGTTATTATCAGTACCACAAGCCAGCGCTTGCTCAAAACTGAAAACGCTGGTCTGGTTCTTTGTTTTCTTCACTAGCTGCTTAATATTGCTGTTCTGTTTACGTTTGATCCCCATCTCTTGAGGTGTCTTCCGCTCAGGACTATGAGTAACTGCAGGAGACTTTGCATCTTTACATTTGATCCCCATCTCCTGAGGTGTCTTCCGCTCAGGACTATGAGTAACAGCAGGTGTTTTTGCATATTTACGTTTGATCCCGATCTCCTGAGGTGTCTTCCGCTCAGGACAATGAGTAACTGCAGGAGTCTTTGCATTTTTAAGTTTGATCCCCATCTCCTGAGGTGTCTTCCGCTCAGGACTATGAGTAACTGCAGGAGTTTTTGCATATTTACGTTTGATCCCCATCTCCTGAGGTGTCTTCCGCTCAGGACTATGAGTAACTGCAGGAGTCTTTGCATCTTTACGTTTGATCCCTATCTCCTGAGTTTTCTTCAGTTTAGGATTAATATGAGTAACAGCAGGTGTCTTTGCATCCATTGTACCTTCACGGCTTTGCTGCATCTTTTCAGATACCTTATTGGAAATGTGGGCACCTGAGAGACAAACACGTTTCATCTTTTTTAACAGAACAGCCTCGTCACCAGATTGTGGGCCATGGGGTGACTTCCCTGGTATAGGAGCAGAAGAATGATTTACTGGCTTTGACATTGGTTTTACCTTCTTTTGCAGTGCAGTTTGAGGGACTTGATCCTTTGCAGCTGAATAAAGGATCTTTTTCTTCTTTGTTTCCACTTTGGAGCACTTTGGTACCCCCTCAGACTTTGACGGACACTCAGTCTTCACTGAACTCAGCACGTTATTACGAACCTTCTGAGCAATATGTGAGGGGGCCTTCACCTCTGAAGATCTCTTCGCCATATCTTTTAACCCACCCCTTTTCCACACTGGCACATATAACTCTTTGTTGCTTTGCACTTCAATATGTAACTTTGAGAGGTGGCTCAGCTTCCGAGCTGGTTGAGTTGGGTACATTAGAGGTGGTTCACTTTTTTCATTAGCAGCAAGCTGAACTGCTCCTTGTGTAATTAAACTGGCCTGGGAAATATGTTGGGCTCCAAGCGAGGTCTGACACACTGTAACAAAATCAAAAAGGAGAAATAATCAATTATCATAAATACCAACACATTGTACATAATAACACAAAGGAAGAAAAGCAAACACATGCTTAATCCCTTCAGTATTGGCGAGGACTACATACTGTAGAGTTCTATATATTTGTAACACTACAGTGGCGAATGACCGTAATTAAAGATCTTTATAACAGGTAATGGTATCGGTCAAGGAGAAGATTTTGAACAATGATTAGTAAAGATTCTCCATATCTCACCTTGTAAGGTCTGCATTCCTCTAAGGGGTATGAATGGTGGCTGCTGAAGTTGTGCATACTGGGTGGCCATTATACAAGGCCCTATTGTAGCACGTCTTTCCAAATGTGTGTTGGGACGGAAAGTAACAGGCTGCGTTGTGGCTTCTCCCCTAACCTGTCCTGCAAATCCTGTGTATCCTCCTGTAGCAGTGTGGTAGAATCCTCCGTTCATGTCCGATACACGAGGGTAAGCGCGTGTTGCCTGTGGGATCTGCTGTAGATACATTGGTGTTCCTGCAGACCCTTGTTGCAAAATCATGCCTTGGGCCCCATGTCTGTAGACTTCTGTATTCCTCCCTACTGGGTGGAAGCTGTTGCTCCATGAAGGGTAAGCAGTGGTGACTGCAGGAGCACTGCAGGTCGGTGGAGGGTTCACAGCAGAGGAATTTAAAAACTGATCTGTAAGGAAGAAAGGTAAAAGTGAAGGGCCAGAAAAGCACAATCAAGGCACATTTCTTTAACACACGGGGACTCAACTCCAGTCATCAAACCCCCCACAATAGGTCAACTTTTCAGGATATTCCAGCTTTAGCACAGGTGGCCCAATCACTCAATCAGCCTCTGATTGAGTCACCTGTGCTGAAGCAGGGACTGATTGAGCGAGCTGTGCTGAAGCAGGGACGGATTGAGCCACCTCCGCTGAAGCTGGGATATCCTGAAAGCCTGACTTTGGGGGGTTAGGACTGCTTTAACAGACCTGCTAAAAGATATTCTTGATATCAAATACATATGAAATACATAGAGATGCTCACTTGGCTTGGTATTTTTATTTTGCCTTTAAAATATTTGGGGTTTTGGTTCTGGTTTTGAATAAAGTTTTTGGTGGTCTTTGTTTTGTTATGAATAGCAAGCACTAACAGGGATAATGGCTTGCTGGGAAAACACATTTATTTGATTATCAATGTTACATACCACTACTCTGATCAATAGTGGTCAGAAGTTTCAATATTTAAATACATTTTTAAGCAAGCTCCATGATTGCCTTCTATAGCATTGCTATGTATTGAAACACCAGAGCACCCGTACATTTTAGCTCAATATATGGGGTTTAATCTATAAATATATATATAGATATATATTTATACATATACATATACATATATGATGTGTTGGGATGTAACACAGACAGAAAACTATTTCTAGGTAGTTTTCAACACAAAGTGGCAACTGGCATATAAAACTTGTGCAGTCCATCACCTGCTTTCATGTCCACCTATGAACACAATGACAAATATAGATGTACCATAGCTTTCGGAACTGGATCTTTAAAAATAAAAATAAAAACATAAAAATTGCCTGTTCCTACTGTAGTATTTTGTGGTAATATTATGGTGTGGTATTCTGAGACGTCTGGTATATTGAGGTATCTGGAGGAGCACTCAGGTCAGCTATATCTGTAAATCAAGTGGCAGATTCTGCCCTCGTTTTGTGGCTTTGTCTTTTTTGGGGCCTTTGTATTACTGTAGAGTAGTGGTTTCCAACCTTTTTTTGGTTAAGGAACCATATGTGAAATTCTGAGGGACCCCAACCCTCTCTAACAACGAGTCTAAGATGAGATGCATTGTAATATACCCCAACCCTATCTAATAGTGCGTCTGAGATCAGATGAAGTGTGAGGAACCCCAATCCTCTCTAATAGCGCTTCTGAGATCAGATGCATTGTAAGGAGCCCCAACCCTCTCTAATAGCGCGTCTGAGATCAGATGCATTGTAAGGAACCCCAACCCTCTCCAATAGCGCGTTTGAGATAAGATGCATTGTACTGTAAATTCTTCTGTATTAAGTACAATTTTAAAATGACCTAAAAATTACAGCGAACCCTTTAGGGATGCCCGGGGAATCCTAGGGTTCCTAGGATCCGTGGTTGAAAAACACTGCTGTAGACAATAATTTAAGGATATGGCTGAAAGTAGTCGAACATTACACCCCACGGTGTAGAATTGGTCCAATAGTTATTGACCTAAACTTAGGGCAAGGAAAAAGCATGCCTTATACATAACTAATCCTACTGTATACACTAAGGTTCCTGTGTCTTTTTTGACTATCCCATAGATCCCATAGACGTTTGCCGCTTTGACATTTATGTATACAGTACATGTGTTCTTTTCTATACATTACTGTTCAAATCATTTAAGATTTTGAATTACAAGCCAGATATAAAAGTAAATACAATAAAACAAATATGTGTGTATGTATCTATAATAAATCAGTTTTGACATTTATAAAAAAAAATATTATCCAATTAAGGCCAGGTACCTAACCCCCCTGGGTGTTGTCTACCTCCGTCCCTCCCCCCCGCCCCCCACCCCATCCGTCTTCTTTCTCCCATCCATTGATAGGAGTCATGTTATCTGTTCTGTACCCCATAAAACATTGTGAAAGTAAACAGTTCAGAAATATAGATATTATCCATTTCTTTTTGGGTATGTAAAGGTCACGTTGCTTCCTACCTGCCATGATACAGAGTTAAGGTGGAGATAATTAGTCTCTCTGTACAGCGCCACTCTTTTCCTATCTCTGAGATGTCCACAAAACTAACGGTTTCCTTCGGGAACTAATTCAAGTCACGCACAAACAAGTTTACATTTGTGTATTTATCTCAGTCTCTAAGGCGATTCCATGATGTCATTACAGAACACTGCTGCTGGCATCTCCTAGGAGGCTCAATGATACTGTCTCGTGATGTCATAATAGAGAAATCAGCTACTGTTGACATTTAATTTCAAGTGGTTGAGAAGTGGTTAACTTGAGTAGCAGTCATAAAAATCACAGCTACTGTGATACATTGTATGACATACATTGGGTGACACAAGTACACATATGGACAGTGCCACTGACAGCAGTGGGATCAACATACTGTATCACTGGGTTCAAATGCATTGACTTCATGGCAAGATAAAGTATCACAGATTATAATGAGATGTATCACAGTCTGCGTCTCTGCCCCAGCATGCACCTTGGGGAGAGTCAGTAGGAGGAGTTGGGGAGGAGTTACATGGCACACAGATTATAATGAGATGTATCACAGTCTGCGTCTCTGCCCCAGCTTGCACCTTGGGGAGAGTCAGTAGAAGGAGTTGGGGGGAGTTACATGGTGCACAGATTATAATCAGATGTATCACATTCTGCGTCTCTGCCCCAATTTGCACCTTGGGGAGAGTGAGTAGGATGAGTTGGGGGCAGTTACATGGTGCACAGATTAAAATGAGATGCGTCACAAGTTGCATTTCTCTGATACTTTTTTTTAACCTTTTATTTGCCCAAAACAATCCTCCATATCTGAAGTGCCATAAGTCTAACATACCGCGTCAGAAGTAAGAAACTGTTCTTACAGTATATATGCTGCGGCTCTGCTCCAAAAAATAGAGCCATGCGTCTAAACACAACTACTCTATGTTGCTGCATAGACCTTTTATGTCTAATTCCAGCACTGGGGAAGTGTTCAACTCCATTCAAGGGCAGTCTAAACTAAACTACTACTTTGGTACAGCACTGCACTTTGCTTTAATGCTTCAGACATACACATTATGGGCTTTGAATGGGTCCCCCTGCTTATTTGTGGGGGGATAGAGATGAGTCTTTTACAATGAGAGTGCTACTGGATCTATGTTCTATATACAGTGACACCTCGCAGCCTTAATTACAATTTATTTTGGGATGTTTTTTGTCAGTACACTAAAACCTCCTCTTGGATAGACACAGGGGGATATTCTAGTAGCTGGGAGTTGTGCAAAAGCGTGCAGAAAGAGCCTTATCCGATTGGATTTCTAGAACAGCGGTGCGCAAACTGGGGGGCGCGACCCCCACGCGGGGCGCAAGACTGCCGTCTGGGGGGCGTGGGGTTTACAGAGGCCCCGCGCGCTTCCCGAAGGCACTTAAATTAAGTGCCGGGGGAGCTGCAGGGCCTCTGTAAACCTTCACTTACCTAGGCTCCGGCGGCTTCCTTCCTGCGTCGCCATGGCAACGCGGCATCAAAATGACGCTGTGAGGTCATGTGACGTCACGTTACTAGGGCAACGTGACGTCATGACGCCGGAGCGCAGGTGAATGGGGGTTCTGCTTTAGATATTGTGAAGCGGGGGCATCCAGACACTGATTAAGGGGTGCAGGAAACTAGTCATTCACACCTGGCTTTTATTTCTAGATCGACATTTACACAGACACACACACACACACACGTAACAAGGGCTAATTGTAGTATAATGTAATACAATAAATATATTTGTCATTTAAATGGATTTTATTCATATGTTTTATTTTAAAGCGGGGTTGGGGGCGGGGTTGGGGGCGGGACTAGGGGCGGGGTTGGGGGCGGGACTAGGTGGCGAGTAGATTTTTTGGTTGGGCGAGTAGATTTTTGGGTGATTTGTCGAACACTGTATATATTTATATAGATATTAGTATGTACCATTGACTTTTATACACCAAGTGCAATCCATTTCTGTGCGCTAAACAGTATTTTGGGGCTGGGCGCAGATGGAGAAATTTGAACTTAGTACACGAGTGCAATTGAAGTTTGACATGCGCCGAAACCCTCCACCCCTCCCCCCGCTCAGTTTGCGATGCTTAGTATATTGGCCTCAGTAGGTCTCTCCCTTCCACTTCAAAGTAACGTATTGACAACCAAAGGGGACCTGCTACAGTAGTTTTTGGTGATTTCATCAGTCCCACTTGGCAAATAGTATATTGGAGATTCAAAAAAAGAGAAAGCGCTCGTTAAAGTAACACATTCTTTGATATTTTTAATCGAAAACAATGATATTCTTCCAGTGTATTAGTCAAGCACCTTACAGTTCACAAATACACACTAGAGAGGGTTGGGGTTCCTTACAATGCATTGATCAAATACATTGTAAGGAGCCCCAACCCTCTCTAACAGCGCGTCTGAAATCTGCATTGTAAGGAATCCCAACTTTCTCTAATAGCGCGTCTGAGATCAGATGCATTCAAAGGAGCCCCAACCCTCTCTAATAGCGCGTCTGAGATCAGATGCATTGTAAGGAACCCCAACCCTCTCTAATTGTGACCCTTGCACTCACCACGAACAAGGCGGACCCCCGGTACTGAGGTGGGAAAGTAGAAACTGCGCACCCACAGCAGTGGAGGCACGCCTGGATTGTCAGCGTAGCCGGGTCGGGGTTGGAGAGAGAGGGTAGTCCAGATACTTGCCGCGGTCATGGGGAGGAGCCAGTAACGGTAGATGTCCGTTGTGCCGAGGTCGAGGGTTGGAGCTGGTGGGTTAAAAGAATGTCCTATATCCGTGGTCAGGGATGGAGAGATGCAGGTAGTCGAGGGCAAGCTGGGGTCGTTATACAGAGAGCGTCCAAGAGTCTAGCCGTGTCGGTACACATGAGGTCAAACTGAAAGCAAGAGAGGCAAGGCACAAGGCAAGGCACAGCAGGAATGTAGGAACACAAGGCTACTATGGTCTATGCTCAGCATTGTGTAACTGAGCAAGCAGAGATTAAATAGGAGGACTGGAGCAATGAAAGTGAGAGGCGGAACGGAGGTGTGGCCCCGCGGGAGCTGTGATTGGACGCAGAGCGCAGGAGACAGGTGGGCATTGTTACGGGTGTTGTGTCGCAGCTGGGGAGTGGTGCACGATCGTCCCGTGAGCGCGCCGCGCGTGAGTGACACGTGACACGAACGGGGGGTGGGACCAAGCTCCATAGAGATGTTTGAAAACCTCTGTGTGCGCGCGCTTTTGTTGCCGGTCATTTGATTAGATGAGTTATTAAAAGCAAATTGTGTAGTTACTGTACACTCTCTCCAGTTCATTTATTTTTTCGTTCCGGTTGTGCATCGCACATTTTTCACTTTGTACTATCTCCCTAGCGAACAACACACCAAAAGGTGCCCTGCAGCAACCCACAGAAGCAGGATTGAACTGATGCACCCTTTGGTTTCATAATCTCCTTTGGTGTCATCCAAAATGGCCTGGCGAAGAGTTTTTCCGTAGAGTCGCTTGTAATGAACTTTGTTATTATTGAGGATAGAGTCTATGATATTGGCCGACTAGCAAGTCTACAGTTATTGATTTAAAAAGTTAACTAGGTGCCATTCCATGTGAACATTTACAGCTGATTTGTGATAGCTCAATAACAGAGCAGAACCAGCTAGGCGCCATCTTTTCTACATGTATATACTGTAAACCCCTAGACTGATCATTTACACCATTTATAAGTGGAGTTGGTAAGGATACCTCTCTATTTATGAGACAAAGGCTTGGACATTACTGTAGTGTTTTTGATTTAAACAAACAGGGCCCAAAATCTACTGTTGGGATTGTTTTTTGGAGCCCCAGATTTGGTCTTTGGACTTGTTTTTGTCATAGTTTATAGACTGCTTGTTCACTGGATTGATTGTACTTAATATGTCATACCAAAATATTACACAACATATGAATTTATAGTCACAAATACATTTTGCGAGAGTGTACGCAACAGCTCTACTCTGGGGGCCATGATGTTCACTTTTAAATGTCACATCTTCTTTAATATACACTAATGCAACATAGAGCGCTCCCAGGTGGTATCGAATTGGTCTAACTGCATCAATACGAGGCTCCCAACATGTTTCACAGACTCTCTTTAGTGTTAAATTGGGTAAGGATTTTAAAAGAATGATTTATCTGTTGGTGGACCTGGGGAAGAAATTATACAACGGTTGAATTAAGCCCAAAAATTAAATGGCACCTATATTGGGTTTGGCAGTGTTGTTAACCACTAGGTTCAAATAATGAGAACTACATGGTACATAAAACGCACGTGGGTTCATGTTCAACATGTCTTTGAACTCCATTATGCTTTCCCCGCATATTTGCAGCATTGTCATAGCTTTGGCCCTGCATATTTTCTACATTTATATTGAGATCCAATAGTTCCTTTATTATCCAATCACTTAAGATGATGTCATTTCTGCCAAAAAATAAAATGGAAGCCATCACATGGTACATCCACCAATTAGATTGGTGGATATATCATTTTTCAGTCAAATGTGATGTCACAGGCCTTATATAAGGTCTGTCATGTCTTATTTGACCCTAAGAAGCCGTCTGATCAACATCTCCCGGACCTGTGAAGAAGAAAAAACTACTCACCCGGGCCCACTCTTCCAGCAACTGAGGATCATGGACCCACCCTCCCCATGGCTTTCTTTCACCCCCCCTCCCCATGTCTCTTTCATCCCCCCATGTCTCTCTATCGCCTCCCTCCCCATGTCTCTTTCACCCCTCTCCCCATGTCTCTTTTTCACGCCCCACCCCATGGCTCTCTTTCACCCCCCTCTCTATGTCTCTTGCACCCCCTCCCCGTGTTTCTCTATCATCCCCCCCCTCCAAATGTCTCTCTATCACCCCCCCTCTAAATGTCTCTCGATCACCTCCCCATGTCTCTTTCACCCTCCCCTCCCAATGTCTCTTCACCCCTGCTCCCATGTCTCTTCACCCCTGCTCCCCATGTCTCTTTACCCCTGTTCCCATGTCTCTTCACCGCCGCTCCCCATGACTCTTTCACCCACTCCCCATGTCTCTTTCACCCACTCCCCATGTCTCTTTCACCCCTCCCCATGTCTCTCTTTTAAACCCATTCCCATGTCTCTATATCACCCCCTACCTATGTCTCTCTTTCACCCTCCTCCCCTCGCCATGTCTCTTTCACCCCCCTCCCCTCACCATGTCTCTCCTTCACCCCCCTCCCCTCGCCATGACTCTCACCCCTCCACCTTCCTTCCACATGTCATAAACTCACACACACACTCACACTTAACAATTCTTGGTATATCTATAGAGGGTATTACTGTGCATCTGTATTATTTTTTAGTATAATGCTACTAGTAGTAGTACTTTTTTTTAAACAACTCTGAATTAAAATTTTAATGTATCATAATGTAACAATCATTTTTTGTTTCTATAGCAACCATTTACAAAGTCACATCCCCTTCCTATTTTGAAATAGGCTCTGGCAACCTTCCCCCCCCCCTTTTTTTGAACACTGCCCTCTCCCTAGCTGTGCAAAACTCAATTGTATCCAGTGACTGCCTGGTCACATGATCACCCCAGAGAACTTTGCATTTTTGGTCCTCTTCTGCTGCACTGGCAACCATTTAGTCAACCCCCGAGCCGAATCTTCACCGATCAATCGAAACTTAGCTAATTACTTATCAATGTGTGGATTGTATTGATGCACATATCAAAGGGATTTTTTTTTTTTAAACGACAGCTTGGACTGCTGCTTTAAAGGTGGGCAGAGTAAGTTTGGAAACGGGGAGGAGTCACAGACCTCCAAACAATTTAAATCTGCGCACACAAACACATGTAAACTCAACCCCAGACCCACCTCACCATATATATTTGTCTTAAGGAGTGCTACTGGGTATGTGACATTGTACAGTATAAACACAAGGAAGAGAAGCCCAATGCAACATGATCCTCCGCCGACTTAAATTTAACATGTCAAAAACAGAACTCCTTATATTTCATGCCAAACCTGGCCCTACTACCACCTTCCACATTACTGTTGGAAGAACTACTATACATGCAGTAGCCCAAGCACGCTGCCCTGGGGGTCACAGACTCCTCTCTCACATTCAAAAGGTAGCTAAACCTGTCGTTTTTTCTTCCGCAAGATACACCCTTCCACTGTTGCTCGACAGCTAAAACTCTGACACAGACCCTCATTCTCTACCATCTCAAATACTGGAACCTTCTGCTGTCCGGTCTTACTGCCTCTCACCTGTCTCCCCTACAATCTATCCTAAACGCTGCTGCCAGAATCACTCTACTCTTTCCTAAATCTGTCTCAGCGTCTCCCCTGCTGAAATCCCTCTCCTGGCTTCCTATCAAATCCCGTATCTCACACTCAATTCTCCTCCTCACTTTTAAAGCTTTACACTCTTCTGCCCCTCCTTACAGCTCAGCTCTAATTTCTCGCTATGCACCATCCCGACTCTTGCGATCCGCCCAATGATGTCTTCTATCTACCCCTTTTGTATCTAAAGCCCTCTCTCGCCTTAAACCTTTCTCACTGACTGCCCTCACCTCTGGAGTGCCCTTCCCATCAATACCCGACTAGCACCTTCTCTATCCACCTTTAAGACCCACATTCTAACACATATGCTTAAAGAAGCATGTGAGTAGCTCCGAGGCTGATACTATAGACCGCATACAAAAAGCTTGGCCCATTGCAGACGCACTTACCAGAACGCCCTTCTACTGTCTCTGTATGTTCTACCTACCAATTAGATTGTAAGCTCTTCAGAGCAGGGACTCCTTTTCCTAAATGTTACTTTTATGTCTGAAGCACTTATTCCCATGATCTGTTATTTGTATTATTTATATGATTGTCACGTGTATTACTGCGGTGAAGCGCTTTCTACATAAATGGCGCTATATAAATAAAGACATACAGTACATACATACATACAACATACAACATGACAAAGCATATAGTTAAATATTTATCTGTTTCTCTCTCATAAGTGGGGTCCGACTTACTTATCTCTCTCTCTCTCTCTCTCTCTCTCTCTCTCTCTCTCTCTCTCTCTCTCTCTCTCTCTCTCTCTCTCTCTCTCTCTCTCTCTCTCTCTCTCTCTCTCTCGTATCATCAAGAGGGTAATCTAAAGTTAATTTGCAGAATTTCAATAACCCTTGGCATTTGTAAATATTTTCTTTAGTAAATAAAGAGTTCAATTGAAAATAGATACATTTTATTGAAGAGTTTTAAATATATTCTTAGTAAAATATGTTACAAACTGACTTATAAATATAAATCTTATTTACAGATAGTCACAGAGCTTGGCATCAGTTACAGATTAGTCAGGGTTTTTTTTTTGTTTTTTTAGGGCTTAAGTATCTCATGGGGGAAATAAGTCTGGATGGTGGGTATCCGTAACGTTTAGAGATGTTATGATCCTTCTGCCTCTGAACAAAGCACTGTAGCCTCCCCTTGGAGGTATGTTGACAGGCTTACTCCCTCTCCAGTTGTGATTTCCTTTTCATAGCCTCTCTCTCCTCTCTCTGTTCTGGTGGAATAGGTATGGAAACCTCAAGCTCTTGGAGAGGCTGTTGACAGAAGGATGGAGTGAAGTTGTCCACTCTGCTGGGTACATTGATAGGAAGCTGCAGGTTAGAAAGCTGGTGCTTCTGGTTGAAAGGAGCTTGAATGGGGATAGTGGTTTGGCTGACCTTTTTAATGCATGTCACTGCAGCTTTCCGTTCTATGGATATCACTGGGAAGTGTTTGGGATTCTCTATAACTGAAGCTTTGTTTTCCCCACGTTGTTTGATTTCACTGGTTTTAATGCCAGGAGCTGGAATGGGGATAGTGGTTTGGCTCACCTTTTCAATGCATCTTACTGCAGCTTCCTGTTCTATGGATATCACTGGGAAGTGTTTGGGATTCTCTATAACTGAAGCTTTGTTTTCCCCATGTTGTTTGATTTCACTGGTTTTAATGTCAGGTCTTGTGTACTCATGTATTTTAAATAGCCTAGGCCTGGCATTAATACCGACACCTTTAATTCCAGAAATACTGTCCTGTTTTTTGGCCATGAACCTTTTAATCGCATCAGTAAGAGACCACTGAACATGAGAAGCAGAAGTCTGGCTTTGGCGTCCTTGCATTGGTCCAAGCTTATTTCCAAGTGTAATGGATTCTGCGGGTGCCCCTGGACCTGTGGGACCTGCTTTTTTACCCAATGGGTGAAATACTTGAACAGAGTTAATCATTTGGAGGCTGAAGTTGCTGTGATGGGCTTTCACCTTTCCTTGTTCAGAAGGTTCCAATGACTTCTTGCCCTTCCCAAGAACTTCTGAATTCACTCCAGGCTGATTAGCACTTTTTCTTTTGAGAGCTTTGGGGTTATTATCAGTACCACAAGCCAGCGCTTGCTCAAAACTGAAAACGCTGGTCTGGTTCTTTGTTTTCTTCACTAGCTGCTTAATATTGCTGTTCTGTTTACGTTTGATCCCCATCTCTTGAGGTGTCTTCCGCTCAGGACTATGAGTAACTGCAGGAGACTTTGCATCTTTACATTTGATCCCCATCTCCTGAGGTGTCTTCCGCTCAGGACTATGAGTAACAGCAGGTGTTTTTGCATATTTACGTTTGATCCCGATCTCCTGAGGTGTCTTCCGCTCAGGACAATGAGTAACTGCAGGAGTCTTTGCATTTTTAAGTTTGATCCCCATCTCCTGAGGTGTCTTCCGCTCAGGACTATGAGTAACTGCAGGAGTTTTTGCATATTTACGTTTGATCCCCATCTCCTGAGGTGTCTTCCGCTCAGGACTATGAGTAACTGCAGGAGTCTTTGCATCTTTACGTTTGATCCCTATCTCCTGAGTTTTCTTCAGTTTAGGATTAATATGAGTAACAGCAGGTGTCTTTGCATCCATTGTACCTTCACGGCTTTGCTGCATCTTTTCAGATACCTTATTGGAAATGTGGGCACCTGAGAGACAAACACGTTTCATCTTTTTTAACAGAACAGCCTCGTCACCAGATTGTGGGCCATGGGGTGACTTCCCTGGTATAGGAGCAGAAGAATGATTTACTGGCTTTGACATTGGTTTTACCTTCTTTTGCAGTGCAGTTTGAGGGACTTGATCCTTTGCAGCTGAATAAAGGATCTTTTTCTTCTTTGTTTCCACTTTGGAGCACTTTGGTACCCCCTCAGACTTTGACGGACACTCAGTCTTCACTGAACTCAGCACGTTATTACGAACCTTCTGAGCAATATGTGAGGGGGCCTTCACCTCTGAAGATCTCTTCGCCATATCTTTTAACCCACCCCTTTTCCACACTGGCACATATAACTCTTTGTTGCTTTGCACATCAATATGTAACTTTGAGAGGTGGCTCAGCTTCCGAGCTGGTTGAGTTGGGTACATTAGAGGTGGTTCACTTTTTTCATTAGCAGCAAGCTGAACTGCTCCTTGTGTAATTAAACTGGCCTGGGAAATATGTTGGGCTCCAAGCGAGGTCTGACACACTGTAACAAAATCAAAAAGGAGAAATAATCAATTATCATAAATACCAACACATTGTACATAATAACACAAAGGAAGAAAAGCAAACACATGCTTAATCCCTTCAGTATTGGCGAGGACTACATACTGTAGAGTTCTATATATTTGTAACACTACAGTGGCGAATGACCGTAATTAAAGATCTTTATAACAGGTAATGGTATCGGTCAAGGAGAAGATTTTGAACAATGATTAGTAAAGATTCTCCATATCTCACCTTGTAAGGTTTGCATTCCTCTAAGGGGTATGAATGGTGGCTGCTGAAGTTGTGCATACTGGGTGGCCATTATACAAGGCCCTATTGTAGCACGTCTTTCCAAATGTGTGTTGGGACGGAAAGTAACAGGCTGCGTTGTGGCTTCTCCCCTAACCTGTCCTGCAAATCCTGTGTATCCTCCTGTAGCAGTGTGGTAGAATCCTCCGTTCATGTCCGATACACGAGGGTAAGCGCGTGTTGCCTGTGGGATCTGCTGTAGATACATTGGTGTTCCTGCAGACCCTTGTTGCAAAATCATGCCTTGGGCCCCATGTCTGTAGACTTCTGTATTCCTCCCTACTGGGTGGAAGCTGTTGCTCCATGAAGGGTAAGCAGTGGTGACTGCAGGAGCACTGCAGGTCGGTGGAGGGTTCACAGCAGAGGAATTTAAAAACTGATCTGTAAGGAAGAAAGGTAAAAGTGAAGGGCCAGAAAAGCACAATCAAGGCACATTTCTTTAACACACGGGGACTCAACTCCAGTCATCAAACCCCCCACAATAGGTCAACTTTTCAGGATATTCCAGCTTTAGCACAGGTGGCCCAATCACTCAATCAGCCTCTGATTGAGTCACCTGTGCTGAAGCAGGGACTGATTGAGCGAGCTGTGCTGAAGCAGGGACGGATTGAGCCACCTCCGCTGAAGCTGGGATATCCTGAAAGCCTGACTTTGGGGGGTTAGGACTGCTTTAACAGACCTGCTAAAAGATATTCTTGATATCAAATACATATGAAATACATAGAGATGCTCACTTGGCTTGGTATTTTTATTTTGCCTTTAAAATATTTGGGGTTTTGGTTCTGGTTTTGAATAAAGTTTTTGGTGGTCTTTGTTTTGTTATGAATAGCCAGCACTAACAGGGATAATGGCTTGCTGGGAAAACACATTTATTTGATTATCAATGTTACATACCACTACTCTGATCAATAGTGGTCAGAAGTTTCAATATTTAAATACATTTTTAAGCAAGCTCCATGATTGCCTTCTATTGCATTGCTATGTATTGAAACACCAGAGCACCCGTAGATTTTAGCTCAATATATGGGGTTTAATCTATAAATATATATATAGATATATATTTATACATATACATATACATATATGATGTGTTGGGATGTAACACAGACAGAAAACTATTTCTAGGTAGTTTTCAACACAAAGTGGCAACTGGCATATAAAACTTGTGCAGTCCATCACCTGCTTTCATGTCCACCTATGAACACAATGACAAATATAGATGTACCATAGCTTTCGGAACTGGATCTTTAAAAATAAAAATAAAAACATAAAAATTGCCTGTTCCTACTGTAGTATTTTGTGGTAATATTATGGTGTGGTATTCTGAGACGTCTGGTATATTGAGGTATCTGGAGGAGCACTCAGGTCAGCTATATCTGTAAATCAAGTGGCAGATTCTGCCCTCGTTTTGTGGCTTTGTCTTTTTTGGGGCCTTTGTATTACTGTAGAGTAGTGGTTTCCAACCTTTTTTTGGTTAAGGAACCATATGTGAAATTCTGAGGGACCCCAACCCTCTCTAACAACGAGTCTAAGATGAGATGCATTGTAATATACCCCAACCCTATCTAATAGTGCGTCTGAGATCAGATGAAGTGTGAGGAACCCCAATCCTCTCTAATAGCGCTTCTGAGATCAGATGCATTGTAAGGAGCCCCAACCCTCTCTAATAGCGCGTCTGAGATCAGATGCATTGTAAGGAACCCCAACCCTCTCCAATAGCGCGTTTGAGATAAGATGCATTGTACTGTAAATTCTTCTGTATTAAGTACAATTTTAAAATGACCTAAAAATTACAGCGAACCCTTTAGGGATGCCCGGGGAATCCTAGGGTTCCTAGGATCCGTGGTTGAAAAACACTGCTGTAGACAATAATTTAAGGATATGGCTGAAAGTAGTCGAACATTACACCCCACGGTGTAGAATTGGTCCAATAGTTATTGACCTAAACTTAGGGCAAGGAAAAAGCATGCCTTATACATAACTAATCCTACTGTATACACTAAGGTTCCTGTGTCTTTTTTTACTATCCCATAGATCCCATAGACGTTTGCCGCTTTGACATTTATGTATACAGTACATGTGTTCTTTTCTATACATTACTGTTCAAATCATTTAAGATTTTGAATTACAAGCCAGATATAAAAGTAAATACAATAAAACAAATATGTGTGTATGTATCTATAATAAATCAGTTTTGACATTTATAAAAAAAAATATTATCCAATTAAGGCCAGGTACCTAACCCCCCTGGGTGTTGTCTACCTCCGTCCCTCCCCCCCGCCCCCCACCCCATCCGTCTTCTTTCTCCCATCCATTGATAGGAGTCATGTTATCTGTTCTGTACCCCATAAAACATTGTGAAAGTAAACAGTTCAGAAATATAGATATTATCCATTTCTTTTTGGGTATGTAAAGGTCACGTTGCTTCCTACCTACCATGATACAGAGTTAAGGTGGAGATAATTAGTCTCTCTGTACAGCGCCACTCTTTTCCTATCTCTGAGATGTCCACAAAACTAACGGTTTCCTTCGGGAACTAATTCAAGTCACGCACAAACAAGTTTACATTTGTGTATTTATCTCAGTCTCTAAGGCGATTCCATGATGTCATTACAGAACACTGCTGCTGGCATCTCCTAGGAGGCTCAATGATACTGTCTCGTGATGTCATAATAGAGAAATCAGCTACTGTTGACATTTAATTTCAAGTGGTTGAGAAGTGGTTAACTTGAGTAGCAGTCATAAAAATCACAGCTACTGTGATACATTGTATTACATACATTGGGTGACACAAGTACACATATGGACAGTGCCACTGACAGCAGTGGGATCAACATACTGTATCACTGGGTTCAAATGCATTGACTTCATGGCAAGATAAAGTATCACAGATTATAATGAGATGTATCACAGTCTGCGTCTCTGCCCCAGCATGCACCTTGGGGAGAGTCAGTAGGAGGAGTTGGGGAGGAGTTACATGGCACACAGATTATAATGAGATGTATCACAGTCTGCGTCTCTGCCCCAGCTTGCACCTTGGGGAGAGTCAGTAGAAGGAGTTGGGGGGAGTTACATGGTGCACAGATTATAATCAGATGTATCACATTCTGCGTCTCTGCCCCAATTTGCACCTTGGGGAGAGTGAGTAGGATGAGTTGGGGGCAGTTACATGGTGCACAGATTAAAATGAGATGCGTCACAAGTTGCATTTCTCTGATACTTTTTTTTAACCTTTTATTTGCCCAAAACAATCCTCCATATCTGAAGTGCCATAAGTCTAACATACCGCGTCAGAAGTAAGAAACTGTTCTTACAGTATATATGCTGCGGCTCTGCTCCAAAAAATAGAGCCATGCGTCTAAACACAACTACTCTATGTTGCTGCATAGACCTTTTATGTCTAATTCCAGCACTGGGGAAGTGTTCAACTCCATTCAAGGGCAGTCTAAACTAAACTACTACTTTGGTACAGCACTGCACTTTGCTTTAATGCTTCAGACATACACATTATGGGCTTTGAATGGGTCCCCCTGCTTATTTGTGGGGGGATAGAGATGAGTCTTTTACAATGAGAGTGCTACTGGATCTATGTTCTATATACAGTGACACCTCGCAGCCTTAATTACAATTTATTTTGGGATGTTTTTTGTCAGTACACTAAAACCTCCTCTTGGATAGACACAGGGGGATATTCTAGTAGCTGGGAGTTGTGCAAAAGCGTGCAGAAAGAGCCTTATCCGATTGGATTTCTAGAACAGCGGTGCGCAAACTGGGGGGCGCAACCCCCACGCGGGGCGCAAGACTGCCGTCTGGGGGGCGTGGGGTTTACAGAGGCCCCGCGCGCTTCCCGAAGGCACTTAAATTAAGTGCTGGGGGAGCTGCAGGGCCTCTGTAAACCTTCACTTACCTAGGCTCCGGCGGCTTCCTTCCTGCGTCGCCATGGCAACGCGGCATCAAAATGACGCTGTGAGGTCATGTGACGTCACGTTACTAGGGCAACGTGACGTCATGACGCCGGAGCGCAGGTGAATGGGGGTTCTGCTTTAGATATTGTGAAGCGGGGGCATCCAGACACTGATTAAGGGGTGCAGGAAACTAGTCATTCACACCTGGCTTTTATTTCTAGATCGACATTTACACAGACACACACACACACACGTAACAAGGGCTAATTGTAGTATAATGTAATACAATAAATATATTTGTCATTTAAATGGATTTTATTCATATGTTTTATTTTAAAGCGGGGTTGGGGGCGGGGTTGGGGGCGGGGTTGGGGGCGGGACTAGGGGCGGGGTTGGGGGCGGGACTAGGTGGCGAGTAGATTTTTTGGTTGGGCGAGTAGATTTTTGGGTGATTTGTCGAACACTGTATATATTTATATAGATATTAGTATGTACCATTGACTTTTATACACCAAGTGCAATCCATTTCTGTGCGCTAAACAGTATTTTGGGGCTGGGCGCAGATGGAGAAATTTGAACTTAGTACACGAGTGCAATTGAAGTTTGACATGCGCCGAAACCCTCCACCCCTCCCCCCGCTCAGTTTGCGATGCTTAGTATATTGGCCTCAGTAGGTCTCTCCCTTCCACTTCAAAGTAACGTATTGACAACCAAAGGGGACCTGCTACAGTAGTTTTTGGTGATTTCATCAGTCCCACTTGGCAAATAGTATATTGGAGATTCAAAAAAAGAGAAAGCGCTCGTTAAAGTAACACATTCTTTGATATTTTTAATCGAAAACAATGATATTCTTCCAGTGTATTAGTCAAGCACCTTACAGTTCACAAATACACACTAGAGAGGGTTGGGGTTCCTTACAATGCATTGATCAAATACATTGTAAGGAGCCCCAACCCTCTCTAACAGCGCGTCTGAAATCTGCATTGTAAGGAATCCCAACTTTCTCTAATAGCGCGTCTGAGATCAGATGCATTCAAAGGAGCCCCAACCCTCTCTAATAGCGCGTCTGAGATCAGATGCATTGTAAGGAACCCCAACCCTCTCTAATTGTGACCCTTGCACTCACCACGAACAAGGCGGACCCCCGGTACTGAGGTGGGAAAGTAGAAACTGCGCACCCACAGCAGTGGAGGCACGCCTGGATTGTCAGCGTAGCCGGGTCGGGGTTGGAGAGAGAGGGTAGTCCAGATACTTGCCGCGGTCATGGGGAGGAGCCAGTAACGGTAGATGTCCGTTGTGCCGAGGTCGAGGGTTGGAGCTGGTGGGTTAAAAGAATGTCCTATATCCGTGGTCAGGGATGGAGAGATGCAGGTAGTCGAGGGCAAGCTGGGGTCGTTATACAGAGAGCGTCCAAGAGTCTAGCCGTGTCGGTACACATGAGGTCAAACTGAAAGCAAGAGAGGCAAGGCAAAGCAGGAATGTAGGAACACAAGGCTACTATGGTCTATGCTCAGCAATGTGTAACTGAGCAAGCAGAGATTAAATAGGAGGACTGGAGCAATGAAAGTGAGAGGCGGAACGGAGGTGTGGCCCCGCGGGAGCTGTGATTGGACGCAGAGCGCAGGAGACAGGTGGGCATTGTTACGGGTGTTGTGTCGCAGCTGGGGAGTGGTGCACGATCGTCCCGTGAGCGCGCCGCGCGTGAGTGACACGTGACACGAACGGGGGGTGGGACCAAGCTCCATAGAGATGTTTGAAAACCTCTGTGTGCGCGCGCTTTTGTTGCCGGTCATTTGATTAGATGAGTTATTAAAAGCAAATTGTGTAGTTACTGTACCCTCTCTCCAGTTCATTTATTTTTTCGTTCCGGTTGTGCATCGCACATTTTTCACTTTGTACTATCTCCCTAGCGAACAACACACCATAGGTGCCCTGCAGCAACCCACAGGAGCAGGATTGAACTGATGCACCCTTTGGTTTCATAATCTCCTTTGGTGTCATCCAAAATGGCCTGGCGAAGAGTTTTTCCGTAGAGTCGCTTGTAATGAACTTTGTTATTATTGAGGATAGAGTCTATGATATTGGCCGACTAGCAAGTCTACAGTTATTGATTTAAAAAGTTAACTAGGTGCCATTCCATGTGAACATTTACAGCTGATTTGTGATAGCTCAATAACAGAGCAGAACCAGCTAGGCGCCATCTTTTCTACATGTATATACTGTAAACCCCTAGACTGATCATTTACACCATTTATAAGTGGAGTTGGTAAGGATACCTCTCTATTTATGAGACAAAGGCTTGGACATTACTGTAGTGTTTTTGATTTAAACAAACAGGGCCCAAAATCTACTGTTGGGATTGTTTTTTGGAGCCCCAGATTTGGTCTTTGGACTTGTTTTTGTCATAGTTTATAGACTGCTTGTTCACTGGATTGATTGTACTTAATATGTCATACCAAAATATTACACAACATATGAATTTATAGTCACAAATACATTTTGCGAGAGTGTACGCAACAGCTCTACTCTGGGGGCCATGATGTTCACTTTTAAATGTCACATCTTCTTTAATATACACTAATGCAACATAGAGCGCTCCCAGGTGGTATCGAATTGGTCTAACTGCATCAATACGAGACTCCCAACGTGTTTCACAGACTCTCTTTAGTGTTAAATTGGGTAAGGATTTTAAAAGAATAATTTATCTGTTGGTGGACCTGGGGAAGAAATTATACAACGGTTGAATTAAGCCCAAAAATTAAATGGCACCTATATTGGGTTTGGCAGTGTTGTTAACCACTAGGTTCAAATAATGAGAACTACATGGTACATAAAACGCACGTGGGTTCATGTTCAACATGTCTTTGAACTCCATTATGCTTTCCCCGCATATTTGCAGCATTGTCATAGCTTTGGCCCTGCATATTTTCTACATTTATATTGAGATCCAATAGTTCCTTTATTATCCAATCACTTAAGATGATGTCATTTCTGCCAAAAAATAAAATGGAAGCCATCACATGGTACATCCACCAATTAGATTGGTGGATATATCATTTGTCAGTCAAATGTGATGTCACAGGCCTTATATAAGGTCTGTCATGTCTTATTTGACCCTAAGAAGCCGTCCGATCAACATCTCCCGGACCTGTGAAGAAGAAAAAACTACTCACCCGGGCCCACTCTTCCAGCAACTGAGGATCATGGACCCACCCTCCCCATGGCTTTCTTTCACCCCCCCTCCCCATGTCTCTTTCATCCCCCCATGTCTCTCTATCGCCTCCCTCCCCATGTCTCTTTCACCCCTCTCCCCATGTCTCTTTTTCACGCCCCACCCCATGGCTCTCTTTCACCCCCCTCTCTATGTCTCTTGCACCCCCTCCCCGTGTTTCTCTATCATCCCCCCCCTCCAAATGTCTCTCTATCACCCCCCCTCTAAATGTCTCTCGATCACCTCCCCATGTCTCTTTCACCCTCCCCTCCCAATGTCTCTTCACCCCTGCTCCCATGTCTCTTCACCCCTGCTCCCCATGTCTCTTTACCCCTGTTCCCATGTCTCTTCACCGCCGCTCCCCATGACTCTTTCACCCACTCCCCATGTCTCTTTCACCCACTCCCCATGTCTCTTTCACCCCTCCCCATGTCTCTCTTTTAAACCCATTCCCATGTCTCTATATCACCCCCTACCTATGTCTCTCTTTCACCCTCCTCCCCTCGCCATGTCTCTTTCACCCCCCTCCCCTCACCATGTCTCTCCTTCACCCCCCTCCCCTCGCCATGACTCTCACCCCTCCACCTTCCTTCCACATGTCATAAACTCACACACACACTCACACTTAACAATTCTTGGTATATCTATAGAGGGTATTACTGTGCATCTGTATTATTTTTTAGTATAATGCTACTAGTAGTAGTACTTTTTTTTAAACAACTCTGAATTAAAATTTTAATGTATCATAATGTAACAATCATTTTTTGTTTCTATAGCAACCATTTACAAAGTCACATCCCCTTCCTATTTTGAAACAGGCTCTGGCAACCCCCCCCCCCCTTTTTTTGAACACTGCCCTCTCCCTAGCTGTGCAAAACTCAATTGTATCCAGTGACTGCCTGGTCACATGATCACCCCAGAGAACTTTGCATTTTTGGTCCTCTTCTGCTGCACTGGCAACCATTTAGTCAACCCCCGAGCCGAATCTTCACCGATCAATCGCAACTTAGCTAATTACTTATCAATGTGTGGATTGTATTGATGCACATATCAAAGGGATTTTTTTTTTTTAAACGACAGCTTGGACTGCTGCTTTAAAGGTGGGCAGAGTAAGTTTGGAAACGGGGAGGAGTCACAGACCTCCAAACAATTTAAATCTGCGCACACAAACCCATGTAAACTCAACCCCAGACCCACCTCACCATATATATTTGTCTTAAGGAGTGCTACTGGGTATGTGACATTGTACAGTATAAACACAAGGAAGAGAAGCCCAATGCAACATGATCCTCCGCCGACTTAAATTTAACATGTCAAAAACAGAACTCCTTATATTTCATGCCAAACCTGGCCCTACTACCACCTTCCACATTACTGTTGGAAGAACTACTATACATGCAGTAGCCCAAGCACGCTGCCCTGGGGGTCACAGACTCCTCTCTCACATTCAAAAGGTAGCTAAACCTGTCGTTTTTTCTTCCGCAAGATACACCCTTCCACTGTTGCTCGACAGCTAAAACTCTGACACAGACCCTCATTCTCTACCATCTCAAATACTGGAACCTTCTGCTGTCCGGTCTTACTGCCTCTCACCTGTCTCCCCTACAATCTATCCTAAACGCTGCTGCCAGAATCACTCTACTCTTTCCTAAATCTGTCTCAGCGTCTCCCCTGCTGAAATCCCTCTCCTGGCTTCCTATCAAATCCCGTATCTCACACTCAATTCTCCTCCTCACTTTTAAAGCTTTACACTCTTCTGCCCCTCCTTACAGCTCAGCTCTAATTTCTCGCTATGCACCATCCCGACTCTTGCGATCCGCCCAATGATGTCTTCTATCTACCCCTTTTGTATCTAAAGCCCTCTCTCGCCTTAAACCTTTCTCACTGACTGCCCTCACCTCTGGAGTGCCCTTCCCATCAATACCCGACTAGCACCTTCTCTATCCACCTTTAAGACCCACATTCTAACACATCTGCTTAAAGAAGCATGTGAGTAGCTCCGAGGCTGATACTATAGACCGCATACAAAAAGCTTGGCCCATTGCAGACGCACTTACCAGAACGCCGTCCTACTGTCTCTGTATGTTCTACCTACCAATTAGATTGTAAGCTCTTCAGAGCAGGGACTCCTTTTCCTAAATGTTACTTTTATGTCTGAAGCACTTATTCCCATGATCTGTTATTTGTATTATTTATATGATTGTCACGTGTATTACTGCGGTGAAGCGCTTTCTACATAAATGGCGCTATATAAATAAAGACATACAGTACATACATACATACAACATACAACATGACAAAGCATATAGTTAAATATTTATCTGTTTCTCTCTCATAAGTGGGGTCCGACTTACTTATCTCTCTCTCTCTCTCTCTCTCTCTCTCTCTCTCTCTCTCTCTCTCTCTCTCTCTCTCTCTCTCTCTCTCTCTCTCTCTCTCTCTCTCTCTCTCTCGTATCATCAAGAGGGTAATCTAAAGTTAATTTGCAGAATTTCAATAACCCTTGGCATTTGTAAATAGTTTCTTTAGTAAATAAAGAGTTCAATTGAAAATAGATACATTTTATTGAAGAGTTTTAAATATATTCTTAGTAAAATATGTTACAAACTGACTTATAAATATAAATCTTATTTACAGATAGTCACAGAGCTTGGCATCAGTTACAGATTAGTCAGGGTTTTTTTTTGTTTTTTTAGGGCTTAAGTATCTCATGGGGGAAATAAGTCTGGATGGTGGGTATCCGTAACGTTTAGAGATGTTATGATCGTTCTGCCTCTGAACAAAGCACTGTAGCCTCCCCTTGGAGGTATGTTGACAGGCTTACTCCCTCTCCAGTTGTGATTTCCTTTTCATAGCCTCTCTCTCCTCTCTCTGTTCTGGTGGAATAGGTATGGAAACCTCAAGCTCTTGGAGAGGCTGTTGACAGAAGGATGGAGTGAAGTTGTCCACTCTGCTGGGTACATTGATAGGAAGCTGCAGGTTAGAAAGCTGGTGCTTCTGGTTGAAAGGAGCTTGAATGGGGATAGTGGTTTGGCTGACCTTTTTAATGCATGTCACTGCAGCTTTCCGTTCTATGGATATCACTGGGAAGTGTTTGGGATTCTCTATAACTGAAGCTTTGTTTTCCCCACGTTGTTTGATTTCACTGGTTTTAATGTCAGGTCTTGTGTACTCATGTATTTTAAATAGCCTAGGCCTGGCATTAATACCGACACCTTTAATTCCAGAAATACTGTCCTGTTTTTTGGCCATGAACCTTTTAATCGCATCAGTAAGAGACCACTGAACATGAGAAGCAGAAGTCTGGCTTTGGCGTCCTTGCATTGGTCCAAGCTTATTTCCAAGTGTAATGGATTCTGCGGGTGCCCCTGGACCTGTGGGACCTGCTTTTTTACCCAATGGGTGAAATACTTGAACAGAGTTAATCATTTGGAGGCTGAGGTTGCTGTGATGGGCTTTCACCTTTCCTTGTTCAGAAGGTTCCAATGACTTCTTGCCCTTCCCAAGAACTTCTGAATTCACTCCAGGCTGATTAGCACTTTTTCTTTTGAGAGCTTTGGGGTTATTATCAGTACCACAAGCCAGCGCTTGCTCAAAACTGAAAACGCTGGTCTGGTTCTTTGTTTTCTTCACTAGCTGCTTAATGTTGCTGTTCTGTTTACGTTTGATCCCCATCTCTTGAGGTGTCTTCCGCTCAGGACTATGAGTAACTGCAGGAGACTTTGCATCTTTACATTTGATCCCCATCTCCTGAGGTGTCTTCCGCTCAGGACTATGAGTAACAGCAGGTGTTTTTGCATATTTACGTTTGATCCCGATCTCCTGAGGTGTCTTCCGCTCAGGACAATGAGTAACTGCAGGAGTCTTTGCATTTTTAAGTTTGATCCCCATCTCCTGAGGTGTCTTCCGCTCAGGACTATGAGTAACTGCAGGAGTTTTTGCATATTTACGTTTGATCCCCATCTCCTGAGGTGTCTTCCGCTCAGGACTATGAGTAACTGCAGGAGTCTTTGCATCTTTACGTTTGATCCCTATCTCCTGAGTTTTCTTCAGTTTAGGATTAATATGAGTAACAGCAGGTGTCTTTGCATCCATTGTACCTTCACGGCTTTGCTGCATCTTTTCAGATACCTTATTGGAAATGTGGGCACCTGAGAGACAAACACGTTTCATCTTTTTTAACAGAACAGCCTCGTCACCAGATTGTGGGCCATGGGGTGACTTCCCTGGTATAGGAGCAGAAGAATGATTTACTGGCTTTGACATTGGTTTTACCTTCTTTTGCAGTGCAGTTTGAGGGACTTGATCCTTTGCAGCTGAATAAAGGATCTTTTTCTTCTTTGTTTCCACTTTGGAGCACTTTGGTACCCCCTCAGACTTTGACGGACACTCAGTCTTCACTGAACTCAGCACGTTATTACGAACCTTCTGAGCAATATGTGAGGGGGCCTTCACCTCTGAAGATCTCTTCACCATATCTTTTAACCCACCCCTTTTCCACACTGGCACATATAACTCTTTGTTGCTTTGCACATCAATATGTAACTTTGAGAGGTGGCTCAGCTTCCGAGCTGGTTGAGTTGGGTACATTAGAGGTGGTTCACTTTTTTCATTAGCAGCAAGCTGAACTGCTCCTTGTGTAATTAAACTGGCCTGGGAAATATGTTGGGCTCCAAGCGAGGTCTGACACACTGTAACAAAATCAAAAAGGAGAAATAATCAATTATCATAAATACCAACACATTGTACATATTAACACAAAGGAAGAAAAGCAAACACATGCTTAATCCCTTCAGTATTGGCGAGGACTACATACTGTAGAGTTCTATATATTTGTAACACTACAGTGGCGAATGACCGTAATTAAAGATCTTTATAACAGGTAATGGTATCGGTCAAGGAGAAGATTTTGAACAATGATTAGTAAAGATTCTCCATATCTCACCTTGTAAGGTCTGCATTCCTCTAAGGGGTATGAATGGTGGCTGCTGAAGTTGTGCATACTGGGTGGCCATTATACAAGGCCCTATTGTAGCACGTCTTTCCAAATGTGTGTTGGGACGGAAAGTAACAGGCTGCGTTGTGGCTTCTCCCCTAACCTGTCCTGCAAATCCTGTGTATCCTCCTGTAGCAGTGTGGTAGAATCCTCCGTTCATGTCCGATACACGAGGGTAAGCGCGTGTTGCCTGTGGGATCTGCTGTAGATACATTGGTGTTCCTGCAGACCCTTGTTGCAAAATCATGCCTTGGGCCCCATGTCTGTAGACTTCTGTATTCCTCCCTACTGGGTGGAAGCTGTTGCTCCATGAAGGGTAAGCAGTGGTGACTGCAGGAGCACTGCAGGTCGGTGGAGGGTTCACAGCAGAGGAATTTAAAAACTGATCTGTAAGGAAGAAAGGTAAAAGTGAAGGGCCAGAAAAGCACAATCAAGGCACATTTCTTTAACACACGGGGACTCAACTCCAGTCATCAAACCCCCCACAATAGGTCAACTTTTCAGGATATTCCAGCTTTAGCACAGGTGGCCCAATCACTCAATCAGCCTCTGATTGAGTCACCTGTGCTGAAGCAGGGACTGATTGAGCGAGCTGTGCTGAAGCAGGGACGGATTGAGCCACCTCCGCTGAAGCTGGGATATCCTGAAAGCCTGACTTTGGGGGGTTAGGACTGCTTTAACAGACCTGCTAAAAGATATTCTTGATATCAAATACATATGAAATACATAGAGATGCTCACTTGGCTTGGTATTTTTATTTTGCCTTTAAAATATTTGGGGTTTTGGTTCTGGTTTTGAATAAAGTTTTTGGTGGTCTTTGTTTTGTTATGAATAGCAAGCACTAACAGGGATAATGGCTTGCTGGGAAAACACATTTATTTGATTATCAATGTTACATACGACTACTCTGATCAATAGTGGTCAGAAGTTTCAATATTTAAATACATTTTTAAGCAAGCTCCATGATTGCCTTCTATAGCATTGCTATGTATTGAAACACCAGAGCACCCGTACATTTTAGCTCAATATATGGGGTTTAATCTAGAAATATATATATAGATATATATTTATACATATACATATACATATATGATGTGTTGGGATGTAACACAGACAGAAAACTATTTCTAGGTAGTTTTCAACACAAAGTGGCAACTGGCATATAAAACTTGTGCAGTCCATCACCTGCTTTCATGTCCACCTATGAACACAATGACAAATATAGATGTACCATAGCTTTCGGAACTGGATCTTTAAAAATAAAAATAAATACATAAAAATTGCCTGTTCCTACTGTAGTATTTTGTGGTAATATTATGGTGTGGTATTCTGAGACGTCTGGTATATTGAGGTATCTGGAGGAGCACTCAGGTCAGCTATATCTGTAAATCAAGTGGCAGATTCTGCCCTCGTTTTGTGGCTTTGTCTTTTTTGGGGCCTTTGTATTACTGTAGAGTAGTGGTTTCCAACCTTTTTTTGGTTAAGGAACCATATGTGAAATTCTGAGGGACCCCAACCCTCTCTAACAACGAGTCTAAGATGAGATGCATTGTAATATACCCCAACCCTATCTAATAGTGCGTCTGAGATCAGATGAAGTGTGAGGAACCCCAATCCTCTCTAATAGCGCTTCTGAGATCAGATGCATTGTAAGGAGCCCCAACCCTCTCTAATAGCGCGTCTGAGATCAGATGCATTGTAAGGAACCCCAACCCTCTCCAATAGCGCGTTTGAGATAAGATGCATTGTACTGTAAATTCTTCTGTATTAAGTACAATTTTAAAATGACCTAAAAATTACAGCGAACCCTTTAGGGATGGCCGGGGAATCCTAGGGTTCCTAGGATCCGTGGTTGAAAAACACTGCTGTAGACAATAATTTAAGGATATGGCTGAAAGTAGTCGAACATTACACCCCACGGTGTAGAATTGGTCCAATAGTTATTGACCTAAACTTAGGGCAAGGAAAAAGCATGCCTTATACATAACTAATCCTACTGTATACACTAAGGTTCCTGTGTCTTTTTTTACTATCCCATAGATCCCATAGACGTTTGCCGCTTTGACATTTATGTATACAGTACATGTGTTCTTTTCTATACATTACTGTTCAAATCATTTAAGATTTTGAATTACAAGCCAGATATAAAAGTAAATACAATAAAACAAATATGTGTGTATGTATCTATAATAAATCAGTTTTGACATTTATAAAAAAAAATATTATCCAATTAAGGCCAGGTACCTAACCCCCCTGGGTGTTGTCTACCTCCGTCCCTCCCCCCCGCCCCCCACCCCATCCGTCTTCTTTCTCCCATCCATTGATAGGAGTCATGTTATCTGTTCTGTACCCCATAAAACATTGTGAAAGTAAACAGTTCAGAAATATAGATATTATCCATTTCTTTTTGGGTATGTAAAGGTCACGTTGCTTCCTACCTGCCATGATACAGAGTTAAGGTGGAGATAATTAGTCTCTCTGTACAGCGCCACTCTTTTCCTATCTCTGAGATGTCCACAAAACTAACGGTTTCCTTCGGGAACTAATTCAAGTCACGCACAAACAAGTTTACATTTGTGTATTTATCTCAGTCTCTAAGGCGATTCCATGATGTCATTACAGAACACTGCTGCTGGCATCTCCTAGGAGGCTCAATGATACTGTCTCGTGATGTCATAATAGAGAAATCAGCTACTGTTGACATTTAATTTCAAGTGGTTGAGAAGTGGTTAACTTGAGTAGCAGTCATAAAAATCACAGCTACTGTGATACATTGTATTACATACATTGGGTGACACAAGTACACATATGGACAGTGCCACTGACAGCAGTGGGATCAACATACTGTATCACTGGGTTCAAATGCATTGACTTCATGGCAAGATAAAGTATCACAGATTATAATGAGATGTATCACAGTCTGCGTCTCTGCCCCAGCATGCACCTTGGGGAGAGTCAGTAGGAGGAGTTGGGGAGGAGTTACATGGCACACAGATTATAATGAGATGTATCACAGTCTGCGTCTCTGTCCCAGCTTGCACCTTGGGGAGAGTCAGTAGAAGGAGTTGGGGGGAGTTACATGGTGCACAGATTATAATCAGATGTATCACATTCTGCGTCTCTGCCCCAATTTGCACCTTGG
Source organism: Ascaphus truei (assembly GCF_040206685.1). NCBI lineage: Eukaryota > Metazoa > Chordata > Amphibia > Anura > Ascaphidae > Ascaphus > Ascaphus truei. The sequence goes on along the minus strand of NW_027453847.1, from coordinate 762,830 downwards.
GGAGAGTGAGTAGGATGAGTTGGGGGCAGTTACATGGTGCACAGATTAAAATGAGATGCGTCACAAGTTGCATTTCTCTGATACTTTTTTTTAACCTTTTATTTGCCCAAAACAATCCTCCATATCTGAAGTGCCATAAGTCTAACATACCGCGTCAGAAGTAAGAAACTGTTCTTACAGTATATATGCTGCGGCTCTGCTCCAAAAAATAGAGCCATGCGTCTAAACACAACTACTCTATGTTGCTGCATAGACCTTTTATGTCTAATTCCAGCACTGGGGAAGTGTTCAACTCCATTCAAGGGCAGTCTAAACTAAACTACTACTTTGGTACAGCACTGCACTTTGCTTTAATGCTTCAGACATACGCATTATGGGCTTTGAATGGGTCCCCCTGCTTATTTGTGGGGGGATAGAGATGAGTCTTTTACAATGAGAGTGCTACTGGATCTATGTTCTATATACAGTGACACCTCGCAGCCTTAATTACAATTTATTTTGGGATGTTTTTTGTCAGTACACTAAAACCTCCTCTTGGATAGACACAGGGGGATATTCTAGTAGCTGGGAGTTGTGCAAAAGCGTGCAGAAAGAGCCTTATCCGATTGGATTTCTAGAACAGCGGTGCGCAAACTGGGGGGCGCGACCCCCACGCGGGGCGCAAGACTGCCGTCTGGGGGGCGTGGGGTTTACAGAGGCCCCGCGCGCTTCCCGAAGGCACTTAAATTAAGTGCCGGGGGAGCTGCAGGGCCTCTGTAAACCTTCACTTACCTAGGCTCCGGCGGCTTCCTTCCTGCGTCGCCATGGCAACGCGGCATCAAAATGACGCTGTGAGGTCATGTGACGTCACGTTACTAGGGCAACGTGACGTCATGACGCCGGAGCGCAGGTGAATGGGGGTTCTGCTTTAGATATTGTGAAGCGGGGGCATCCAGACACTGATTAAGGGGTGCAGGAAACTAGTCATTCACACCTGGCTTTTATTTCTAGATCGACATTTACACAGACACACACACACACACACACGTAACAAGGGCTAATTGTAGTATAATGTAATACAATAAATATATTTGTCATTTAAATGGATTTTATTCATATGTTTTATTTTAAGGCGGGGTTGGGGGCAGGGTTGGGGGCGGGGTTGGGGGCGGGACTAGGTGGCGAGTAGATTTTTTGGTTGGGCGAGTAGATTTTTGGGTGATTTGTCGAACACTGTATATATTTATATAGATATTAGTATGTACCATTGACTTTTATACACCAAGTGCAATCCATTTCTGTGCGCTAAACAGTATTTTGGGGCTGGGCGCAGATGGAGAAATTTGAACTTAGTACACGAGTGCAATTGAAGTTTGACATGCGCCGAAACCCTCCACCCCTCCCCCCGCTCAGTTTGCGATGCTTAGTATATTGGCCTCAGTAGGTCTCTCCCTTCCACTTCAAAGTAACGTATTGACAACCAAAGGGGACCTGCTACAGTAGTTTTTGGTGATTTCATCAGTCCCACTTGGCAAATAGTATATTGGAGATTCAAAAAAAGAGAAAGCGCTCGTTAAAGTAACACATTCTTTGATATTTTTAATCGAAAACAATGATATTCTTCCAGTGTATTAGTCAAGCACCTTACAGTTCACAAATACACACTAGAGAGGGTTGGGGTTCCTTACAATGCATTGATCAAATACATTGTAAGGAGCCCCAACCCTCTCTAACAGCGCGTCTGAAATCTGCATTGTAAGGAATCCCAACTTTCTCTAATAGCGCGTCTGAGATCAGATGCATTCAAAGGAGCCCCAACCCTCTCTAATAGCGCGTCTGAGATCAGATGCATTGTAAGGAACCCCAACCCTCTCTAATTGTGACCCTTGCACTCACCACGAACAAGGCGTACCCCCGGTACTGAGGTGGGAAAGTAGAAACTGCGCACCCACAGCAGTGGAGGCACGCCTGGATTGTCAGCGTAGCCGGGTCGGGGTTGGAGAGAGAGGGTAGTCCAGATACTTGCCGCGGTCATGGGGAGGAGCCAGTAACGGTAGATGTCCGTTGTGCCGAGGTCGAGGGTTGGAGCTGGTGGGTTAAAAGAATGTCCTATATCCGTGGTCAGGGATGGAGAGATGCAGGTAGTCGAGGGCAAGCTGGGGTCGTTATACAGAGAGCGTCCAAGAGTCTAGCCGTGTCGGTACACATGAGGTCAAACTGAAAGCAAGAGAGGCAAGGCGCAAGGCAAAGCAGGAATGTAGGAACACAAGGCTACTATGGTCTATGCTCAGCAATGTGTAACTGAGCAAGCAGAGATTAAATAGGAGGACTGGAGCAATGAAAGTGAGAGGCGGAACGGAGGTGTGGCCCCGCGGGAGCTGTGATTGGACGCAGAGCGCAGGAGACAGGTGGGCATTGTTACGGGTGTTGTGTCGCAGCTGGGGAGTGGTGCACGATCGTCCCGTGAGCGCGCCGCGCGTGAGTGACACGTGACACGAACGGGGGGTGGGACCAAGCTCCATAGAGATGTTTGAAAACCTCTGTGTGCGCGCGCTTTTGTTGCCGGTCATTTGATTAGATGAGTTATTAAAAGCAAATTGTGTAGTTACTGTACACTCTCTCCAGTTCATTTATTTTTTCGTTCCGGTTGTGCATCGCACATTTTTCACTTTGTACTATCTCCCTAGCGAACAACACACCAAAAGGTGCCCTGCAGCAACCCACAGGAGCAGGATTGAACTGATGCACCCTTTGGTTTCATAATCTCCTTTGGTGTCATCCAAAATGGCCTGGCGAAGAGTTTTTCCGTAGAGTCGCTTGTAATGAACTTTGTTATTATTGAGGATAGAGTCTATGATATTGGCCGACTAGCAAGTCTACAGTTATTGATTTAAAAAGTTAACTAGGTGCCATTCCATGTGAACATTTACAGCTGATTTGTGATAGCTCAATAACAGAGCAGAACCAGCTAGGCGCCATCTTTTCTACATGTATATACTGTAAACCCCTAGACTGATCATTTACACCATTTATAAGTGGAGTTGGTAAGGATACCTCTCTATTTATGATACAAAGGCTTGGACATTACTGTAGTGTTTTTGATTTAAACAAACAGGGCCCAAAATCTACTGTTGGGATTGTTTTTTGGAGCCCCAGATTTGGTCTTTGGACTTGTTTTTGTCATAGTTTATAGACTGCTTGTTCACTGGATTGATTGTACTTAATATGTCATACCAAAATATTACACAACATATGAATTTATAGTCACAAATACATTTTGCGAGAGTGTACGCAACAGCTCTACTCTGGGGGCCATGATGTTCACTTTTAAATGTCACATCTTCTTTAATATACACTAATGCAACATAGAGCGCTCCCAGGTGGTATCGAATTGGTCTAACTGCATCAATACGAGGCTCCCAACATGTTTCACAGACTCTCTTTAGTGTTAAATTGGGTAAGGATTTTAAAAGAATGATTTATCTGTTGGTGGACCTGGGGAAGAAATTATACAACGGTTGAATTAAGCCCAAAAATTAAATGGCACCTATATTGGGTTTGGCAGTGTTGTTAACCACTAGGTTCAAATAATGAGAACTACATGGTACATAAAACGCACGTGGGTTCATGTTCAACATGTCTTTGAACTCCATTATGCTTTCCCCGCATATTTGCAGCATTGTCATAGCTTTGGCCCTGCATATTTTCTACATTTATATTGAGATCCAATAGTTCCTTTATTATCCAATCACTTAAGATGATGTCATTTCTGCCAAAAAATAAAATGGAAGCCATCACATGGTACATCCACCAATTAGATTGGTGGATATATCATTTGTCAGTCAAATGTGATGTCACAGGCCTTATATAAGGTCTGTCATGTCTTATTTGACCCTAAGAAGCCGTCTGATCAACATCTCCCGGACCTGTGAAGAAGAAAAAACTACTCACCCGGGCCCACTCTTCCAGCAACTGAGGATCATGGACCCACCCTCCCCATGGCTTTCTTTCACCCCCCCTCCCCATGTCTCTTTCATCCCCCCCATGTCTCTCTATCGCCTCCCTCCCCATGTCTCTTTCACCCCTCTCCCCATGTCTCTTTTTCACGCCCCACCCCATGGCTCTCTTTCACCCCCCTCTCTATGTCTCTTGCACCCCCTCCCCGTGTTTCTCTATCATCCCCCCCCTCCAAATGTCTCTCTATCACCCCCCCTCTAAATGTCTCTCGATCACCTCCCCATGTCTCTTTCACCCTCCCCTCCCAATGTCTCTTCACCCCTGCTCCCATGTCTCTTCACCCCTGCTCCCCATGTCTCTTTACCCCTGTTCCCATGTCTCTTCACCGCCGCTCCCCATGACTCTTTCACCCACTCCCCATGTCTCTTTCACCCACTCCCCATGTCTCTTTCACCCCTCCCCATGTCTCTCTTTTAAACCCATTCCCATGTCTCTATATCACCCCCTACCTATGTCTCTCTTTCACCCTCCTCCCCTCGCCATGTCTCTTTCACCCCCCTCCCCTCACCATGTCTCTCCTTCACCCCCCTCCCCTCGCCATGACTCTCACCCCTCCACCTTCCTTCCACATGTCATAAACTCACACACACACTCACACTTAACAATTCTTGGTATATCTATAGAGGGTATTACTGTGCATCTGTATTATTTTTTAGTATAATGCTACTAGTAGTAGTACTTTTTTTTAAACAACTCTGAATTAAAATTTTAATGTATCATAATGTAACAATCATTTTTTGTTTCTATAGCAACCATTTACAAAGTCACATCCCCTTCCTATTTTGAAACAGGCTCTGGCAACCCCCCCCCCCTTTTTTTGAACACTGCCCTCTCCCTAGCTGTGCAAAACTCAATTGTATCCAGTGACTGCCTGGTCACATGATCACCCCAGAGAACTTTGCATTTTTGGTCCTCTTCTGCTGCACTGGCAACCATTTAGTCAACCCCCGAGCCGAATCTTCACCGATCAATCGCAACTTAGCTAATTACTTATCAATGTGTGGATTGTATTGATGCACATATCAAAGGGATTTTTTTTTTTTTAAACGACAGCTTGGACTGCTGCTTTAAAGGTGGGCAGAGTAAGTTTGGAAACGGGGAGGAGTCACAGACCTCCAAACAATTTAAATCTGCGCACACAAACCCATGTACAAATGTAAACTTGTTTGTGCGTGACTTGAATTAGTTCCCGAAGGAAACCGTTAGTTTTGTGGACATCTCAGAGATAGGAAAAGAGTGGCGCTGTACAGAGAGACTAATTATCTCCACCTTAACTCTGTATCATGGCAGGTAGGAAGCAACGTGACCTTTACATACCCAAAAAGAAATGGATAATATCTATATTTCTGAACTGTTTACTTTCACAATGTTTTATGGGGTACAGAACAGATAACATGACTCCTATCAATGGATGGGAGAAAGAAGACGGATGGGGTGGGGGGCGGGGGGGAGGGACGGAGGTAGACAACACCCAGGGGGGCTAATTAGGCCTTAATTGGATAATATTTTTTTGGATAATATTTTTTTTTATAAATGTCAAAACTGATTTATTATAGATACATACACACATATTTGTTTTATTGTATTTACTTTTATATCTGGCTTGTAATTCAAAATCTTAAATGATTTGAACAGTAATGTATAGAAAAGAACACATGTACTGTATACATAAATGTCAAAGCGGCAAACGTCTATGGGATCTATGGGATAGTAAAAAAAGACACAGGAACCTTAGTGTATACAGTAGGATTAGTTATGTATAAGGCATGCTTTTTCCTTGCCCTAAGTTTAGGTCAATAACTATTGGACCAATTCTACACCGTGGGGTGTAATGTTCGACTACTTTCAGCCATATCCTTAAATTATTGTCTACAGCAGTGTTTTTCAACCACGGATCCTAGGAACCCTAGGATTCCCCGGGCATCCCTAAAGGGTTCGCTGTAATTTTTAGGTCATTTTAAAATTGTACTTAATACAGAAGAATTTACAGTACAATGCATCTTATCTCAAACGCGCTATTGGAGAGGGTTGGGGTTCCTTACAATGCATCTGATCTCAGACGCGCTATTAGAGAGGGTTGGGGCTCCTTACAATGCATCTGATCTCAGAAGCGCTATTAGAGAGGATTGGGGTTCCTCACACTTCATCTGATCTCAGACGCACTATTAGATAGGGTTGGGGTATATTACAATGCATCTCATCTTAGACTCGTTGTTAGAGAGGGTTGGGGTCCCTCAGAATTTCACATATGGTTCCTTAACCAAAAAAAGGTTGGAAACCACTACTCTACAGTAATACAAAGGCCCCAAAAAAGACAAAGCCACAAAACGAGGGCAGAATCTGCCACTTGATTTACAGATATAGCTGACCTGAGTGCTCCTCCAGATACCTCAATATACCAGACGTCTCAGAATACCACACCATAATATTACCACAAAATACTACAGTAGGAACAGGCAATTTTTATGTTTTTATTTTTATTTTTAAAGATCCAGTTCCGAAAGCTATGGTACATCTATATTTGTCATTGTGTTCATAGGTGGACATGAAAGCAGGTGATGGACTGCACAAGTTTTATATGCCAGTTGCCACTTTGTGTTGAAAACTACCTAGAAATAGTTTTCTGTCTGTGTTACATCCCAACACATCATATATGTATATGTATATGTATAAATATATATCTATATATATATTTATAGATTAAACCCCATATATTGAGCTAAAATGTACGGGTGCTCTGGTGTTTCAATACATAGCAATGCTATAGAAGGCAATCATGGAGCTTGCTTAAAAATGTATTTAAATATTGAAACTTCTGACCACTATTGATCAGAGTAGTGGTATGTAACATTGATAATCAAATAAATGTGTTTTCCCAGCAAGCCATTATCCCTGTTAGTGCTTGCTATTCATAACAAAACAAAGACCACCAAAAACTTTATTCAAAACCAGAACCAGGGTTTTTTTTAACCTTTTATTTGCCCAAAACAATCCTCCATATCTGAAGTGCCATAAGTCTAACAAACCGTGTCAGAAGTAAGAAACTGTTCTTACAGTATATATGCTGCGGCTCTGCTCCAAAAAATAGAGCCATGCGTCTAAACACAACTACTCTATGTTGCTGCATAGACCTTTTATGTCTAATTCCAGCACTGGGGAAGTGTTCAACTCCATTCAAGGGCAGTCTAAACTAAACTACTACTTTGGTACAGCACTGCACTTTGCTTTAATGCTTCAGACATACACATTATGGGCTTTGAATGGGTCCCCCTGCTTATTTGTGGGGGGATAGAGATGAGTCTTTTACAATGAGAGTGCTACTGGATCTATGTTCTATATACAGTGACACCTCGCAGCCTTAATTACAATTTATTTTGGGATGTTTTTTGTCAGTACACTAAAACCTCCTCTTGGATAGACACAGGGGGATATTCTAGTAGCTGGGAGTTGTGCAAAAGCGTGCAGAAAGAGCCTTATCCGATTGGATTTCTAGAACAGCGGTGCGCAAACTGGGGGGCGCGACCCCCACGCGGGGCGCAAGACTGCCGTCTGGGGGGCGTGGGGTTTACAGAGGCCCCGCGCGCTTCCCGAAGGCACTTAAATTAAGTGCCGGGGGAGCTGCAGGGCCTCTGTAAACCTTCACTTACCTAGGCTCCGGCGGCTTCCTTCCTGCGTCGCCATGGCAACGCGGCATCAAAATGACGCTGTGAGGTCATGTGACGTCACGTTACTAGGGCAACGTGACGTCATGACGCCGGAGCGCAGGTGAATGGGGGTTCTGCTTTAGATATTGTGAAGCGGGGGCATCCAGACACTGATTAAGGGGTGCAGGAAACTAGTCATTCACACCTGGCTTTTATTTCTAGATCGACATTTACACAGACACACACACACACACACACACGTAACAAGGGCTAATTGTAGTATAATGTAATACAATAAATATATTTGTCATTTAAATGGATTTTATTCATATGTTTTATTTTAAAGCGGGGTTGGGGGCGGGGTTGGGGGCGGGACTAGGGGCGGGGTTGGGGGCGGGACTAGGTGGCGAGTAGATTTTTTGGTTGGGCGAGTAGATTTTTGGGTGATTTGTCGAACACTGTATATATTTATATAGATATTAGTATGTACCATTGACTTTTATACACCAAGTGCAATCCATTTCTGTGCGCTAAACAGCATTTTGGGGCTGGGCGCAGATGGAGAAATTTGAACTTAGTACACGAGTGCAATTGAAGTTTGACATGCGCCGAAACCCTCCACCCCTCCCCCCGCTCAGTTTGCGATGCTTAGTATATTGGCCTCAGTAGGTCTCTCCCTTCCACTTCAAAGTAACATATTGACAACCAAAGGGGACCTGCTACAGTAGTTTTTGGTGATTTCATCAGTCCCACTTGGCAAATAGTATATTGGAGATTCAAAAAAAGAGAAAGCGCTCGTTAAAGTAACACATTCTTTGATATTTTTAATCGAAAACAATGATATTCTTCCAGTGTATTAGTCAAGCACCTTACAGTTCACAAATACACACTAGAGAGGGTTGGGGCTCCTTACAATGCATTGATCAAATACATTGTAAGGAGCCCCAACCCTCTCTAACAGTGCGTCTGAAATCTGCATTGTAAGGAATCCCAACTTTCTCTAATAGCGCGTCTGAGATCAGATGCATTCAAAGGAGCCCCAACCCTCTCTAATAGCGCGTCTGAGATCAGATGCATTGTAAGGAACCCCAACCCTCTCTAATTGTGACCCTTGCACTCACCACGAACAAGGCGGACCCCCGGTACTGAGGTGGGAAAGTAGAAACTGCGCACCCACAGCAGTGGAGGTACGCCTGGATTGTCAGCGTAGCCGGGTCGGGGTTGGAGAGAGAGGGTAGTCCAGATACTTGCCGCGGTCATGGGGAGGAGCCAGTAACGGTAGATGTCCGTTGTGCCGAGGTCGAGGGTTGGAGCTGGTGGGTTAAAAGAATGTCCTATATCCGTGGTCAGGGATGGAGAGATGCAGGTAGTCGAGGGCAAGCTGGGGTCGTTATACAGAGAGCGTCCAAGAGTCTAGCCGTGTCGGTACACATGAGGTCAAACTGAAAGCAAGAGAGGCAAGGCACAAGGCAAAGCAGGAGTGTAGGAACACAAGGCTACTATGGTCTATGCTCAGCAATGTGTAACTGAGCAAGCAGAGATTAAATAGGAGGACTGGAGCAATGAAAGTGAGAGGCGGAACGGAGGTGTGGCCCCCGCGGGAGCTGTGATTGGACGCAGAGCGCAGGAGACAGGTGGGCATTGTTACGGGTGTTGTGTCGCAGCTGGGGAGTGGTGCACGATCGTCCCGTGAGCGCGCCGTGCGTGAGTGACACGTGACACGAACGGGGGGTGGGACCAAGCTCCATAGAAATGTATGAAAACCTCCGTGTGCGCGCGCTTTTGTTGCCGGTCATTTGATTGGATGAGTTATTAAAAGCAAATTGTGTAGTTACTGTACACTCTCTCCAGTTCATTTATTTTTTCGTTCCGGTTGTGCATCGCACATTTTTCACTTTGTACTATCTCCCTAGCGAACAACACACCAAAAGGTGCCCTGCAGCAACCCACAGGAGCAGGATTGAACTGATGCACCCTTTGGTTTCATAATCTCCTTTGGTGTCATCCAAAATGGCCTGGCGAAGAGTTTTTCCGTAGAGTCGCTTGTAATGAACTTTGTTATTATTGAGGATAGAGTCTATGATATTGGCCGACTAGCAAGTCTACAGTTATTGATTTAAAAAGTTAACTAGGTGCCATTCCATGTGAACATTTACAGCTGATTTGTGATAGCTCAATAACAGAGCAGAACCAGCTAGGCGCCATCTTTTCTACATGTATATACTGTAAACCCCTAGACTGATCATTTACACCATTTATAAGTGGAGTTGGTAAGGATACCTCTCTATTTATGAGACAAAGGCTTGGACATTACTGTAGTGTTTTTGATTTAAACAAACAGGGCCCAAAATCTACTGTTGGGATTGTTTTTTGGAGCCCCAGATTTGGTCTTTGGACTTGTTTTTGTCATAGTTTATAGACTGCTTGTTCACTGGATTGATTGTACTTAATATGTCATACCAAAATATTACACAACATATGAATTTATAGTCACAAAGACATTTTGCGAGAGTGTACGCAACAGCTCTACTCTGGGGGCCATGATGTTCACTTTTAAATGTCACATCTTCTTTAATATACACTAATGCAACATAGAGCGCTCCCAGGTGGTATCGAATTGGTCTAACTGCATCAATACGAGGCTCCCAACATGTTTCACAGACTCTCTTTAGTGTTAAATTGGGTAAGGATTTTAAAAGAATGATTTATCTGTTGGTGGACCTGGGGAAGAAATTATACAACGGTTGAATTAAGCCCAAAAATTAAATGGCACCTATATTGGGTTTGGCAGTGTTGTTAACCACTAGGTTCAAATAATGAGAACTACATGGTACATAAAACGCACGTGGGTTCATGTTCAACATGTCTTTGAACTCCATTATGCTTTCCCCGCATATTTGCAGCATTGTCATAGCTTTGGCCCTGCATATTTTCTACATTTATATTGAGATCCAATAGTTCCTTTATTATCCAATCACGTAAGATGATGTCATTTCTGCCAAAAAATAAAATGGAAGCCATCACATGGTACATCCACCAATTAGATTGGTGGATATATCATTTGTCAGTCAAATGTGATGTCACAGGCCTTATATAAGGTCTGTCATGTCTTATTTGACCCTAAGAAGCCGTCCGATCAATATCTCCCGGACCTGTGTAGAATAAAAAACTACTCACCCGGGCCCACTCTTCCAGCAACTGAGGATCATGGACCCACCCTCCCCATGGCTTTCTTTCACCCCCCCTCCCCATGTCTCTTTCATCCCCCCATGTCTCTCTATCGCCTCCCTCCCCATGTCTCTTTCACCCCTCTCCCCATGTCTCTTTTTCACGCCCCACCCCATGGCTCTCTTTCACCCCCCTCTCTATGTCTCTTGCACCCCCTCCCCGTGTTTCTCTATCATCCCCCCCCTCCAAATGTCTCTCTATCACCCCCCCTCTAAATGTCTCTCGATCACCTCCCCATGTCTCTTTCACCCTCCCCTCCCAATGTCTCTTCACCCCTGCTCCCATGTCTCTTCACCCCTGCTCCCCATGTCTCTTTACCCCTGTTCCCATGTCTCTTCACCGCCGCTCCCCATGACTCTTTCACCCACTCCCCATGTCTCTTTCACCCACTCCCCATGTCTCTTTCACCCCTCCCCATGTCTCTCTTTTAAACCCATTCCCATGTCTCTATATCACCCCCTACCTATGTCTCTCTTTCACCCTCCTCCCCTCGCCATGTCTCTTTCACCCCCCTCCCCTCACCATGTCTCTCCTTCACCCCCCTCCCCTCGCCATGACTCTCACCCCTCCACCTTCCTTCCACATGTCATAAACTCACACACACACTCACACTTAACAATTCTTGGTATATCTATAGAGGGTATTACTGTGCATCTGTATTATTTTTTAGTATAATGCTACTAGTAGTAGTACTTTTTTTTAAACAACTCTGAATTAAAATTTTAATGTATCATAATGTAACAATCATTTTTTGTTTCTATAGCAACCATTTACAAAGTCACATCCCCTTCCTATTTTGAAACAGGCTCTGGCAACCACCCCCCCCTTTTTTTGAACACTGCCCTCTCCCTAGCTGTGCAAAACTCAATTGTATCCAGTGACTGCCTGGTCACATGATCACCCCAGAGAACTTTGCATTTTTGGTCCTCTTCTGCTGCACTGGCAACCATTTAGTCAACCCCCGAGCCGAATCTTCACCGATCAATCGCAACTTAGCTAATTACTTATCAATGTGTGGATTGTATTGATGCACATATCAAAGGGATTTTTTTTTTTTAAACGACAGCTTGGACTGCTGCTTTAAAGGTGGGCAGAGTAAGTTTGGAAACGGGGAGGAGTCACAGACCTCCAAACAATTTAAATCTGCGCACACAAACCCATGTAAACTCAACCCCAGACCCACCTCACCATATATATTTGTCTTAAGGAGTGCTACTGGGTATGTGACATTGTACAGTATAAACACAAGGAAGAGAAGCCCAATGCAACATGATCCTCCGCCGACTTAAATTTAACATGTCAAAAACAGAACTCCTTATATTTCATGCCAAACCTGGCCCTACTACCACCTTCCACATTACTGTTGGAAGAACTACTATACATGCAGTAGCCCAAGCACGCTGCCCTGGGGGTCACAGACTCCTCTCTCACATTCAAAAGGTAGCTAAACCTGTCGTTTTTTCTTCCGCAAGATACACCCTTCCACTGTTGCTCGACAGCTAAAACTCTGACACAGACCCTCATTCTCTACCATCTCAAATACTGGAACCTTCTGCTGTCCGGTCTTACTGCCTCTCACCTGTCTCCCCTACAATCTATCCTAAACGCTGCTGCCAGAATCACTCTACTCTTTCCTAAATCTGTCTCAGCGTCTCCCCTGCTGAAATCCCTCTCCTGGCTTCCTATCAAATCCCGTATCTCACACTCAATTCTCCTCCTCACTTTTAAAGCTTTACACTCTTCTGCCCCTCCTTACAGCTCAGCTCTAATTTCTCGCTATGCACCATCCCGACTCTTGCGATCCGCCCAATGATGTCTTCTATCTACCCCTTTTGTATCTAAAGCCCTCTCTCGCCTTAAACCTTTCTCACTGACTGCCCTCACCTCTGGAGTGCCCTTCCCATCAATACCCGACTAGCACCTTCTCTATCCACCTTTAAGACCCACATTCTAACACATCTGCTTAAAGAAGCATGTGAGTAGCTCCGAGGCTGATACTATAGACCGCATACAAAAAGCTTGGCCCATTGCAGACGCACTTAACAGAACGCCGTCCTACTGTCTCTGTATGTTCTACCTACCAATTAGATTGTAAGCTCTTCAGAGCAGGGACTCCTTTTCCTAAATGTTACTTTTATGTCTGAAGCACTTATTCCCATGATCTGTTATTTGTATTATTTATATGATTGTCACGTGTATTACTGCGGTGAAGCGCTTTCTACATAAATGGCGCTATATAAATAAAGACATACTGTACAGTACATACATACATACAACATACAACATGACAAAGCATATAGTTAAATATTTATCTGTTTCTCTCTCATAAGTGGGGTCCGACTTACTTATCTCTCTCTCTCTCTCTCTCTCTCTCTCTCTCTCTCTCTCTCTCTCTCTCTCTCTCGTATCATCAAGAGGGTAATCTAAAGTTAATTTGCAGAATTTCAATAACCCTTGGCATTTGTAAATAGTTTCTTTAGTAAATAAAGAGTTCAATTGAAAATAGATACATTTTATTGAAGAGTTTTAAATATATTCTTAGTAAAATATGTTACAAACTGACTTATAAATATAAATCTTATTTACAGATAGTCACAGAGCTTGGCATCAGTTACAGATTAGTCAGGGTTTTTTTTTGTTTTTTTAGGGCTTAAGTATCTCATGGGGGAAATAAGTCTGGATGGTGGGTATCCGTAACGTTTAGAGATGTTATGATCCTTCTGCCTCTGAACAAAGCACTGTAGCCTCCCCTTGGAGGTATGTTGACAGGCTTACTCCCTCTCCAGTTGTGATTTCCTTTTCATAGCCTCTCTCTCCTCTCTCTGTTCTGGTGGAATAGGTATGGAAACCTCAAGCTCTTGGAGAGGCTGTTGACAGAAGGATGGAGTGAAGTTGTCCACTCTGCTGGGTACATTGATAGGAAGCTGCAGGTTAGAAAGCTGGTGCTTCTGGTTGAAAGGAGCTTGAATGGGGATAGTGGTTTGGCTGACCTTTTTAATGCATGTCACTGCAGCTTTCCGTTCTATGGATATCACTGGGAAGTGTTTGGGATTCTCTATAACTGAAGCTTTGTTTTCCCCACGTTGTTTGATTTCACTGGTTTTAATGCCAGGAGCTGGAATGGGGATAGTGGTTTGGCTCACCTTTTCAATGCATCTTACTGCAGCTTCCTGTTCTATGGATATCACTGGGAAGTGTTTGGGATTCTCTATAACTGAAGCTTTGTTTTCCCCATGTTGTTTGATTTCACTGGTTTTAATGTCAGGTCTTGTGTACTCATGTATTTTAAATAGCCTAGGCCTGGCATTAATACCGACACCTTTAATTCCAGAAATACTGTCCTGTTTTTTGGCCATGAACCTTTTAATCGCATCAGTAAGAGACCACTGAACATGAGAAGCAGAAGTCTGGCTTTGGCGTCCTTGCATTGGTCCAAGCTTATTTCCAAGTGTAATGGATTCTGCGGGTGCCCCTGGACCTGTGGGACCTGCTTTTTTACCCAATGGGTGAAATACTTGAACAGAGTTAATCATTTGGAGGCTGAGGTTGCTGTGATGGGCTTTCACCTTTCCTTGTTCAGAAGGTTCCAATGACTTCTTGCCCTTCCCAAGAACTTCTGAATTCACTCCAGGCTGATTAGCACTTTTTCTTTTGAGAGCTTTGGGGTTATTATCAGTACCACAAGCCAGCGCTTGCTCAAAACTGAAAACGCTGGTCTGGTTCTTTGTTTTCTTCACTAGCTGCTTAATATTGCTGTTCTGTTTACGTTTGATCCCCATCTCTTGAGGTGTCTTCCGCTCAGGACTATGAGTAACTGCAGGAGACTTTGCATCTTTACATTTGATCCCCATCTCCTGAGGTGTCTTCCGCTCAGGACTATGAGTAACAGCAGGTGTTTTTGCATATTTACGTTTGATCCCGATCTCCTGAGGTGTCTTCCGCTCAGGACAATGAGTAACTGCAGGAGTCTTTGCATTTTTAAGTTTGATCCCCATCTCCTGAGGTGTCTTCCGCTCAGGACTATGAGTAACTGCAGGAGTTTTTGCATATTTACGTTTGATCCCCATCTCCTGAGGTGTCTTCCGCTCAGGACTATGAGTAACTGCAGGAGTCTTTGCATCTTTACGTTTGATCCCGATCTCCTGAGTTTTCTTCAGTTTAGGATTAATATGAGTAACAGCAGGTGTCTTTGCATCCATTGAACCTTCACGGCTTTGCTGCATCTTTTCAGATACCTTATTGGAAATGTGGGCACCTGAGAGACAAACACGTTTCATCTTTTTTAACAGAACAGCCTCGTCACCAGATTGTGGGCCATGGGGTGACTTCCCTGGTATAGGAGCAGAAGAATGATTTACTGGCTTTGACATTGGTTTTACCTTCTTTTGCAGTGCAGTTTGAGGGACTTGATCCTTTGCAGCTGAATAAAGGATCTTTTTCTTCTTTGTTTCCACTTTGGAGCACTTTGGTACCCCCTCAGACTTTGACGGACACTCAGTCTTCACTGAACTCAGCACGTTATTACGAATCTTCTGAGCCATATGTGAGGGGGCCTTCACCTCTGAAGATCTCTTCGCCATATCTTTTAACCCACCCCTTTTCCACACTGGCACATATAACTCTTTGTTGCTTTGCACATCAATATGTAACTTTGAGAGGTGGCTCAGCTTCCGAGCTGGTTGAGTTGGGTACATTAGAGGTGGTTCACTTTTTTCATTATCAGCAAGCTGAACTGCTCCTTGTGTAATTAAACTGGCCTGGGAAATATGTTGGGCTCCAAGCGAGGTCTGACACACTGTAACAAAATCAAAAAGGAGAAATAATCAATTATCATAAATACCAACACATTGTACATAATAACACAAAGGAAGAAAAGCAAACACATGCTTAATCCCTTCAGTATTGGCGAGGACTACATACTGTAGAGTTCTATATATTTGTATCACTACAGTGGCGAATGACCGTAATTAAAGATCTTTATAACAGGTAATGGTATCGGTCAAGGAGAAGATTTTGAACAATGATTAGTAAAGATTCTCCATATCTCACCTTGTAAGGTCTGCATTCCTCTAAGGGGTATGAATGGTGGCTGCTGAAGTTGTGCATACTGGGTGGCCATTATACAAGGCCCTATTGTAGCACGTCTTTCCAAATGTGTGTTGGGACGGAAAGTAACAGGCTGCGTTGTGGCTTCTCCCCTAACCTGTCCTGCAAATCCTGTGTATCCTCCTGTAGCAGTGTGGTAGAATCCTCCGTTCATGTCCGATACACGAGGGTAAGCGCGTGTTGCCTGTGGGATCTGCTGTAGATACATTGGTGTTCCTGCAGACCCTTGTTGCAAAATCATGCCTTGGGCCCCATGTCTGTAGACTTCTGTATTCCTCCCTACTGGGTGGAAGCTGTTGCTCCATGAAGGGTAAGCAGTGGTGACTGCAGGAGCACTGCAGGTCGGTGGAGGGTTCACAGCAGAGGAATTTAAAAACTGATCTGTAAGGAAGAAAGGTAAAAGTGAAGGGCCAGAAAAGCACAATCAAGGCACATTTCTTTAACACACGGGGACTCAACTCCAGTCATCAAACCCCCCACAATAGGTCAACTTTTCAGGATATTCCAGCTTTAGCACAGGTGGCCTAATCACTCAATCAGCCTCTGATTGAGTCACCTGTGCTGAAGCAGGGACTGATTGAGCGAGCTGTGCTGAAGCAGGGACGGATTGAGCCACCTCCGCTGAAGCTGGGATATCCTGAAAGCCTGACTTTGGGGGGTTAGGACTGCTTTAACAGACCTGCTAAAAGATATTCTTGATATCAAATACATATGAAATACATAGAGATGCTCACTTGGCTTGGTATTTTTATTTTGCCTTTAAAATATTTGGGGTTTTGGTTCTGGTTTTGAATAAAGTTTTTGGTGGTCTTTGTTTTGTTATGAATAGCAAGCACTAACAGGGATAATGGCTTGCTGGGAAAACACATTTATTTGATTATCAATGTTACATACCACTACTCTGATCAATAGTGGTCAGAAGTTTCAATATTTAAATACATTTTTAAGCAAGCTCCATGATTGCCTTCTATAGCATTGCTATGTATTGAAACACCAGAGCACCCGTACATTTTAGCTCAATATATGGGGTTTAATCTATAAATATATATATAGATATATATTTATACATATACATATACATATATGATGTGTTGGGATGTAACACAGACAGAAAACTATTTCTAGGTAGTTTTCAACACAAAGTGGCAACTGGCATATAAAACTTGTGCAGTCCATCACCTGCTTTCATGTCCACCTATGAACACAATGACAAATATAGATGTACCATAGCTTTCGGAACTGGATCTTTAAAAATAAAAATAAAAACATAAAAATTGCCTGTTCCTACTGTAGTATTTTGTGGTAATATTATGGTGTGGTATTCTGAGACGTCTGGTATATTGAGGTATCTGGAGGAGCACTCAGGTCAGCTATATCTGTAAATCAAGTGGCAGATTCTGCCCTCGTTTTGTGGCTTTGTCTTTTTTGGGGCCTTTGTATTACTGTAGAGTAGTGGTTTCCAACCTTTTTTTGGTTAAGGAACCATATGTGAAATTCTGAGGGACCCCAACCCTCTCTAACAACGAGTCTAAGATGAGATGCATTGTAATATACCCCAACCCTATCTAATAGTGCGTCTGAGATCAGATGAAGTGTGAGGAACCCCAATCCTCTCTAATAGCGCTTCTGAGATCAGATGCATTGTAAGGAGCCCCAACCCTCTCTAATAGCGCGTCTGAGATCAGATGCATTGTAAGGAACCCCAACCCTCTCCAATAGCGCGTTTGAGATAAGATGCATTGTACTGTAAATTCTTCTGTATTAAGTACAATTTTAAAATGACCTAAAAATTACAGCGAACCCTTTAGGGATGCCCGGGGAATCCTAGGGTTCCTAGGATCCGTGGTTGAAAAACACTGCTGTAGACAATAATTTAAGGATATGGCTGAAAGTAGTCGAACATTACACCCCACGGTGTAGAATTGGTCCAATAGTTATTGACCTAAACTTAGGGCAAGGAAAAAGCATGCCTTATACATAACTAATCCTACTGTATACACTAAGGTTCCTGTGTCTTTTTTTACTATCCCATAGATCCCATAGACGTTTGCCGCTTTGACATTTATGTATACAGTACATGTGTTCTTTTCTATACATTACTGTTCAAATCATTTAAGATTTTGAATTACAAGCCAGATATAAAAGTAAATACAATAAAACAAATATGTGTGTATGTATCTATAATAAATCAGTTTTGACATTTATAAAAAAAAATATTATCCAATTAAGGCCAGGTACCTAACCCCCCTGGGTGTTGTCTACCTCCGTCCCTCCCCCCCGCCCCCCACCCCATCCGTCTTCTTTCTCCCATCCATTGATAGGAGTCATGTTATCTGTTCTGTACCCCATAAAACATTGTGAAAGTAAACAGTTCAGAAATATAGATATTATCCATTTCTTTTTGGGTATGTAAAGGTCACGTTGCTTCCTACCTGCCATGATACAGAGTTAAGGTGGAGATAATTAGTCTCTCTGTACAGCGCCACTCTTTTCCTATCTCTGAGATGTCCACAAAACTAACGGTTTCCTTCGGGAACTAATTCAAGTCACGCACAAACAAGTTTACATTTGTGTATTTATCTCAGTCTCTAAGGCGATTCCATGATGTCATTACAGAACACTGCTGCTGGCATCTCCTAGGAGGCTCAATGATACTGTCTCGTGATGTCATAATAGAGAAATCAGCTACTGTTGACATTTAATTTCAAGTGGTTGAGAAGTGGTTAACTTGAGTAGCAGTCATAAAAATCACAGCTACTGTGATACATTGTATTACATACATTGGGTGACACAAGTACACATATGGACAGTGCCACTGACAGCAGTGGGATCAACATACTGTATCACTGGGTTCAAATGCATTGACTTCATGGCAAGATAAAGTATCACAGATTATAATGAGATGTATCACAGTCTGCGTCTCTGCCCCAGCATGCACCTTGGGGAGAGTCAGTAGGAGGAGTTGGGGAGGAGTTACATGGCACACAGATTATAATGAGATGTATCACAGTCTGCGTCTCTGCCCCAGCTTGCACCTTGGGGAGAGTCAGTAGAAGGAGTTGGGGGGAGTTACATGGTGCACAGATTATAATCAGATGTATCACATTCTGCGTCTCTGCCCCAATTTGCACCTTGGGGAGAGTGAGTAGGATGAGTTGGGGGCAGTTACATGGTGCACAGATTAAAATGAGATGCGTCACAAGTTGCATTTCTCTGATACTTTTTTTTAACCTTTTATTTGCCCAAAACAATCCTCCATATCTGAAGTGCCATAAGTCTAACATACCGCGTCAGAAGTAAGAAACTGTTCTTACAGTATATATGCTGCGGCTCTGCTCCAAAAAATAGAGCCATGCGTCTAAACACAACTACTCTATGTTGCTGCATAGACCTTTTATGTCTAATTCCAGCACTGGGGAAGTGTTCAACTCCATTCAAGGGCAGTCTAAACTAAACTACTACTTTGGTACAGCACTGCACTTTGCTTTAATGCTTCAGACATACACATTATGGGCTTTGAATGGGTCCCCCTGCTTATTTGTGGGGGGATAGAGATGAGTCTTTTACAATGAGAGTGCTACTGGATCTATGTTCTATATACAGTGACACCTCGCAGCCTTAATTACAATTTATTTTGGGATGTTTTTTGTCAGTACACTAAAACCTCCTCTTGGATAGACACAGGGGGATATTCTAGTAGCTGGGAGTTGTGCAAAAGCGTGCAGAAAGAGCCTTATCCGATTGGATTTCTAGAACAGCGGTGCTCAAACTGGGGGGCGCGACCCCCACGCGGGGCGCAAGACTGCCGTCTGGGGGGCGTGGGGTTTACAGAGGCCCCGCGCGCTTCCCGAAGGCACTTAAATTAAGTGCCGGGGGAGCTGCAGGGCCTCTGTAAACCTTCACTTACCTAGGCTCCGGCGGCTTCCTTCCTGCGTCGCCGTGGCAACGCGGCATCAAAATGACGCTGTGAGGTCATGTGACGTCACGTTACTAGGGCAACGTGACGTCATGACGCCGGAGCGCAGGTGAATGGGGGTTCTGCTTTAGATATTGTGAAGCGGGGGCATCCAGACACTGATTAAGGGGTGCAGGAAACTAGTCATTCACACCTGGCTTTTATTTCTAGATCGACATTTACACAGACACACACACACACACACACACACGTAACAAGGGCTAATTGTAGTATAATGTAATACAATAAATATATTTGTCATTTAAATGGATTTTATTCATATGTTTTATTTTAAAGCGGGGTTGGGGGCGGGGTTGGGGGCGGGACTAGGTGGCGAGTAGATTTTTTGGTTGGGCGAGTAGATTTTTGGGTGATTTGTCGAACACTGTATATATTTATATAGATATTAGTATGTACCATTGACTTTTATACACCAAGTGCAATCCATTTCTGTGCGCTAAACAGTATTTTGGGGCTGGGCGCAGATGGAGAAATTTGAACTTAGTACACGAGTGCAATTGAAGTTTGACATGCGCCGAAACCCTCCACCCCTCCCCCCGCTCAGTTTGCGATGCTTAGTATATTGGCCTCAGTAGGTCTCTCCCTTCCACTTCAAAGTAACGTATTGACAACCAAAGGGGACCTGCTACAGTAGTTTTTGGTGATTTCATCAGTCCCACTTGGCAAATAGTATATTGGAGATTCAAAAAGAGAGAAAGCGCTCGTTAAAGTAACACATTCTTTGATATTTTTAATCGAAAACAATGATATTCTTCCAGTGTATTAGTCAAGCACCTTACAGTTCACAAATACACACTAGAGAGGGTTGGGGTTCCTTACAATGCATTGATCAAATACATTGTAAGGAGCCCCAACCCTCTCTAACAGCGCGTCTGAAATCTGCATTGTAAGGAATCCCAACTTTCTCTAATAGCGCGTCTGAGATCAGATGCATTCAAAGGAGCCCCAACCCTCTCTAATAGCGCGTCTGAGATCAGATGCATTGTAAGGAACCCCAACCCTCTCTAATTGTGACCCTTGCACTCACCACGAACAAGGCGGACCCCCGGTACTGAGGTGGGAAAGTAGAAACTGCGCACCCACAGCAGTGGAGGCACGCCTGGATTGTCAGCGTAGCCGGGTCGGGGTTGGAGAGAGAGGGTAGTCCAGATACTTGCCGCGGTCATGGGGAGGAGCCAGTAACGGTAGATGTCCGTTGTGCCGAGGTCGAGGGTTGGAGCTGGTGGGTTAAAAGAATGTCCTATATCCGTGGTCAGGGATGGAGAGATGCAGGTAGTCGAGGGCAAGCTGGGGTCGTTATACAGAGAGCGTCCAAGAGTCTAGCCGTGTCGGTACACATGAGGTCAAACTGAAAGCAAGAGAGGCAAGGCGCAAGGCAAAGCAGGAATGTAGGAACACAAGGCTACTATGGTCTATGCTCAGCAATGTGTAACTGAGCAAGCAGAGATTAAATAGGAGGACTGGAGCAATGAAAGTGAGAGGCGGAACGGAGGTGTGGCCCCGCGGGAGCTGTGATTGGACGCAGAGCGCAGGAGACAGGTGGGCATTGTTACGGGTGTTGTGTCGCAGCTGGGGAGTGGTGCACGATCGTCCCATGAGCGCGCCGCGCGTGAGTGACACGTGACACGAACGGGGGGTGGGACCAAGCTCCATAGAGATGTTTGAAAACCTCTGTGTGCGCGCGCTTTTGTTGCCGGTCATTTGATTAGATGAGTTATTAAAAGCAAATTGTGTAGTTACTGTACACTCTCTCCAGTTCATTTATTTTTTCGTTCCGGTTGTGCATCGCACATTTTTCACTTTGTACTATCTCCCTAGCGAACAACACACCAAAAGGTGCCCTGCAGCAACCCACAGGAGCAGGATTGAACTGATGCACCCTTTGGTTTCATAATCTCCTTTGGTGTCATCCAAAATGGCCTGGCGAAGAGTTTTTCCGTAGAGTCGCTTGTAATGAACTTTGTTATTATTGAGGATAGAGTCTATGATATTGGCCGACTAGCAAGTCTACAGTTATTGATTTAAAAAGTTAACTAGGTGCCATTCCATGTGAACATTTACAGCTGATTTGTGATAGCTCAATAACAGAGCAGAACCAGCTAGGCGCCATCTTTTCTACATGTATATACTGTAAACCCCTGGACTGATCATTTACACCATTTATAAGTGGAGTTGGTAAGGATACCTCTCTATTTATGAGACAAAGGCTTGGACATTACTGTAGTGTTTTTGATTTAAACAAACAGGGCCCAAAATCTACTGTTGGGATTGTTTTTTGGAGCCCCAGATTTGGTCTTTGGACTTGTTTTTGTCATAGTTTATAGACTGCTTGTTCACTGGATTGATTGTACTTAATATGTCATACCAAAATATTACACAACATATGAATTTATAGTCACAAATACATTTTGCGAGAGTGTACGCAACAGCTCTACTCTGGGGGCCATGATGTTCACTTTTAAATGTCACATCTTCTTTAATATACACTAATGCAACATAGAGCGCTCCCAGGTGGTATCGAATTGGTCTAACTGCATCAATACGAGGCTCCCAACATGTTTCACAGACTCTCTTTAGTGTTAAATTGGGTAAGGATTTTAAAAGAATGATTTATCTGTTGGTGGACCTGGGGAAGAAATTATACAACGGTTGAATTAAGCCCAAAAATTAAATGGCACCTATATTGGGTTTGGCAGTGTTGTTAACCACTAGGTTCAAATAATGAGAACTACATGGTACATAAAACGCACGTGGGTTCATGTTCAACATGTCTTTGAACTCCATTATGCTTTCCCCGCATATTTGCAGCATTGTCATAGCTTTGGCCCTGCATATTTTCTACATTTATATTGAGATCCAATAGTTCCTTTATTATCCAATCACTTAAGATGATGTCATTTCTGCCAAAAAATAAAATGGAAGCCATCACATGGTACATCCACCAATTAGATTGGTGGATATATCATTTGTCAGTCAAATGTGATGTCACAGGCCTTATATAAGGTCTGTCATGTCTTATTTGACCCTAAGAAGCCGTCTGATCAACATCTCCCGGACCTGTGAAGAAGAAAAAACTACTCACCCGGGCCCACTCTTCCAGCAACTGAGGATCATGGACCCACCCTCCCCATGGCTTTCTTTCACCCCCCCTCCCCATGTCTCTTTCATCCCCCCATGTCTCTCTATCGCCTCCCTCCCCATGTCTCTTTCACCCCTCTCCCCATGTCTCTTTTTCACGCCCCACCCCATGGCTCTCTTTCACCCCCCTCTCTATGTCTCTTGCACCCCCTCCCCGTGTTTCTCTATCATCCCCCCCCTCCAAATGTCTCTCTATCACCCCCCCTCTAAATGTCTCTCGATCACCTCCCCATGTCTCTTTCACCCTCCCCTCCCAATGTCTCTTCACCCCTGCTCCCATGTCTCTTCACCCCTGCTCCCCATGTCTCTTTACCCCTGTTCCCATGTCTCTTCACCGCCGCTCCCCATGACTCTTTCACCCACTCCCCATGTCTCTTTCACCCACTCCCCATGTCTCTTTCACCCCTCCCCATGTCTCTCTTTTAAACCCATTCCCATGTCTCTATATCACCCCCCACCTATGTCTCTCTTTCACCCTCCTCCCCTCGCCATGTCTCTTTCACCCCCCTCCCCTCACCATGTCTCTCCTTCACCCCCCTCCCCTCGCCATGACTCTCACCCCTCCACCTTCCTTCCACATGTCATAAACTCACACACACACTCACACTTAACAATTCTTGGTATATCTATAGAGGGTATTACTGTGCATCTGTATTATTTTTTAGTATAATGCTACTAGTAGTAGTACTTTTTTTTAAACAACTCTGAATTAAAATTTTAATGTATCATAATGTAACAATCATTTTTTGTTTCTATAGCAACCATTTACAAAGTCACATCCCCTTCCTATTTTGAAACAGGCTCTGGCAACCCCCCCCCCCCTTTTTTTGAACACTGCCCTCTCCCTAGCTGTGCAAAACTCAATTGTATCCAGTGACTGCCTGGTCACATGATCACCCCAGAGAACTTTGCATTTTTGGTCCTCTTCTGCTGCACTGGCAACCATTTAGTCAACCCCCGAGCCGAATCTTCACCGATCAATCGCAACTTAGCTAATTACTTATCAATGTGTGGATTGTATTGATGCACATATCAAAGGGATTTTTTTTTTTTAAACGACAGCTTGGACTGCTGCTTTAAAGGTGGGCAGAGTAAGTTTGGAAACGGGGAGGAGTCACAGACCTCCAAACAATTTAAATCTGCGCACACAAACCCATGTAAACTCAACCCCAGACCCACCTCACCATATATATTTGTCTTAAGGAGTGCTACTGGGTATGTGACATTGTACAGTATAAACACAAGGAAGAGAAGCCCAATGCAACATGATCCTCCGCCGACTTAAATTTAACATGTCAAAAACAGAACTCCTTATATTTCATGCCAAACCTGGCCCTACTACCACCTTCCACATTACTGTTGGAAGAACTACTATACATGCAGTAGCCCAAGCACGCTGCCCTGGGGGTCACAGACTCCTCTCTCACATTCAAAAGGTAGCTAAACCTGTCGTTTTTTCTTCCGCAAGATACACCCTTCCACTGTTGCTCGACAGCTAAAACTCTGACACAGACCCTCATTCTCTACCATCTCAAATACTGGAACCTTCTGCTGTCCGGTCTTACTGCCTCTCACCTGTCTCCCCTACAATCTATCCTAAACGCTGCTGCCAGAATCACTCTACTCTTTCCTAAATCTGTCTCAGCGTCTCCCCTGCTGAAATCCCTCTCCTGGCTTCCTATCAAATCCCGTATCTCACACTCAATTCTCCTTCTCACTTTTAAAGCTTTACACTCTTCTGCCCCTCCTTACAGCTCAGCTCTAATTTCTCGCTATGCACCATCCCGACTCTTGCGATCCGCCCAATGATGTCTTCTATCTACCCCTTTTGTATCTAAAGCCCTCTCTCGCCTTAAACCTTTCTCACTGACTGCCCTCACCTCTGGAGTGCCCTTCCCATCAATACCCGACTAGCACCTTCTCTATCCACCTTTAAGACCCACATTCTAACACATCTGCTTAAAGAAGCATGTGAGTAGCTCCGAGGCTGATACTATAGACCGCATACAAAAAGCTTGGCCCATTGCAGACGCACTTACCAGAACGCCGTCCTACTGTCTCTGTATGTTCTACCTACCAATTAGATTGTAAGCTCTTCAGAGCAGGGACTCCTTTTCCTAAATGTTACTTTTATGTCTGAAGCACTTATTCCCATGATCTGTTATTTGTATTATTTATATGATTGTCACGTGTATTACTGCGGTGAAGCGCTTTCTACATAAATGGCGCTATATAAATAAAGACATACAGTACATACATACATACAACATACAACATGACAAAGCATATAGTTAAATATTTATCTGTTTCTCTCTCATAAGTGGGGTCCGACTTACTTATCTCTCTCTCTCTCTCTCTCTCTCTCTCTCTCTCTCTCTCTCTCTCTCTCTCTCTCGTATCATCAAGAGGGTAATCTAAAGTTAATTTGCAGAATTTCAATAACCCTTGGCATTTGTAAATAGTTTCTTTAGTAAATAAAGAGTTCAATTGAAAATAGATACATTTTATTGAAGAGTTTTAAATATATTCTTAGTAAAATATGTTACAAACTGACTTATAAATATAAATCTTATTTACAGATAGTCACAGAGCTTGGCATCAGTTACAGATTAGTCAGGGTTTTTTTTTGTTTTTTTAGGGCTTAAGTATCTCATGGGGGAAATAAGTCTGGATGGTGGGTATCCGTAACGTTTAGAGATGTTATGATCCTTCTGCCTCTGAACAAAGCACTGTAGCCTCCCCTTGGAGGTATGTTGACAGGCTTACTCCCTCTCCAGTTGTGATTTCCTTTTCATAGCCTCTCTCTCCTCTCTCTGTTCTGGTGGAATAGGTATGGAAACCTCAAGCTCTTGGAGAGGCTGTTGACAGAAGGATGGAGTGAAGTTGTCCACTCTGCTGGGTACATTGATAGGAAGCTGCAGGTTAGAAAGCTGGTGCTTCTGGTTGAAAGGAGCTTGAATGGGGATAGTGGTTTGGCTGACCTTTTTAATGCATGTCACTGCAGCTTTCCGTTCTATGGATATCACTGGGAAGTGTTTGGGATTCTCTATAACTGAAGCTTTGTTTTCCCCACGTTGTTTGATTTCACTGGTTTTAATGTCAGGTCTTGTGTACTCATGTATTTTAAATAGCCTAGGCCTGGCATTAATACCGACACCTTTAATTCCAGAAATACTGTCCTGTTTTTTGGCCATGAACCTTTTAATCGCATCAGTAAGAGACCACTGAACATGAGAAGCAGAAGTCTGGCTTTGGCGTCCTTGCATTGGTCCAAGCTTATTTCCAAGTGTAATGGATCCTGCGGGTGCCCCTGGACCTGTGGGACCTGTTTTTTTACCCAATGGGTGAAATACTTGAACAGAGTTAATCATTTGGAGGCTGAGGTTGCTGTGATGGGCTTTCACCTTTCCTTGTTCAGAAGGTTCCAATGACTTCTTGCCCTTCCCAAGAACTTCTGAATTCACTCCAGGCTGATTAGCACTTTTTCTTTTGAGAGCTTTGGGGTTATTATCAGTACCACAAGCCAGCGCTTGCTCAAAACTGAAAACGCTGGTCTGGTTCTTTGTTTTCTTCACTAGCTGCTTAATATTGCTGTTCTGTTTACGTTTGATCCCCATCTCTTGAGGTGTCTTCCGCTCAGGACTATGAGTAACTGCAGGAGACTTTGCATCTTTACATTTGATCCCCATCTCCTGAGGTGTCTTCCGCTCAGGACTATGAGTAACAGCAGGTGTTTTTGCATATTTACGTTTGATCCCGATCTCCTGAGGTGTCTTCCGCTCAGGACAATGAGTAACTGCAGGAGTCTTTGCATTTTTAAGTTTGATCCCCATCTCCTGAGGTGTCTTCCGCTCAGGACTATGAGTAACTGCAGGAGTCTTTGCATCTTTACGTTTGATCCCTATCTCCTGAGTTTTCTTCAGTTTAGGATTAATATGAGTAACAGCAGGTGTCTTTGCATCCATTGTACCTTCACGGCTTTGCTGCATCTTTTCAGATACCTTATTGGAAATGTGGGCACCTGAGAGACAAACACGTTTCATCTTTTTTAACAGAACAGCCTCGTCACCAGATTGTGGGCCATGGGGTGACTTCCCTGGTATAGGAGCAGAAGAATGATTTACTGGCTTTGACATTGGTTTTACCTTCTTTTGCAGTGCAGTTTGAGGGACTTGATCCTTTGCAGCTGAATAAAGGATCTTTTTCTTCTTTGTTTCCACTTTGGAGCACTTTGGTACCCCCTCAGACTTTGACGGACACTCAGTCTTCACTGAACTCAGCACGTTATTACGAACCTTCTGAGCAATATGTGAGGGGGCCTTCACCTCTGAAGATCTCTTCGCCATATCTTTTAACCCACCACTTTTCCACACTGGCACATATAACTCTTTGTTGCTTTGCACATCAATATGTAACTTTGAGAGGTGGCTCAGCTTCCGAGCTGGTTGAGTTGGGTACATTAGAGGTGGTTCACTTTTTTCATTAGCAGCAAGCTGAACTGCTCCTTGTGTAATTAAACTGGCCTGGGAAATATGTTGGGCTCCAAGCGAGGTCTGACACACTGTAACAAAATCAAAAAGGAGAAATAATCAATTATCATAAATACCAACACATTGTACATAATAACACAAAGGAAGAAAAGCAAACACATGCTTAATCCCTTCAGTATTGGCGAGGACTACATACTGTAGAGTTCTATATATTTGTAACACTACAGTGGCGAATGACCGTAATTAAAGATCTTTATAACAGGTAATGGTATCGGTCAAGGAGAAGATTTTGAACAATGATTAGTAAAGATTCTCCATATCTCACCTTGTAAGGTCTGCATTCCTCTAAGGGGTATGAATGGTGGCTGCTGAAGTTGTGCATACTGGGTGGCCATTATACAAGGCCCTATTGTAGCACGTCTTTCCAAATGTGTGTTGGGACGGAAAGTAACAGGCTGCGTTGTGGCTTCTCCCCTGCGTTGTGGCTTCTCCCCTGCAAATCCTGTGTATCCTCCTGTAGCAGTGTGGTAGAATCCTCCGTTCATGTCCGATACACGAGGGTAAGCGCGTGTTGCCTGTGGGATCTGCTGTAGATACATTGGTGTTCCTGCAGACCCTTGTTGCAAAATCATGCCTTGGGCCCCATGTCTGTAGACTTCTGTATTCCTCCCTACTGGGTGGAAGCTGTTGCTCCATGAAGGGTAAGCAGTGGTGACTGCAGGAGCACTGCAGGTCGGTGGAGGGTTCACAGCAGAGGAATTTAAAAACTGATCTGTAAGGAAGAAAGGTAAAAGTGAAGGGCCAGAAAAGCACAATCAAGGCACATTTCTTTAACACACGGGGACTCAACTCCAGTCATCAAACCCCCCACAATAGGTCAACTTTTCAGGATATTCCAGCTTTAGCACAGGTGGCCCAATCACTCAATCAGCCTCTGATTGAGTCACCTGTGCTGAAGCAGGGACTGATTGAGCGAGCTGTGCTGAAGCAGGGACGGATTGAGCCACCTCCGCTGAAGCTGGGATATCCTGAAAGCCTGACTTTGGGGGGTTAGGATTGCTTTAACAGACCTGCTAAAAGATATTCTTGATATCAAATACATATGAAATACATAGAGATGCTCACTTGGCTTGGTATTTTTATTTTGCCTTTAAAATATTTGGGGTTTTGGTTCTGGTTTTGAATAAAGTTTTTGGTGGTCTTTGTTTTGTTATGAATAGCAAGCACTAACAGGGATAATGGCTTGCTGGGAAAACACATTTATTTGATTATCAATGTTACATACCACTACTCTGATCAATAGTGGTCAGAAGTTTCAATATTTAAATACATTTTTAAGCAAGCTCCATGATTGCCTTCTATAGCATTGCTATGTATTGAAACACCAGAGCACCCGTACATTTTAGCTCAATATATGGGGTTTAATCTATAAATATATATATAGATATATATTTATACATATACATATACATATATGATGTGTTGGGATGTAACACAGACAGAAAACTATTTCTAGGTAGTTTTCAACACAAAGTGGCAACTGGCATATAAAACTTGTGCAGTCCATCACCTGCTTGCATGTCCACCTATGAACACAATGACAAATATAGATGTACCATAGCTTTCGGAACTGGATCTTTAAAAATAAAAATAAAAACATAAAAATTGCCTGTTCCTACTGTAGTATTTTGTGGTAATATTATGGTGTGGTATTCTGAGACGTCTGGTATATTGAGGTATCTGGAGGAGCACTCAGGTCAGCTATATCTGTAAATCAAGTGGCAGATTCTGCCCTCGTTTTGTGGCTTTGTCTTTTTTGGGGCCTTTGTATTACTGTAGAGTAGTGGTTTCCAACCTTTTTTTGGTTAAGGAACCATATGTGAAATTCTGAGGGACCCCAACCCTCTCTAACAACGAGTCTAAGATGAGATGCATTGTAATATACCCCAACCCTATCTAATAGTGCGTCTGAGATCAGATGAAGTGTGAGGAACCCCAATCCTCTCTAATAGCGCTTCTGAGATCAGATGCATTGTAAGGAGCCCCAACCCTCTCTAATAGCGCGTCTGAGATCAGATGCATTGTAAGGAACCCCAACCCTCTCCAATAGCGCGTTTGAGATAAGATGCATTGTACTGTAAATTCTTCTGTATTAAGTACAATTTTAAAATGACCTAAAAATTACAGCGAACCCTTTAGGGATGCCCGGGGAATCCTAGGGTTCCTAGGATCCGTGGTTGAAAAACACTGCTGTAGACAATAATTTAAGGATATGGCTGAAAGTAGTCGAACATTACACCCCACGGTGTAGAATTGGTCCAATAGTTATTGACCTAAACTTAGGGCAAGGAAAAAGCATGCCTTATACATAACTAATCCTACTGTATACACTAAGGTTCCTGTGTCTTTTTTTACTATCCCATAGATCCCATAGACGTTTGCCGCTTTGACATTTATGTATACAGTACATGTGTTCTTTTCTATACATTACTGTTCAAATCATTTAAGATTTTGAATTACAAGCCAGATATAAAAGTAAATACAATAAAACAAATATGTGTGTATGTATCTATAATAAATCAGTTTTGACATTTATAAAAAAAAATATTATCCAATTAAGGCCAGGTACCTAACCCCCCTGGGTGTTGTCTACCTCCGTCCCTCCCCCCCGCCCCCCACCCCATCCGTCTTCTTTCTCCCATCCATTGATAGGAGTCATGTTATCTGTTCTGTACCCCATAAAACATTGTGAAAGTAAACAGTTCAGAAATATAGATATTATCCATTTCTTTTTGGGTATGTAAAGGTCACGTTGCTTCCTACCTGCCATGATACAGAGTTAAGGTGGAGATAATTAGTCTCTCTGTACAGCGCCACTCTTTTCCTATCTCTGAGATGTCCACAAAACTAACGGTTTCCTTCGGGAACTAATTCAAGTCACGCACAAACAAGTTTACATTTGTGTATTTATCTCAGTCTCTAAGGCGATTCCATGATGTCATTACAGAACACTGCTGCTGGCATCTCCTAGGAGGCTCAATGATACTGTCTCGTGATGTCATAATAGAGAAATCAGCTACTGTTGACATTTAATTTCAAGTGGTTGAGAAGTGGTTAACTTGAGTAGCAGTCATAAAAATCACAGCTACTGTGATACATTGTATTACATACATTGGGTGACACAAGTACACATATGGACAGTGCCACTGACAGCAGTGGGATCAACATACTGTATCACTGGGTTCAAATGCATTGACTTCATGGCAAGATAAAGTATCACAGATTATAATGAGATGTATCACAGTCTGCGTCTCTGCCCCAGCATGCACCTTGGGGAGAGTCAGTAGGAGGAGTTGGGGAGGAGTTACATGGCACACAGATTATAATGAGATGTATCACAGTCTGCGTCTCTGCCCCAGCTTGCACCTTGGGGAGAGTCAGTAGAAGGAGTTGGGGGGAGTTACATGGTGCACAGATTATAATCAGATGTATCACATTCTGCGTCTCTGCCCCAATTTGCACCTTGGGGAGAGTGAGTAGGATGAGTTGGGGGCAGTTACATGGTGCACAGATTAAAATGAGATGCGTCACAAGTTGCATTTCTCTGATACTTTTTTTTAACCTTTTATTTGCCCAAAACAATCCTCCATATCTGAAGTGCCATAAGTCTAACATACCGCGTCAGAAGTAAGAAACTGTTCTTACAGTATATATGCTGCGGCTCTGCTCCAAAAAATAGAGCCATGCGTCTAAACACAACTACTCTATGTTGCTGCATAGACCTTTTATGTCTAATTCCAGCACTGGGGAAGTGTTCAACTCCATTCAAGGGCAGTCTAAACTAAACTACTGCACCGACACACTTTATTCGAGCAAATACCCAGTATGTACCTGGCAGATACCTGGAATGCGCCACTCCTCACCTCTGACAAGCCCCGTTGCATTTGCCTTCCCAGCCTGGGTTCATGCCTGGCTGATGGGCAGCTGATCTGTTAAATGATAATGATTAGGATTTAATAGGCTGCAATGCTTCGCGTGTCTACCAGATGGCATAAATTCATGAATTGTAATGCAGTATATATATATATATATATATACTGTGCAGTATTGCAGCCAGCGGGAATAAAATGCTTCAATCCCTGCTTGGAAAATAACTCAATGCACTCGGGCAGAAAACAGTCACAAACCTCAATACACCCGGGTATACCCGAATTCGTGGGACTAGCCAAGCTTGAATAAAGTGTGTCGCCAGTGTACTACTTTGGTACAGCACTGCACTTTGCTTTAATGCTTCAGACATACACATTATGGGCTTTGAATGGGTCCCCCTGCTTATTTGTGGGGGGATAGAGATGAGTCTTTTACAATGAGAGTGCTACTGGATCTATGTTCTATATACAGTGACACCTCGCAGCCTTAATTACAATTTATTTTGGGATGTTTTTTGTCAGTACACTAAAACCTCCTCTTGGATAGACACAGGGGGATATTCTAGTAGCTGGGAGTTGTGCAAAAGCGTGCAGAAAGAGCCTTATCCGATTGGATTTCTAGAACAGCGGTGCGCAAACTGGGGGGCGCGACCCCCACGCGGGGCGCAAGACTGCCGTCTGGGGGGCGTGGGGTTTACAGAGGCCCCGCGCGCTTCCCGAAGGCACTTAAATTAAGTGCCGGGGGAGCTGCAGGGCCTCTGTAAACCTTCACTTACCTAGGCTCCGGCGGCTTCCTTCCTGCATCGCCATGGCAACGCGGCATCAAAATGACGCTGTGAGGTCATGTGACGTCACGTTACTAGGGCAACGTGACGTCATGACGCCGGAGCGCAGGTGAATGGGGGTTCTGCTTTAGATATTGTGAAGCGGGGGCATCCAGACACTGATTAAGGGGTGCAGGAAACTAGTCATTCACACCTGGCTTTTATTTCTAGATCGACATTTACACAGACACACACACACACACACACGTAACAAGGGCTAATTGTAGTATAATGTAATACAATAAATATATTTGTCATTTAAATGGATTTTATTCATATGTTTTATTTTAAAGCGGGGTTGGGGGCGGGGTTGGGGGCGGGACTAGGGGCGGGGTTGGGGGCGGGACTAGGTGGCGAGTAGATTTTTTGATTGGGCGAGTAGATTTTTGGGTGATTTGTCGAACACTGTATATATTTATATAGATATTAGTATGTACCATTGACTTTTATACACCAAGTGCAATCCATTTCTGTGCGCTAAACAGTATTTTGGGGCTGGGCGCAGATGGAGAAATTTGAACTTAGTACACGAGTGCAATTGAAGTTTGACATGCGCCGAAACCCTCCACCCCTCCCCCCGCTCAGTTTGCGATGCTTAGTATATTGGCCTCAGTAGGTCTCTCCCTTCCACTTCAAAGTAACGTATTGACAACCAAAGGGGACCTGCTACAGTAGTTTTTAGTGATTTCATCAGTCCCACTTGGCAAATAGTATATTGGAGATTCAAAAAAAGAGAAAGCGCTCGTTAAAGTAACACATTCTTTGATATTTTTAATCGAAAACAATGATATTCTTCCAGTGTATTAGTCAAGCACCTTACAGTTCACAAATACACACTAGAGAGGGTTGGGGTTCCTTACAATGCATTGATCAAATACATTGTAAGGAGCCCCAACCCTCTCTAACAGCGCGTCTGAAATCTGCATTGTAAGGAATCCCAACTTTCTCTAATAGCGCGTCTGAGATCAGATGCATTCAAAGGAGCCCCAACCCTCTCTAATAGCGCGTCTGAGATCAGATGCATTGTAAGGAACCCCAACCCTCTCTAATTGTGACCCTTGCACTCACCACGAACAAGGCGGACCCCCGGTACTGAGGTGGGAAAGTAGAAACTGCGCACCCACAGCAGTGGAGGCACGCCTGGATTGTCAGCGTAGCCGGGTCGGGGTTGGAGAGAGAGGGTAGTCCAGATACTTGCCGCGGTCATGGGGAGGAGCCAGTAACGGTAGATGTCCGTTGTGCCGAGGTCGAGGGTTGGAGCTGGTGGGTTAAAAGAATGTCCTATATCCGTGGTCAGGGATGGAGAGATGCAGGTAGTCGAGGGCAAGCTGGGGTCGTTATACAGAGAGCGTCCAAGAGTCTAGCCGTGTCGGTACACATGAGGTCAAACTGAAAGCAAGAGAGGCAAGGCGCAAGGCAAAGCAGGAATGTAGGAACACAAGGCTACTATGGTCTATGCTCAGCAATGTGTAACTGAGCAAGCAGAGATTAAATAGGAGGACTGGAGCAATGAAAGTGAGAGGCGGAACGGAGGTGTGGCCCCGCGGGAGCTGTGATTGGACGCAGAGCGCAGGAGACAGGTGGGCATTGTTACGGGTGTTGTGTCGCAGCTGGGGAGTGGTGCACGATCGTCCCGTGAGCGCGCCGCGCGTGAGTGACACGTGACACGAACGGGGGGTGGGACCAAGCTCCATAGAGATGTTTGAAAACCTCTGTGTGCGCGCGCTTTTGTTGCCGGTCATTTGATTAGATGAGTTATTAAAAGCAAATTGTGTAGTTACTGTACACTCTCTCCAGTTCATTTATTTTTTCGTTCCGGTTGTGCATCGCACATTTTTCACTTTGTACTATCTCCCTAGCGAACAACACACCAAAAGGTGCCCTGCAGCAACCCACAGGAGCAGGATTGAACTGATGCACCCTTTGGTTTCATAATCTCCTTTGGTGTCATCCAAAATGGCCTGGCGAAGAGTTTTTCCGTAGAGTCGCTTGTAATGAACTTTTTTATTATTGAGGATAGAGTCTATGATATTGGCCGACTAGCAAGTCTACAGTTATTGATTTAAAAAGTTAACTAGGTGCCATTCCATGTGAACATTTACAGCTGATTTGTGATAGCTCAATAACAGAGCAGAACCAGCTAGGCGCCATCTTTTCTACATGTATATACTGTAAACCCCTAGACTGATCATTTACACCATTTATAAGTGGAGTTGGTAAGGATACCTCTCTATTTATGAGACAAAGGCTTGGACATTACTGTAGTGTTTTTGATTTAAACAAACAGGGCCCAAAATCTACTGTTGGGATTGTTTTTTGGAGCCCCAGATTTGGTCTTTGGACTTGTTTTTGTCATAGTTTATAGACTGCTTGTTCACTGGATTGATTGTACTTAATATGTCATACCAAAATATTACACAACATATGAATTTATAGTCACAAATACATTTTGCGAGAGTGTACGCAACAGCTCTACTCTGGGGGCCATGATGTTCACTTTTAAATGTCACATCTTCTTTAATATACACTAATGCAACATAGAGCGCTCCCAGGTGGTATCGAATTGGTCTAACTGCATCAATACGAGGCTCCCAACATGTTTCACAGACTCTCTTTAGTGTTAAATTGGGTAAGGATTTTAAAAGAATGATTTATCTGTTGGTGGACCTGGGGAAGAAATTATACAACGGTTGAATTAAGCCCAAAAATTAAATGGCACCTATATTGGGTTTGGCAGTGTTGTTAACCACTAGGTTCAAATAATGAGAACTACATGGTACATAAAACGCACGTGGGTTCATGTTCAACATGTCTTTGAACTCCATTATGCTTTCCCCGCATATTTGCAGCATTGTCATAGCTTTGGCCCTGCATATTTTCTACATTTATATTGAGATCCAATAGTTCCTTTATTATCCAATCACTTAAGATGATGTCATTTCTGCCAAAAAATAAAATGGAAGCCATCACATGGTACATCCACCAATTAGATTGGTGGATATATCATTTGTCAGTCAAATGTGATGTCACAGGCCTTATATAAGGTCTGACATGTCTTATTTGACCCTAAGAAGCCGTCTGATCAACATCTCCCGGACCTGTGAAGAAGAAAAAACTACTCACCCGGGCCCACTCTTCCAGCAACTGAGGATCATGGACCCACCCTCCCCATGGCTTTCTTTCACCCCCCCTCCCCATGTCTCTTTCATCCCCCCATGTCTCTCTATCGCCTCCCTCCCCATGTCTCTTTCACCCCTCTCCCCATGTCTCTTTTTCACGCCCCACCCCATGGCTCTCTTTCACCCCCCTCTCTATGTCTCTTGCACCCCCTCCCCGTGTTTCTCTATCATCCCCCCCCTCCAAATGTCTCTCTATCACCCCCCCTCTAAATGTCTCTCGATCACCTCCCCATGTCTCTTTCACCCTCCCCTCCCAATGTCTCTTCACCCCTGCTCCCATGTCTCTTCACCCCTGCTCCCCATGTCTCTTTACCCCTGTTCCCATGTCTCTTCACCGCCGCTCCCCATGACTCTTTCACCCACTCCCCATGTCTCTTTCACCCACTCCCCATGTCTCTTTCACCCCTCCCCATGTCTCTCTTTTAAACCCATTCCCATGTCTCTATATCACCCCCTACCTATGTCTCTCTTTCACCCTCCTCCCCTCGCCATGTCTCTTTCACCCCCCTCCCCTCACCATGTCTCTCCTTCACCCCCCTCCCCTCGCCATGACTCTCACCCCTCCACCTTCCTTCCACATGTCATAAACTCAGACACACACTCACACTTAACAATTCTTGGTATATCTATAGAGGGTATTACTGTGCATCTGTATTATTTTTTAGTATAATGCTACTAGTAGTAGTACTTTTTTTTAAACAACTCTGAATTAAAATTTTAATGTATCATAATGTAACAATCATTTTTTGTTTCTATAGCAACCATTTACAAAGTCACATCCCCTTCCTATTTTGAAACAGGCTCTGGCAACCCCCCCCCCTTATTTTGAACACTGCCCTCTCCCTAGCTGTGCAAAACTCAATTGTATCCAGTGACTGCCTGGTCACATGATCACCCCAGAGAACTTTGCATTTTTGGTCCTCTTCTGCTGCACTGGCAACCATTTAGTCAACCCCCGAGCCGAATCTTCACCGATCAATCGCAACTTAGCTAATTACTTATCAATGTGTGGATTGTATTGATGCACATATCAAAGGGATTTTTTTTTTTTAAACGACAGCTTGGACTGCTGCTTTAAAGGTGGGCAGAGTAAGTTTGGAAACGGGGAGGAGTCACAGACCTCCAAACAATTTAAATCTGCGCACACAAACCCATGTAAACTCAACCCCAGACCCACCTCACCATATATATTTGTCTTAAGGAGTGCTACTGGGTATGTGACATTGTACAGTATAAACACAAGGAAGAGAAGCCCAATGCAACATGATCCTCCGCCGACTTAAATTTAACATGTCAAAAACAGAACTCCTTATATTTCATGCCAAACCTGGCCCTACTACCACCTTCCACATTACTGTTGGAAGAACTACTATACATGCAGTAGCCCAAGCACGCTGCCCTGGGGTTCACAGACTCCTCTCTCACATTCAAAAGGTAGCTAAACCTGTCGTTTTTTCTTCCGCAAGATACACCCTTCCACTGTTGCTCGACAGCTAAAACTCTGACACAGACCCTCATTCTCTACCATCTCAAATACTGGAACCTTCTGCTGTCCGGTCTTACTGCCTCTCACCTGTCTCCCCTACAATCTATCCTAAACGCTGCTGCCAGAATCACTCTACTCTTTCCTAAATCTGTCTCAGCGTCTCCCCTGCTGAAATCCCTCTCCTGGCTTCCTATCAAATCCCGTATCTCACACTCAATTCTCCTCCTCACTTTTAAAGCTTTACACTCTTCTGCCCCTCCTTACAGCTCAGCTCTAATTTCTCGCTATGCACCATCCCGACTCTTGCGATCCGCCCAATGATGTGTTCTATCTACCCCTTTTGTATCTAAAGCCCTCTCTCGCCTTAAACCTTTCTCACTGACTGCCCTCACCTCTGGAGTGCCCTTCCCATCAATACCCGACTAGCACCTTCTCTATCCACCTTTAAGACCCACATTCTAACACATCTGCTTAAAGAAGCATGTGAGTAGCTCCGAGGCTGATACTATAGACCGCATACAAAAAGCTTGGCCCATTGCAGACGCACTTACCAGAACGCCGTCCTACTGTCTCTGTATGTTCTACCTACCAATTAGATTGTAAGCTCTTCAGAGCAGGGACTCCTTTTCCTAAATGTTACTTTTATGTCTGAAGCACTTATTCCCATGATCTGTTATTTGTATTATTTATATGATTGTCACGTGTATTACTGCGGTGAAGCGCTTTCTACATAAATGGCGCTATATAAATAAAGACATACAGTACATACATACATACAACATACAACATGACAAAGCATATAGTTAAATATTTATCTGTTTCTCTCTCATAAGTGGGGTCCGACTTACTTATCTCTCTCTCTCTCTCTCTCTCTCTCTCTCTCTCTCTCTCTCTCTCTCTCTCTCTCTCTCTCTCTCTCTCTCTCTCGTATCATCAAGAGGGTAATCTAAAGTTAATTTGCAGAATTTCAATAACCCTTGGCATTTGTAAATAGTTTCTTTAGTAAATAAAGAGTTCAATTGAAAATAGATACATTTTATTGAAGAGTTTTAAATATATTCTTAGTAAAATATGTTACAAACTGACTTATAAATATAAATCTTATTTACAGATAGTCACAGAGCTTGGCATCAGTTACAGATTAGTCAGGGTTTTTTTTAGTTTTTTTAGGGCTTAAGTATCTCATGGGGGAAATAAGTCTGGATGGTGGGTATCCGTAACGTTTAGAGATGTTATGATCCTTCTGCCTCTGAACAAAGCACTGTAGCCTCCCCTTGGAGGTATGTTGACAGGCTTACTCCCTCTCCAGTTGTGATTTCCTTTTCATAGCCTCTCTCTCCTCTCTCTGTTCTGGTGGAATAGGTATGGAAACCTCAAGCTCTTGGAGAGGCTGTTGACAGAAGGATGGAGTGAAGTTGTCCACTCTGCTGGGTACATTGATAGGAAGCTGCAGGTTAGAAAGCTGGTGCTTCTGGTTGAAAGGAGCTTGAATGGGGATAGTGGTTTGGCTGACCTTTTTAATGCATGTCACTGCAGCTTTCCGTTCTATGGATATCACTGGGAAGTGTTTGGGATTCTCTATAACTGAAGCTTTGTTTTCCCCACGTTGTTTGATTTCACTGGTTTTAATGCCAGGAGCTGGAATGGGGATAGTGGTTTGGCTCACCTTTTCAATGCATCTTACTGCAGCTTCCTGTTCTATGGATATCACTGGGAAGTGTTTGGGATTCTCTATAACTGAAGCTTTGTTTTCCCCATGTTGTTTGATTTCACTGGTTTTAATGTCAGGTCTTGTGTACTCATGTATTTTAAATAGCCTAGGCCTGGCATTAATACCGACACCTTTAATTCCAGAAATACTGTCCTGTTTTTTGGCCATGAACCTTTTAATCGCATCAGTAAGAGACCACTGAACATGAGAAGCAGAAGTCTGGCTTTGGCGTCCTTGCATTGGTCCAAGCTTATTTCCAAGTGTAATGGATTCTGCGGGTGCCCCTGGACCTGTGGGACCTGCTTTTTTACCCAATGGGTGAAATACTTGAACAGAGTTAATCATTTGGAGGCTGATGTTGCTGTGATGGGCTTTCACCTTTCCTTGTTCAGAAGGTTCCAATGACTTCTTGCCCTTCCCAAGAACTTCTGAATTCACTCCAGGCTGATTAGCACTTTTTCTTTTGAGAGCTTTGGGGTTATTATCAGTACCACAAGCCAGCGCTTGCTCAAAACTGAAAACGCTGGTCTGGTTCTTTGTTTTCTTCACTAGCTGCTTAATATTGCTGTTCTGTTTACGTTTGATCCCCATCTCTTGAGGTGTCTTCCGCTCAGGACTATGAGTAACTGCAGGAGACTTTGCATCTTTACATTTGATCCCCATCTCCTGAGGTGTCTTCCGCTCAGGACTATGAGTAACAGCAGGTGTTTTTGCATATTTACGTTTGATCCCGATCTCCTGAGGTGTCTTCCGCTCAGGACAATGAGTAACTGCAGGAGTCTTTGCATTTTTAAGTTTGATCCCCATCTCCTGAGGTGTCTTCCGCTCAGGACTATGAGTAACTGCAGGAGTTTTTGCATATTTACGTTTGATCCCCATCTCCTGAGGTGTCTTCCGCTCAGGACTATGAGTAACTGCAGGAGTCTTTGCATTTTTACGTTTGATCCCTATCTCCTGAGTTTTCTTCAGTTTAGGATTAATATGAGTAACAGCAGGTGTCTTTGCATCCATTGTACCTTCACGGCTTTGCTGCATCTTTTCAGATACCTTATTGGAAATGTGGGCACCTGAGAGACAAACACGTTTCATCTTTTTTAACAGAACAGCCTCGTCACCAGATTGTGGGCCATGGGGTGACTTCCCTGGTATAGGAGCAGAAGAATGATTTACTGGCTTTGACATTGGTTTTACCTTCTTTTGCAGTGCAGTTTGAGGGACTTGATCCTTTGCAGCTGAATAAAGGATCTTTTTCTTCTTTGTTTCCACTTTGGAGCACTTTGGTACCCCCTCAGACTTTGACGGACACTCAGTCTTCACTGAACTCAGCACGTTATTACGAACCTTCTGAGCAATATGTGAGGGGGCCTTCACCTCTGAAGATCTCTTCGCCATATCTTTTAACCCACCCCTTTTCCACACTGGCACATATAACTCTTTGTTGCTTTGCACATCAATATGTAACTTTGAGAGGTGGCTCAGCTTCCGAGCTGGTTGAGTTGGGTACATTAGAGGTGGTTCACTTTTTTCATTAGCAGCAAGCTGAACTGCTCCTTGTGTAATTAAACTGGCCTGGGAAATATGTTGGGCTCCAAGCGAGGTCTGACACACTGTAACAAAATCAAAAAGGAGAAATAATCAATTATCATAAATACCAACACATTGTACATAATAACACAAAGGAAGAAAAGCAAACACATGCTTAATCCCTTCAGTATTGGCGAGGACTACATACTGTAGAGTTCTATATATTTGTAACACTACAGTGGCGAATGACCGTAATTAAAGATCTTTATAACAGGTAATGGTATCGGTCAAGGAGAAGATTTTGAACAATGATTAGTAAAGATTCTCCATATCTCACCTTGTAAGGTCTGCATTCCTCTAAGGGGTATGAATGGTGGCTGCTGAAGTTGTGCATACTGGGTGGCCATTATACAAGGCCCTATTGTAGCACGTCTTTCCAAATGTGTGTTGGGACGGAAAGTAACAGGCTGCGTTGTGGCTTCTCCCCTAACCTGTCCTGCAAATCCTGTGTATCCTCCTGTAGCAGTGTGGTAGAATCCTCCGTTCATGTCCGATACACGAGGGTAAGCGCGTGTTGCCTGTGGGATCTGCTGTAGATACATTGGTGTTCCTGCAGACCCTTGTTGCAAAATCATGCCTTGGGCCCCATGTCTGTAGACTTCTGTATTCCTCCCTACTGGGTGGAAGCTGTTGCTCCATGAAGGGTAAGCAGTGGTGACTGCAGGAGCACTGCAGGTCGGTGGAGGGTTCACAGCAGAGGAATTTAAAAACTGATCTGTAAGGAAGAAAGGTAAAAGTGAAGGGCCAGAAAAGCACAATCAAGGCACATTTCTTTAACACACGGGGACTCAACTCCAGTCATCAAACCCCCCACAATAGGTCAACTTTTCAGGATATTCCAGCTTTAGCACAGGTGGCCCAATCACTCAATCAGCCTCTGATTGAGTCACCTGTGCTGAAGCAGGGACTGATTGAGCGAGCTGTGCTGAAGCAGGGACGGATTGAGCCACCTCCGCTGAAGCTGGGATATCCTGAAAGCCTGACTTTGGGGGGTTAGGACTGCTTTAACAGACCTGCTAAAAGATATTCTTGATATCAAATACATATGAAATACATAGAGATGCTCACTTGGCTTGGTATTTTTATTTTGCCTTTAAAATATTTGGGGTTTTGGTTCTGGTTTTGAATAAAGTTTTTGGTGATCTTTGTTTTGTTATGAATAGCAAGCACTAACAGGGATAATGGCTTGCTGGGAAAACACATTTATTTGATTATCAATGTTACATACCACTACTCTGATCAATAGTGGTCAGAAGTTTCAATATTTAAATACATTTTTAAGCAAGCTCCATGATTGCCTTCTATAGCATTGCTATGTATTGAAACACCAGAGCACCCGTACATTTTAGCTCAATATATGGGGTTTAATCTATAAATATATATATAGATATATATTTATACATATACATATACATATATGATGTGTTGGGATGTAACACAGACAGAAAACTATTTCTAGGTAGTTTTCAACACAAAGTGGCAACTGGCATATAAAACTTGTGCAGTCCATCACCTGCTTTCATGTCCACCTATGAACACAATGACAAATATAGATGTACCATAGCTTTCGGAACTGGATCTTTAAAAATAAAAATAAAAACATAAAAATTGCCTGTTCCTACTGTAGTATTTTGTGGTAATATTATGGTGTGGTATTCTGAGACGTCTGGTATATTGAGGTATCTGGAGGAGCACTCAGGTCAGCTATATCTGTAAATCAAGTGGCAGATTCTGCCCTCGTTTTGTGGCTTTGTCTTTTTTGGGGCCTTTGTATTACTGTAGAGTAGTGGTTTCCAACCTTTTTTTGGTTAAGGAACCATATGTGAAATTCTGAGGGACCCCAACCCTCTCTAACAACGAGTCTAAGATGAGATGCATTGTAATATACCCCAACCCTATCTAATAGTGCGTCTGAGATCAGATGAAGTGTGAGGAACCCCAATCCTCTCTAATAGCGCTTCTGAGATCAGATGCATTGTAAGGAGCCCCAACCCTCTCTAATAGCGCGTCTGAGATCAGATGCATTGTAAGGAACCCCAACCCTCTCCAATAGCGCGTTTGAGATAAGATGCATTGTACTGTAAATTCTTCTGTATTAAGTACAATTTTAAAATGACCTAAAAATTACAGCGAACCCTTTAGGGATGCCCGGGGAATCCTAGGGTTCTTAGGATCCGTGGTTGAAAAACACTGCTGTAGACAATAATTTAAGGATATGGCTGAAAGTAGTCGAACATTACACCCCACGGTGTAGAATTGGTCCAATAGTTATTGACCTAAACTTAGGGCAAGGAAAAAGCATGCCTTATACATAACTAATCCTACTGTATACACTAAGGTTCCTGTGTCTTTTTTTACTATCCCATAGATCCCATAGACGTTTGCCGCTTTGACATTTATGTATACAGTACATGTGTTCTTTTCTATACATTACTGTTCAAATCATTTAAGATTTTGAATTACAAGCCAGATATAAAAGTAAATACAATAAAACAAATATGTGTGTATGTATCTATAATAAATCAGTTTTGACATTTATAAAAAAAAATATTATCCAATTAAGGCCAGGTACCTAACCCCCCTGGGTGTTGTCTACCTCCGTCCCTCCCCCCCGCCCCCCACCCCATCCGTCTTCTTTCTCCCATCCATTGATAGGAGTCATGTTATCTGTTCTGTACCCCATAAAACATTGTGAAAGTAAACAGTTCAGAAATATAGATATTATCCATTTCTTTTTGGGTATGTAAAGGTCACGTTGCTTCCTACCTGCCATGATACAGAGTTAAGGTGGAGATAATTAGTCTCTCTGTACAGCGCCACTCTTTTCCTATCTCTGAGATGTCCACAAAACTAACGGTTTCCTTCGGGAACTAATTCAAGTCACGCACAAACAAGTTTACATTTGTGTATTTATCTCAGTCTCTAAGGCGATTCCATGATGTCATTACAGAACACTGCTGCTGGCATCTCCTAGGAGGCTCAATGATACTGTCTCGTGATGTCATAATAGAGAAATCAGCTACTGTTGACATTTAATTTCAAGTGGTTGAGAAGTGGTTAACTTGAGTAGCAGTCATAAAAATCACAGCTACTGTGATACATTGTATTACATACATTGGGTGACACAAGTACACATATGGACAGTGCCACTGACAGCAGTGGGATCAACATACTGTATCACTGGGTTCAAATGCATTGACTTCATGGCAAGATAAAGTATCACAGATTATAATGAGATGTATCACAGTCTGCGTCTCTGCCCCAGCATGCACCTTGGGGAGAGTCAGTAGGAGGAGTTGGGCAGGAGTTACATGGCACACAGATTATAATGAGATGTATCACAGTCTGCGTCTCTGCCCCAGCTTGCACTTGGGGAGAGTCAGTAGAAGGAGTTGGGGGGAGTTACATGGTGCACAGATTATAATCAGATGTATCACATTCTGCGTCTCTGCCCCAATTTGCACCTTGGGGAGAGTGAGTAGGATGAGTTGGGGGCAGTTACATGGTGCACAGATTAAAATGAGATGCGTCACAAGTTGCATTTCTCTGATACTTTTTTTTAACCTTTTATTTGCCCAAAACAATCCTCCATATCTGAAGTGCCATAAGTCTAACATACCGCGTCAGAAGTAAGAAACTGTTCTTACAGTATATATGCTGCGGCTCTGCTCCAAAAAATAGAGCCATGCGTCTAAACACAACTACTCTATGTTGCTGCATAGACCTTTTATGTCTAATTCCAGCACTGGGGAAGTGTTCAACTCCATTCAAGGGCAGTCTAAACTAAACTACTACTTTGGTACAGCACTGCACTTTGCTTTAATGCTTCAGACATACACATTATGGGCTTTGAATGGGTCCCCCTACTTATTTGTGGGGGGATAGAGATGAGTCTTTTACAATGAGAGTGCTACTGGATCTATGTTCTATATACAGTGACACCTCGCAGCCTTAATTACAATTTATTTTGGGATGTTTTTTGTCAGTACACTAAAACCTCCTCTTGGATAGACACAGGGGGATATTCTAGTAGCTGGGAGTTGTGCAAAAGCGTGCAGAAAGAGCCTTATCCGATTGGATTTCTAGAACAGCGGTGCGCAAACTGGGGGGCGCGACCCCCACGAGGGGCGCAAGACTGCCGTCTGGGGGGCGTGGGGTTTAC
Organism: Ascaphus truei; assembly: GCF_040206685.1. Taxonomy (NCBI): domain Eukaryota; kingdom Metazoa; phylum Chordata; class Amphibia; order Anura; family Ascaphidae; genus Ascaphus; species Ascaphus truei. The sequence continues at coordinate 718,377 of NW_027453847.1, read as the reverse complement.
AGAGGCCCCGCGCGCTTCCCGAAGGCACTTAAATTAAGTGCCGGGGGAGCTGCAGGGCCTCTGTAAACCTTCACTTACCTAGGCTCCGGCGGCTTCCTTCCTGCGTCGCCATGGCAACGCGGCATCAAAATGACGCTGTGAGGTCATGTGACGTCACGTTACTAGGGCAACGTGACGTCATGACGCCGGAGCGCAGGTGAATGGGGGTTCTGCTTTAGATATTGTGAAGCGGGGGCATCCAGACACTGATTAAGGGGTGCAGGAAACTAGTCATTCACACCTGGCTTTTATTTCTAGATCGACATTTACACAGACACACACACACACACACACACACACACACACACGTAACAAGGGCTAATTGTAGTATAATGTAATACAATAAATATATTTGTCATTTAAATGGATTTTATTCATATGTTTTATTTTAAAGCGGGGTTGGGGGCGGGGTTGGGGGCGGGACTAGGGGCGGGGTTGGGGGCGGGACTAGGGAGTAGATTTTTTGGTTGGGCGAGTAGATTTTTGGGTGATTTGTCGAACACTGTATATATTTATATAGATATTAGTATGTACCATTGACTTTTATACACCAAGTGCAATCCATTTCTGTGCGCTAAACAGTATTTTGGGGCTGGGCGCAGATGGAGAAATTTGAACTTAGTACACGAGTGCAATTGAAGTTTGACATGCGCCGAAACCCTCCACCCCTCCCCCCGCTCAGTTTGCGATGCTTAGTATATTGGCCTCAGTAGGTCTCTCCCTTCCACTTCAAAGTAACGTATTGACAACCAAAGGGGACCTGCTACAGTAGTTTTTGGTGATTTCATCAGTCCCACTTGGCAAATAGTATATTGGAGATTCAAAAAAAGAGAAAGCGCTCGTTAAAGTAACACATTCTTTGATATTTTTAATCGAAAACAATGATATTCTTCCAGTGTATTAGTCAAGCACCTTACAGTTCACAAATACACACTAGAGAGGGTTGGGGTTCCTTACAATGCATTGATCAAATACATTGTAAGGAGCCCCAACCCTCTCTAACAGCGCGTCTGAAATCTGCATTGTAAGGAATCCCAACTTTCTCTAATAGCGCGTCTGAGATCAGATGCATTCAAAGGAGCCCCAACCCTCTCTAATAGCGCGTCTGAGATCAGATGCATTGTAAGGAACCCCAACCCTTTCTAATTGTGACCCTTGCACTCACCACGAACAAGGCGGACCCCCGGTACTGAGGTGGGAAAGTAGAAACTGCGCACCCACAGCAGTGGAGGCACGCCTGGATTGTCAGCGTAGCCGGGTCGGGGTTGGAGAGAGAGGGTAGTCCAGATACTTGCCGCGGTCATGGGGAGGAGCCAGTAACGGTAGATGTCCGTTGTGCCGAGGTCGAGGGTTGGAGCTGGTGGGTTAAAAGAATGTCCTATATCCGTGGTCAGGGATGGAGAGATGCAGGTAGTCGAGGGCAAGCTGGGGTCGTTATACAGAGAGCGTCCAAGAGTCTAGCCGTGTCGGTACACATGAGGTCAAACTGAAAGCAAGAGAGGCAAGGCACAAGGCAAAGCAGGAATGTAGGAACACAAGGCTACTATGGTCTATGCTCAGCAATGTGTAACTGAGCAAGCAGAGATTAAATAGGAGGACTGGAGCAATGAAAGTGAGAGGCAGAACGGAGGTGTGGCCCCGCGGGAGCTGTGATTGGACGCAGAGCGCAGGAGACAGGTGGGCATTGTTACGGGTGTTGTGTCGCAGCTGGGGAGTGGTGCACGATCGTCCCGTGAGCGCGCCGCGCGTGAGTGACACGTGACACGAACGGGGGGTGGGACCAAGCTCCATAGAGATGTTTGAAAACCTCTGTGTGCGCGCGCTTTTGTTGCCGGTCATTTGATTAGATGAGTTATTAAAAGCAAATTGTGTAGTTACTGTACACTCTCTCCAGTTCATTTATTTTTTCGTTCCGGTTGTGCATCGCACATTTTTCACTTTGTACTATCTCCCTAGCGAACAACACACCAAAAGGTGCCCTGCAGCAACCCACAGGAGCAGGATTGAACTGATGCACCCTTTGGTTTCATAATCTCCTTTGGTGTCATCCAAAATGGCCTGGCGAAGAGTTTTTCCGTAGAGTCGCTTGTAATGAACTTTGTTATTATTGAGGATAGAGTCTATGATATTGGCCGACTAGCAAGTCTACAGTTATTGATTTAAAAAGTTAACTAGGTGCCATTCCATGTGAACATTTACAGCTGATTTGTGATAGCTCAATAACAGAGCAGAACCAGCTAGGCGCCATCTTTTCTACATGTATATACTGTAAACCCCTAGACTGATCATTTACACCATTTATAAGTGGAGTTGGTAAGGATACCTCTCTATTTATGAGACAAAGGCTTGGACATTACAGTAGTGTTTTTGATTTAAACAAACAGGGCCCAAAATCTACTGTTGGGATTGTTTTTTGGAGCCCCAGATTTGGTCTTTGGACTTGTTTTTGTCATAGTTTATAGACTGCTTGTTCACTGGATTGATTGTACTTAATATGTCATACCAAAATATTACACAACATATGAATTTATAGTCACAAATACATTTTGCGAGAGTGTACGCAACAGCTCTACTCTGGGGGCCATGATGTTCACTTTTAAATGTCACATCTTCTTTAATATACACTAATGCAACATAGAGCGCTCCCAGGTGGTATCGAATTGGTCTAACTGCATCAATACGAGGCTCCCAACATGTTTCACAGACTCTCTTTAGTGTTAAATTGGGTAAGGATTTTAAAAGAATGATTTATCTGTTGGTGGACCTGGGGAAGAAATTATACAACGGTTGAATTAAGCCCAAAAATTAAATGGCACCTATATTGGGTTTGGCAGTGTTGTTAACCACTAGGTTCAAATAATGAGAACTACATGGTACATAAAACGCACGTGGGTTCATGTTCAACATGTCTTTGAACTCCATTATGCTTTCCCCGCATATTTGCAGCATTGTCATAGCTTTGGCCCTGCATATTTTCTACATTTATATTGAGATCCAATAGTTCCTTTATTATCCAATCACTTAAGATGATGTCATTTCTGCCAAAAAATAAAATGGAAGCCATCACATGGTACATCCACCAATTAGATTGGTGGATATATCATTTGTCAGTCAAATGTGATGTCACAGGCCTTATATAAGGTCTGTCATGTCTTATTTGACCCTAAGAAGCCGTCTGATCAACATCTCCCGGACCTGTGAAGAAGAAAAAACTACTCACCCGGGCCCACTCTTCCAGCAACTGAGGATCATGGACCCACCCTCCCCATGGCTTTCTTTCACCCCCCCTCCCCATGTCTCTTTCATCCCCCCATGTCTCTCTATCGCCTCCCTCCCCATGTCTCTTTCACCCCTCTCCCCATGTCTCTTTTTCACGCCCCACCCCATGGCTCTCTTTCACCCCCCTCTCTATGTCTCTTGCACCCCCTCCCCGTGTTTCTCTATCATCCCCCCCCTCCAAATGTCTCTCTATCACCCCCCCTCTAAATGTCTCTCGATCACCTCCCCATGTCTCTTTCACCCTCCCCTCCCAATGTCTCTTCACCCCTGCTCCCATGTCTCTTCACCCCTGCTCCCCATGTCTCTTTACCCCTGTTCCCATGTCTCTTCACCGCCGCTCCCCATGACTCTTTCACCCACTCCCCATGTCTCTTTCACCCACTCCCCATGTCTCTTTCACCCCTCCCCATGTCTCTCTTTTAAACCCATTCCCATGTCTCTATATCACCCCCTACCTATGTCTCTCTTTCACCCTCCTCCCCTCGCCATGTCTCTTTCACCCCCCTCCCCTCACCATGTCTCTCCTTCACCCCCCTCCCCTCGCCATGACTCTCACCCCTCCACCTTCCTTCCACATGTCATAAACTCAGACACACACTCACACTTAACAATTCTTGGTATATCTATAGAGGGTATTACTGTGCATCTGTATTATTTTTTAGTATAATGCTACTAGTAGTAGTACTTTTTTTTAAACAACTCTGAATTAAAATTTTAATGTATCATAATGTAACAATCATTTTTTGTTTCTATAGCAACCATTTACAAAGTCACATCCCCTTCCTATTTTGAAACAGGCTCTGGCAACCCCCCCCCCTTTTTTTGAACACTGCCCTCTCCCTAGCTGTGCAAAACTCAATTGTATCCAGTGACTGCCTGGTCACATGATCACCCCAGAGAACTTTGCATTTTTGGTCCTCTTCTGCTGCACTGGCAACCATTTAGTCAACCCCCGAGCCGAATCTTCACCGATCAATCGCAACTTAGCTAATTACTTATCAATGTGTGGATTGTATTGATGCACATATCAAAGGGATTTTTTTTTTTTAAACGACAGCTTGGACTGCTGCTTTAAAGGTGGGCAGAGTAAGTTTGGAAACGGGGAGGAGTCACAGACCTCCAAACAATTTAAATCTGCGCACACAAACCCATGTAAACTCAACCCCAGACCCACCTCACCATATATATTTGTCTTAAGGAGTGCTACTGGGTATGTGACATTGTACAGTATAAACACAAGGAAGAGAAGCCCAATGCAACATGATCCTCCGCCGACTTAAATTTAACATGTCAAAAACAGAACTCCTTATATTTCATGCCAAACCTGGCCCTACTACCACCTTCCACATTACTGTTGGAAGAACTACTATACATGCAGTAGCCCAAGCACGCTGCCTAGGGGTCACAGACTCCTCTCTCACATTCAAAAGGTAGCTAAACCTGTCGTTTTTTCTTCCGCAAGATACGCCCTTCCACTGTTGCTCGACAGCTAAAACTCTGACACAGACCCTCATTCTCTACCATCTCAAATACTGGAACCTTCTGCTGTCCGGTCTTACTGCCTCTCACCTGTCTCCCCTACAATTTATCCTAAACGCTGCTGACAGAATCACTCTACTCTTTCCTAAATCTGTCTCAGCGTCTCCCCTGCTGAAATCCCTCTCCTGGCTTCCTATCAAATCCCGTATCTCACACTCAATTCTCCTCCTCACTTTTAAAGCTTTACACTCTTCTGCCCCTCCTTACTGCTCAGCTCTAATTTCTCGCTATGCACCATCCCGACTCTTGCGATCCGCCCAATGATGTCTTCTATCTACCCCTTTTGTATCTAAAGCCCTCTCTCGCCTTAAACCTTTCTCACTGACTGCCCTCACCTCTGGAGTGCCCTTCCCATCAATACCCGACTAGCACCTTCTCTATCCACCTTTAAGACCCACATTGTAACACATCTGCTTAAAGAAGCATGTGAGTAGCTCCGAGGCTGATACTATAGACCGCATACAAAAAGCTTGGCCCATTGCAGACGCACTTACCAGAACGCCGTCCTACTGTCTCTGTATGTTCTACCTACCAATTAGATTGTAAGCTCTTCAGAGCAGGGACTCCTTTTCCTAAATGTTACTTTTATGTCTGAAGCACTTATTCCCATGATCTGTTATTTGTATTATTTATATGATTGTCACGTGTATTACTGCGGTGAAGCGCTTTCTACATAAATGGCGCTATATAAATAAAGACATACAGTACATACATACATACAACATACAACATGACAAAGCATATAGTTAAATATTTATCTGTTTCTCTCTCATAAGTGGGGTCCGACTTACTTATCTCTCTCTCTCTCTCTCTCTCTCTCTCTCTCTCTCTCTCTCTCTCTCTCTCTCTCTCTCTCTCTCTCGTATCATCAAGAGGGTAATCTAAAGTTAATTTGCAGAATTTCAATAACCCTTGGCATTTGTAAATAGTTTCTTTAGTAAATAAAGAGTTCAATTGAAAATAGATACATTTTATTGAAGAGTTTTAAATATATTCTTAGTAAAATATGTTACAAACTGACTTATAAATATAAATCTTATTTACAGATAGTCACAGAGCTTGGCATCAGTTACAGATTAGTCAGGGTTTTTTTTTGTTTTTTTAGGGCTTAAGTATCTCATGGGGGAAATAAGTCTGGATGGTGGGTATCCGTAACGTTTAGAGATGTTATGATCCTTCTGCCTCTGAACAAAGCACTGTAGCCTCCCCTTGGAGGTATGTTGACAGGCTTACTCCCTCTCCAGTTGTGATTTCCTTTTCATAGCCTCTCTCTCCTCTCTCTGTTCTGGTGGAATAGGTATGGAAACCTCAAGCTCTTGGAGAGGCTGTTGACAGAAGGATGGAGTGAAGTTGTCCACTCTGCTGGGTACATTGAAAGGAAGCTGCAGGTTAGAAAGCTGGTGCTTCTGGTTGAAAGGAGCTTGAATGGGGATAGTGGTTTGGCTGACCTTTTTAATGCATGTCACTGCAGCTTTCCGTTCTATGGATATCACTGGGAAGTGTTTGGGATTCTCTATAACTGAAGCTTTGTTTTCCCCATGTTGTTTGATTTCACTGGTTTTAATGTCAGGTCTTGTGTACTCATGTATTTTAAATAGCCTAGGCCTGGCATTAATACCGACACCTTTAATTCCAGAAATACTGTCCTGTTTTTTGGCCATGAACCTTTTAATCGCATCAGTAAGAGACCACTGAACATGAGAAGCAGAAGTCTGGCTTTGGCGTCCTTGCATTGGTCCAAGCTTATTTCCAAGTGTAATGGATTCTGCGGGTGCCCCTGGACCTGTGGGACCTGCTTTTTTACCCAATGGGTGAAATACTTGAACAGAGTTAATCATTTGGAGGCTGAGGTTGCTGTGATGGGCTTTCACCTTTCCTTGTTCAGAAGGTTCCAATGACTTCTTGCCCTTCCCAAGAACTTCTGAATTCACTCCAGGCTGATTAGCACTTTTTCTTTTGAGAGCTTTGGGGTTATTATCAGTACCACAAGCCAGCGCTTGCTCAAAACTGAAAACGCTGGTCTGGTTCTTTGTTTTCTTCACTAGCTGCTTAATATTGCTGATCTGTTTACGTTTGATCCCCATCTCTTGAGGTGTCTTCCGCTCAGGACTATGAGTAACTGCAGGAGACTTTGCATCTTTACATTTGATCCCCATCTCCTGAGGTGTCTTCCGCTCAGGACTATGAGTAACAGCAGGTGTTTTTGCATATTTACGTTTGATCCCGATCTCCTGAGGTGTCTTCCGCTCAGGACAATGAGTAACTGCAGGAGTCTTTGCATTTTTAAGTTTGATCCCCATCTCCTGAGGTGTCTTCCGCTCAGGACTATGAGTAACTGCAGGAGTCTTTGCATCTTTACGTTTGATCCCTATCTCCTGAGGTGTCTTCAGTTTAGGATTAATATGAGTAACAGCAGGTGTCTTTGCATCCATTGTACCTTCACGGCTTTGCTGCATCTTTTCAGATACCTTATTGGAAATGTGGGCACCTGAGAGACAAACACGTTTCATCTTTTTTAACAGAACAGCCTCGTCACCAGATTGTGGGCCATGGGGTGACTTCCCTGGTATAGGAGCAGAAGAATGATTTACTGGCTTTGACATTGGTTTTACCTTCTTTTGCAGTGCAGTTTGAGGGACTTGATCCTTTGCAGCTGAATAAAGGATCTTTTTCTTCTTTGTTTCCACTTTGGAGCACTTTGGTACCCCCTCAGACTTTGACGGACACTCAGTCTTCACTGAACTCAGCACGTTATTACGAACCTTCTGAGCAATATGTGAGGGGGCCTTCACCTCTGAAGATCTCTTCGCCATATCTTTTAACCCACCCCTTTTCCACACTGGCACATATAACTCTTTGTTGCTTTGCACATCAATATGTAACTTTGAGAGGTGGCTCAGCTTCCGAGCTGGTTGAGTTGGGTACATTAGAGGTGGTTCACTTTTTTCATTAGCAGCAAGCTGAACTGCTCCTTGTGTAATTAAACTGGCCTGGGAAATATGTTGGGCTCCAAGCGAGGTCTGACACACTGTAACAAAATCAAAAAGGAGAAATAATCAATTATCATAAATACCAACACATTGTACATAATAACACAAAGGAAGAAAAGCAAACACATGCTTAATCCCTTCAGTATTGGCGAGGACTACATACTGTAGAGTTCTATATATTTGTAACACTACAGTGGCGAATGACCGTAATTAAAGATCTTTATAACAGGTAATGGTATCGGTCAAGGAGAAGATTTTGAACAATGATTAGTAAAGATTCTCCATATCTCACCTTGTAAGGTCTGCATTCCTCTAAGGGGTATGAATGGTGGCTGCTGAAGTTGTGCATACTGGGTGGCCATTATACAAGGCCCTATTGTAGCACGTCTTTCCAAATGTGTGTTGGGACGGAAAGTAACAGGCTGCGTTGTGGCTTCTCCCCTAACCTGTCCTGCAAATCCTGTGTATCCTCCTGTAGCAGTGTGGTAGAATCCTCCGTTCATGTCCGATACACGAGGGTAAGCGCGTGTTGCCTGTGGGATCTGCTGTAGATACATTGGTGTTCCTGCAGACCCTTGTTGCAAAATCATGCCTTGGGCCCCATGTCTGTAGACTTCTGTATTCCTCCCTACTGGGTGGAAGCTGTTGCTCCATGAAGGGTAAGCAGTGGTGACTGCAGGAGCACTGCAGGTCGGTGGAGGGTTCACAGCAGAGGAATTTAAAAACTGATCTGTAAGGAAGAAAGGTAAAAGTGAAGGGCCAGAAAAGCACAATCAAGGCACATTTCTTTAACACACGGGGACTCAACTCCAGTCATCAAACCCCCCACAATAGGTCAACTTTTCAGGATATTCCAGCTTTAGCACAGGTGGCCCAATCACTCAATCAGCCTCTGATTGAGTCACCTGTGCTGAAGCAGGGACTGATTGAGCGAGCTGTGCTGAAGCAGGGACGGATTGAGCCACCTCCGCTGAAGCTGGGATATCCTGAAAGCCTGACTTTGGGGGGTTAGGACTGCTTTAACAGACCTGCTAAAATATATTCTTGATATCAAATACATATGAAATACATAGAGATGCTCACTTGGCTTGGTATTTTTATTTTGCCTTTAAAATATTTGGGGTTTTGGTTCTGGTTTTGAATAAAGTTTTTGGTGGTCTTTGTTTTGTTATGAATAGCAAGCACTAACAGGGATAATGGCTTGCTGGGAAAACACATTTATTTGATTATCAATGTTACATACCACTACTCTGATCAATAGTGGTCAGAAGTTTCAATATTTAAATACATTTTTAAGCAAGCTCCATGATTGCCTTCTATAGCATTGCTATGTATTGAAACACCAGAGCACCCGTACATTTTAGCTCAATATATGGGGTTTAATCTATAAATATATATATAGATATATATTTATACATATACATATACATATATGATGTGTTGGGATGTAACACAGACAGAAAACTATTTCTAGGTAGTTTTCAACACAAAGTGGCAACTGGCATATAAAACTTGTGCAGTCCATCACCTGCTTTCATGTCCACCTATGAACACAATGACAAATATAGATGTACCATAGCTTTCGGAACTGGATCTTTAAAAATAAAAATACAAACATAAAAATTGCCTGTTCCTACTGTAGTATTTTGTGGTAATATTATGGTGTGGTATTCTGAGACGTCTGGTATATTGAGGTATCTGGAGGAGCACTCAGGTCAGCTATATCTGTAAATCAAGTGGCAGATTCTGCCCTCGTTTTGTGGCTTTGTCTTTTTTGGGGCCTTTGTATTACTGTAGAGTAGTGGTTTCCAACCTTTTTTTGGTTAAGGAACCATATGTGAAATTCTGAGGGACCCCAACCCTCTCTAACAACGAGTCTAAGATGAGATGCATTGTAATATACCCCAACCCTATCTAATAGTGCGTCTGAGATCAGATGAAGTGTGAGGAACCCCAATCCTCTCTAATAGCGCTTCTGAGATCAGATGCATTGTAAGGAGCCCCAACCCTCTCTAATAGCGCGTCTGAGATCAGATGCATTGTAAGGAACCCCAACCCTCTCCAATAGCGCGTTTGAGATAAGATGCATTGTACTGTAAATTCTTCTGTATTAAGTACAATTTTAAAATGACCTAAAAATTACAGCGAACCCTTTAGGGATGCCCGGGGAATCCTAGGGTTCCTAGGATCCGTGGTTGAAAAACACTGCTGTAGACAATAATTTAAGGATATGGCTGAAAGTAGTCGAACATTACACCCCACGGTGTAGAATTGGTCCAATAGTTATTGACCTAAACTTAGGGCAAGGAAAAAGCATGCCTTATACATAACTAATCCTACTGTATACACTAAGGTTCCTGTGTCTTTTTTTACTATCCCATAGATCCCATAGACGTTTGCCGCTTTGACATTTATGTATACAGTACATGTGTTCTTTTCTATACATTACTGTTCAAATCATTTAAGATTTTGAATTACAAGCCAGATATAAAAGTAAATACAATAAAACAAATATGTGTGTATGTATCTATAATAAATCAGTTTTGACATTTATAAAAAAAAATATTATCCAATTAAGGCCAGGTACCTAACCCCCCTGGGTGTTGTCTACCTCCGTCCCTCCCCCCCGCCCCCCACCCCATCCGTCTTCTTTCTCCCATCCATTGATAGGAGTCATGTTATCTGTTCTGTACCCCATAAAACATTGTGAAAGTAAACAGTTCAGAAATATAGATATTATCCATTTCTTTTTGGGTATGTAAAGGTCACGTTGCTTCCTACCTGCCATGATACAGAGTTAAGGTGGAGATAATTAGTCTCTCTGTACAGCGCCACTCTTTTCCTATCTCTGAGATGTCCACAAAACTAACGGTTTCCTTCGGGAACTAATTCAAGTCACGCACAAACAAGTTTACATTTGTGTATTTATCTCAGTCTCTAAGGCGATTCCATGATGTCATTACAGAACACTGCTGCTGGCATCTCCTAGGAGGCTCAATGATACTGTCTCGTGATGTCATAATAGAGAAATCAGTTACTTTGACATTTAATTTCAAGTGGTTGAGAAGTGGTTAACTTGAGTAGCAGTCATAAAAATCACAGCTACTGTGATACATTGTATTACATACATTGGGTGACACAAGTACACATATGGACAGTGCCACTGACAGCAGTGGGATCAACATACTGTATCACTGGGTTCAAATGCATTGACTTCATGGCAAGATAAAGTATCACAGATTATAATGAGATGTATCACAGTCTGCGTCTCTGCCCCAGCATGCACCTTGGGGAGAGTCAGTAGGAGGAGTTGGGGAGGAGTTACATGGCACACAGATTATAATGAGATGTATCACAGTCTGCGTCTCTGCCCCAGCTTGCACCTTGGGGAGAGTCAGTAGAAGGAGTTGGGGGGAGTTACATGGTGCACAGATTATAATCAGATGTATCACATTCTGCGTCTCTGCCCCAATTTGCACCTTGGGGAGAGTGAGTAGGATGAGTTGGGGGCAGTTACATGGTGCACAGATTAAAATGAGATGCGTCACAAGTTGCATTTCTCTGATACTTTTTTTTAACCTTTTATTTGCCCAAAACAATCCTCCATATCTGAAGTGCCATAAATCTAACATACCGCGTCAGAAGTAAGAAACTGTTCTTACAGTATATATGCTGCGGCTCTGCTCCAAAAAATAGAGCCATGCGTCTAAACACAACTACTCTATGTTGCTGCATAGACCTTTTATGTCTAATTCCAGCACTGGGGAAGTGTTCAACTCCATTCAAGGGCAGTCTAAACTAAACTACTACTTTGGTACAGCACTGCACTTTGCTTTAATGCTTCAGACATACACATTATGGGCTTTGAATGGGTCCCCCTGCTTATTTGTGGGGGGATAGAGATGAGTCTTTTACAATGAGAGTGCTACTGGATCTATGTTCTATATACAGTGACACCTCGCAGCCTTAATTACAATTTATTTTGGGATGTTTTTTGTCAGTACACTAAAACCTCCTCTTGGATAGACACAGGGGGATATTCTAGTAGCTGGGAGTTGTGCAAAGCGTGCAGAAAGAGCCTTATCCGATTGGATTTCTAGAACAGCGGTGCGCAAACTGGGGGGCGCGACCCCCACGCGGGGCGCAAGACTGCCGTCTGGGGGGCGTGGGGTTTACAGAGGCCCCGCGCGCTTCCCGAAGGCACTTAAATTAAGTGCCGGGGGAGCTGCAGGGCCTCTGTAAACCTTCACTTACCTAGGCTCCGGCGGCTTCCTTCCTGCGTCGCCATGGCAACGCGGCATCAAAATGACGCTGTGAGGTCATGTGACGTCACGTTACTAGGGCAACGTGACGTCATGACGCCGGAGCGCAGGTGAATGGGGGTTCTGCTTTAGATATTGTGAAGCGGGGGCATCCAGACACTGATTAAGGGGTGCAGGAAACTAGTCATTCACACCTGGCTTTTATTTCTAGATCGACATTTACACAGACACACACACACACACACACGTAACAAGGGCTAATTGTAGTATAATGTAATACAATAAATATATTTGTCATTTAAATGGATTTTATTCATATGTTTTATTTTAAAGCGGGGTTGGGGGCGGGGTTGGGGGCGGGACTAGGGGCGGGGTTGGGGGCGGGACTAGGTGGCGAGTAGATTTTTTGGTTGGGCGAGTAGATTTTTGGGTGATTTGTCGAACACTGTATATATTTATATAGATATTAGTATGTACCATTGACTTTTATACACCAAGTGCAATCCATTTCTGTGCGCTAAACAGTATTTTGGGGCTGGGCGCAGATGGAGAAATTTGAACTTAGTACACGAGTGCAATTGAAGTTTGACATGCGCCGAAACCCTCCACCCCTCCCCCCGCTCAGTTTGCGATGCTTAGTATATTGGCCTCAGTAGGTCTCTCCCTTCCACTTCAAAGTAACGTATTGACAACCAAAGGGGACCTGCTACAGTAGTTTTTGGTGATTTCATCAGTCCCACTTGGCAAATAGTATATTGGAGATTCAAAAAAAGAGAAAGCGCTCGTTAAAGTAACACATTCTTTGATATTTTTAATCGAAAACAATGATATTCTTCCAGTGTATTAGTCAAGCACCTTACAGTTCACAAATACACACTAGAGAGGGTTGGGGTTCCTTACAATGCATTGATCAAATACATTGTAAGGAGCCCCAACCCTCTCTAACAGCGCGTCTGAAATCTGCATTGTAAGGAATCCCAACTTTCTCTAATAGCGCGTCTGAGATCAGATGCATTCAAAGGAGCCCCAACCCTCTCTAATAGCGCGTCTGAGATCAGATGCATTGTAAGGAACCCCAACCCTCTCTAATTGTGACCCTTGCACTCACCACGAACAAGGCGGACCCCCGGTACTGAGGTGGGAAAGTAGAAACTGCGCACCCACAGCAGTGGAGGCACGCCTGGATTGTCAGCGTAGCCGGGTCGGGGTTGGAGAGAGAGGGTAGTCCAGATACTTGCCGCGGTCATGGGGAGGAGCCAGTAACGGTAGATGTCCGTTGTGCCGAGGTCGAGGGTTGGAGCTGGTGGGTTAAAAGAATGTCCTATATCCGTGGTCAGGGATGGAGAGATGCAGGTAGTCGAGGGCAAGCTGGGGTCGTTATACAGAGAGCGTCCAAGAGTCTAGCCGTGTCGGTACACATGAGGTCAAACTGAAAGCAAGAGAGGCAAGGCGCAAGGCAAGGCACAGCAGGAATGTAGGAACACAAGGCTACTATGGTCTATGCTCAGCAATGTGTAACTGAGCAAGCAGAGATTAAATAGGGGGACTGGAGCAATGAAAGTGAGAGGCGGAACGGAGGTGTGGCCCCGCGGGAGCTGTGATTGGACGCAGAGCGCAGGAGACAGGTGGGCATTGTTACGGGTGTTGTGTCGCAGCTGGGGAGTGGTGCACGATCGTCCCGTGAGCGCGCCGCGCGTGAGTGACACGTGACACGAACGGGGGGTGGGACCAAGCTCCATAGAGATGTTTGAAAACCTCTGTGTGCGCGCGCTTTTGTTGCCGGTCATTTGATTAGATGAGTTATTAAAAGCAAATTGTGTAGTTACTGTACACTCTCTCCAGTTCATTTATTTTTTCGTTCCGGTTGTGCATCGCACATTTTTCACTTTGTACTATCTCCCTAGCGAACAACACACCAAAAGGTGCCCTGCAGCAACCCACAGGAGCAGGATTGAACTGATGCACCCTTTGGTTTCATAATCTCCTTTGGTGTCATCCAAAATGGCCTGGCGAAGAGTTTTTCCGTAGAGTCGCTTGTAATGAACTTTGTTATTATTGAGGATAGAGTCTATGATATTGGCCGACTAGCAAGTCTACAGTTATTGATTTAAAAAGTTAACTAGGTGCCATTCCATGTGAACATTTACAGCTGATTTGTGATAGCTCAATAACAGAGCAGAACCAGCTAGGCGCCATCTTTTCTACATGTATATACTGTAAACCCCTAGACTGATCATTTACACCATTTATAAGTGGAGTTGGTAAGGATACCTCTCTATTTATGAGACAAAGGCTTGGACATTACTGTAGTGTTTTTGATTTAAACAAACAGGGCCCAAAATCTACTGTTGGGATTGTTTTTTGGAGCCCCAGATTTGGTCTTTGGACTTGTTTTTGTCATAGTTTATAGACTGCTTGTTCACTGGATTGATTGTACTTAATATGTCATACCAAAATATTACACAACATATGAATTTATAGTCACAAATACATTTTGCGAGAGTGTACGCAACAGCTCTACTCTGGGGGCCATGATGTTCACTTTTAAATGTCACATCTTCTTTAATATACACTAATGCAACATAGAGCGCTCCCAGGTGGTATCGAATTGGTCTAACTGCATCAATACGAGGCTCCCAACATGTTTCACAGACTCTCTTTAGTGTTAAATTGGGTAAGGATTTTAAAAGAATGATTTATCTGTTGGTGGACCTGGGGAAGAAATTATACAACGGTTGAATTAAGCCCAAAAATTAAATGGCACCTATATTGGGTTTGGCAGTGTTGTTAACCACTAGGTTCAAATAATGAGAACTACATGGTAAATAAAACGCACGTGGGTTCATGTTCAACATGTCTTTGAACTCCATTATGCTTTCCCCGCATATTTGCAGCATTGTCATAGCTTAGGCCCTGCATATTTTCTACATTTATATTGAGATCCAATAGTTCCTTTATTATCCAATCACTTAAGATGATGTCATTTCTGCCAAAAAATAAAATGGAAGCCATCACATGGTACATCCACCAATTAGATTGGTGGATATATCATTTGTCAGTCAAATGTGATGTCACAGGCCTTATATAAGGTCTGTCATGTCTTATTTGACCCTAAGAAGACGTCTGATCAACATCTCCCGGACCTGTGAAGAAGAAAAAACTACTCACCCGGGCCCACTCTTCCAGCAACTGAGGATCATGGACCCACCCTCCCCATGGCTTTCTTTCACCCCCCCTCCCCATGTCTCTTTCATCCCCCCATGTCTCTCTATCGCCTCCCTCCCCATGTCTCTTTCACCCCTCTCCCCATGTCTCTTTTTCACGCCCCACCCCATGGCTCTCTTTCACCCCCCTCTCTATGTCTCTTGCACCCCCTCCCCGTGTTTCTCTATCATCCCCCCCCTCCAAATGTCTCTCTATCACCCCCCCTCTAAATGTCTCTCGATCACCTCCCCATGTCTCTTTCACCCTCCCCTCCCAATGTCTCTTCACCCCTGCTCCCATGTCTCTTCACCCCTGCTCCCCATGTCTCTTTACCCCTGTTCCCATGTCTCTTCACCGCCGCTCCCCATGACTCTTTCACCCACTCCCCATGTCTCTTTCACCCACTCCCCATGTCTCTTTCACCCCTCCCCATGTCTCTCTTTTAAAACCAATCCCATGTCTCTATATCACCCCCTACCTATGTCTCTCTTTCACCCTCCTCCCCTCGCCATGTCTCTTTCACCCCCCTCCCCTCACCATGTCTCTCCTTCACCCCCCTCCCCTCGCCATGACTCTCACCCCTCCACCTTCCTTCCACATGTCATAAACTCACACACACACTCACACTTAACAATTCTTGGTATATCTATAGAGGGTATTACTGTGCATCAGTATTATTTTTTAGTATAATGCTACTAGTAGTAGTACTTTTTTTTAAACAACTCTGAATTAAAATTTTAATGTATCATAATGTAACAATCATTTTTTGTTTCTATAGCAACCATTTACAAAGTCACATCCCCTTCCTATTTTGAAACAGGCTCTGGCAACCCCCCCCCCTTTTTTTGAACACTGCCCTCTCCCTAGCTGTGCAAAACTCAATTGTATCCAGTGACTGCCTGGTCACATGATCACCCCAGAGAACTTTGCATTTTTGGTCCTCTTCTGCTGCACTGGCAACCATTTAGTCAACCCCCGAGCCGAATCTTCACCGATCAATCGCAACTTAGCTAATTACTTATCAATGTGTGGATTGTATTGATGCACATATCAAAGGGATTTTTTTTTTTTAAACGACAGCTTGGACTGCTGCTTTAAAGGTGGGCAGAGTAAGTTTGGAAACGGGGAGGAGTCACAGACCTCCAAACAATTTAAATCTGCGCACACAAACCCATGTAAACTCAACCCCAGACCCACCTCACCATATATATTTGTCTTAAGGAGTGCTACTGGGTATGTGACATTGTACAGTATAAACACAAGGAAGAGAAGCCCAATGCAACATGATCCTCCGCCGACTTAAATTTAACATGTCAAAAACAGAACTCCTTATATTTCATGCCAAACCTGGCCCTACTACCACCTTCCACATTACTGTTGGAAGAACTACTATACATGCAGTAGCCCAAGCACGCTGCCCTGGGGGTCACAGACTCCTCTCTCACATTCAAAAGGTAGCTAAACCTGTCGTTTTTTCTTCCGCAAGATACGCCCTTCCACTGTTGCTCGACAGCTAAAACTCTGACACAGACCCTCATTCTCTACCATCTCAAATACTGGAACCTTCTGCTGTCCGGTCTTACTGCCTCTCACCTGTCTCCCCTACAATCTATCCTAAACGCTGCTGCCAGAATCACTCTACTCTTTCCTAAATCTGTCTCAGCGTCTCCCCTGCTGAAATCCCTCTCCTGGCTTCCTATCAAATCCCGTATCTCACACTCAATTCTCCTCCTCACTTTTAAAGCTTTACACTCTTCTGCCCCTCCTTACAGCTCAGCTCTAATTTCTCGCTATGCACCATCCCGACTCTTGCGATCCGCCCAATGATGTCTTCTATCTACCCCTTTTGTATCTAAAGCCCTCTCTCGCCTTAAACCTTTCTCACTGACTGCCCTCACCTCTGGAGTGCCCTTCCCATCAATACCCGACTAGCACCTTCTCTATCCACCTTTAAGACCCACATTCTAACACATCTGCTTAAAGAAGCATGTGAGTAGCTCCGAGGCTGATACTATAGACCGCATACAAAAAGCTTGGCCCATTGCAGACGCACTTACCAGAACGCCGTCCTACTGTCTCTGTATGTTCTACCTACCAATTAGATTGTAAGCTCTTCAGAGCAGGGACTCCTTTTCCTAAATGTTATTTTTATGTCTGAAGCACTTATTCCCATGATCTGTTATTTGTATTATTTATATGATTGTCACGTGTATTACTGCGGTGAAGCGCTTTCTACATAAATGGCGCTATATAAATAAAGACATACAGTACATACATACATACAACATACAACATGACAAAGCATATAGTTAAATATTTATCTGTTTCTCTCTCATAAGTGGGGTCCGACTTACTTATCTCTCTCTCTCTCTCTCTCTCTCTCTCTCTCTCTCTCTCTCTCTCTCTCTCTCTCTCTCTCTCGTATCATCAAGAGGGTAATCTAAAGTTAATTTGCAGAATTTCAATAACCCTTGGCATTTGTAAATAGTTTCTTTAGTAAATAAAGAGTTCAATTGAAAATAGATACATTTTATTGAAGAGTTTTAAATATATTCTTAGTAAAATATGTTACAAACTGACTTATAAATATAAATCTTATTTACAGATAGTCACAGAGCTTGGCATCAGTTACAGATTAGTCAGGGTTTTTTTAGGGCTTAAGTATCTCATGGGGGAAATAAGTCTGGATGGTGGGTATCCGTAACGTTTAGAGATGTTATGATCCTTCTGCCTCTGAACAAAGCACTGTAGCCTCCCCTTGGAGGTATGTTGACAGGCTTACTCCCTCTCCAGTTGTGATTTCCTTTTCATAGCCTCTCTCTCCTCTCTCTGTTCTGGTGGAATAGGTATGGAAACCTCAAGCTCTTGGAGAGGCTGTTGACAGAAGGATTGGGTGAAGTTGTCCACTCTGCTGGGTACATTGATAGGAAGCTGCAGGTTAGAAAGCTGGTGCTTCTGGTTGAAAGGAGCTTGAATGGGGATAGTGGTTTGGCTGACCTTTTTAATGCATGTCACTGCAGCTTTCCGTTCTATGGATATCACTGGGAAGTGTTTGGGATTCTCTATAACTGAAGCTTTGTTTTCCCCACGTTGTTTGATTTCACTGGTTTTAATGCCAGGAGCTGGAATGGGGATAGTGGTTTGGCTCACCTTTTCAATGCATCTTACTGCAGCTTCCTGTTCTATGGATATCACTGGGAAGTGTTTGGGATTCTCTATAACTGAAGCTTTGTTTTCCCCATGTTGTTTGATTTCACTGGTTTTAATGTCAGGTCTTGTGTACTCATGTATTTTAAATAGCCTAGGCCTGGCATTAATACCGACACCTTTAATTCCAGAAATACTGTCCTGTTTTTTGGCCATGAACCTTTTAATCGCATCAGTAAGAGACCACTGAACATGAGAAGCAGAAGTCTGGCTTTGGCGTCCTTGCATTGGTCCAAGCTTATTTCCAAGTGTAATGGATTCTGCGGGTGCCCCTGGACCTGTGGGACCTGCTTTTTTACCCAATGGGTGAAATACTTGAACAGAGTTAATCATTTGGAGGCTGAGGTTGCTGTGATGGGCTTTCACCTTTCCTTGTCCAGAAGGTTCCAATGACTTCTTGCCCTTCCCAAGAACTTCTGAATTCACTCCAGGCTGATTAGCACTTTTTCTTTTGAGAGCTTTGGGGTTATTATCAGTACCACAAGCCAGCGCTTGCTCAAAACTGAAAACGCTGGTCTGGTTCTTTGTTTTCTTCACTAGCTGCTTAATATTGCTGTTCTGTTTACGTTTGATCCCCATCTCTTGAGGTGTCTTCCGCTCAGGACTATGAGTAACTGCAGGAGACTTTGCATCTTTACATTTGATCCCCATCTCCTGAGGTGTCTTCCGCTCAGGACTATGAGTAACAGCAGGTGTTTTTGCATATTTACGTTTGATCCCGATCTCCTGAGGTGTCTTCCGCTCAGGACTATGAGTAACTGCAGGAGTCTTTGCATCTTTACGTTTGATCCCCATCTCCTGAGTTTTCTTCAGTTTAGGATTAATATGAGTAACAGCAGGTGTCTTTGCATCCATTGTACCTTCACGGCTTTGCTGCATCTTTTCAGCTACCTTATTGGAAATGTGGGCACCTGAGAGACAAACACGTTTCATCTTTTTTAACAGAACAGCCTCGTCACCAGATTGTGGGCCATGGGGTGACTTCCCTGGTATAGGAGCAGAAGAATGATTTACTGGCTTTGACATTGGTTTTACCTTCTTTTGCAGTGCAGTTTGAGGGACTTGATCCTTTGCAGCTGAATAAAGGATCTTTTTCTTCTTTGTTTCCACTTTGGAGCACTTTGGTACCCCCTCAGACTTTGACGGAAACTCAGTCTTCACTGAACTCAGCACGTTATTACGAACCTTCTGAGCAATATGTGAGGGTGCCTTCACCTCTGAAGATCTCTTCGCCATATCTTTTAACCCACCCCTTTTCCACACTGGCACATATAACTCTTTGTTGCTTTGCACATCAATATGTAACTTTGAGAGGTGGCTCAGCTTCCGAGCTGGTTGAGTTGGGTACATTAGAGGTGGTTCACTTTTTTCATTAGCAGCAAGCTGAACTGCTCCTTGTGTAATTAAACTGGCCTGGGAAATATGTTGGGCTCCAAGCGAGGTCTGACACACTGTAACAAAATCAAAAAGGAGAAATAATCAATTATCATAAATACCAACACATTGTACATAATAACACAAAGGAAGAAAAGCAAACACATGCTTAATCCCTTCAGTATTGGCGAGGACTACATACTGTAGAGTTCTATATATTTGTAACACTACAGTGGCGAATGACCGTAATTAAAGATCTTTATAACAGGTAATGGTATCGGTCAAGGAGAAGATTTTGAACAATGATTAGTAAAGATTCTCCATATCTCACCTTGTAAGGTCTGCATTCCTCTAAGGGGTATGAATGGTGGCTGCTGAAGTTGTGCATACTGGGTGGCCATTATACAAGGCCCTATTGTAGCACGTCTTTCCAAATGTGTGTTGGGACGGAAAGTAACAGGCTGCGTTGTGGCTTCTCCCCTAACCTGTCCTGCAAATCCTGTGTATCCTCCTGTAGCTGTGTGGTAGAATCCTCCGTTCATGTCCGATACACGAGGGTAAGCGCGTGTTGCCTGTGGGATCTGCTGTAGATACATTGGTGTTCCTGCAGACCCTTGTTGCAAAATCATGCCTTGGGCCCCATGTCTGTAGACTTCTGTATTCCTCCCTACTGGGTGGAAGCTGTTGCTCCATGAAGGGTAAGCAGTGGTGACTGCAGGAGCACTGCAGGTCGGTGGAGGGTTCACAGCAGAGGAATTTAAAAACTGATCTGTAAGGAAGAAAGGTAAAAGTGAAGGGCCAGAAAAGCACAATCAAGGCACATTTCTTTAACACACGGGGACTCAACTCCAGTCATCAAACCCCCCACAATAGGTCAACTTTTCAGGATATTCCAGCTTTAGCACAGGTGGCCCAATCACTCAATCAGCCTCTGATTGAGTCACCTGTGCTGAAGCAGGGACTGATTGAGCGAGCTGTGCTGAAGCAGGGACGGATTGAGCCACCTCCGCTGAAGCTGGGATATCCTGAAAGCCTGACTTTGGGGGGTTAGGACTGCTTTAACAGACCTGCTAAAAGATATTCTTGATATCAAATACATATGAAATACATAGAGATGCTCACTTGGCTTGGTATTTTTATTTTGCCTTTAAAATATTTGGGGTTTTGGTTCTGGTTTTGAATAAAGTTTTTGGTGGTCTTTGTTTTGTTATGAATAGCAAGCACTAACAGGGATAATGGCTTGCTGGGAAAACACATTTATTTGATTATCAATGTTACATACCACTACTCTGATCAATAGTGGTCAGAAGTTTCAATATTTAAATACATTTTTAAGCAAGCTCCATGATTGCCTTCTATAGCATTGCTATGTATTGAAACACCAGAGCACCCGTACATTTTAGCTCAATATATGGGGTTTAATCTATAAATATATATATATAGATATATATTTATACATATACATATACATATATGATGTGTTGGGATGTAACACAGACAGAAAACTATTTCTAGGTAGTTTTCAACACAAAGTGGCAACTGGCATATAAAACTTGTGCAGTCCGTCACCTGCTTTCATGTCCACCTATGAACACAATGACAAATATAGATGTACCATAGCTTTCGGAACTGGATCTTTAAAAATAAAAATAAAAACATAAAAATTGCCTGTTCCTACTGTAGTATTTTGTGGTAATATTATGGTGTGGTATTCTGAGACGTCTGGTATATTGAGGTATCTGGAGGAGCACTCAGGTCAGCTATATCTGTAAATCAAGTGGCAGATTCTGCCCTCGTTTTGTGGCTTTGTCTTTTTTGGGGCCTTTGTATTACTGTAGAGTAGTGGTTTCCAACCTTTTTTTGGTTAAGGAACCATATGTGAAATTCTGAGGGACCCCAACCCTCTCTAACAACGAGTCTAAGATGAGATGCATTGTAATATACCCCAACCCTATCTAATAGTGCGTCTGAGATCAGATGAAGTGTGAGGAACCCCAATCCTCTCTAATAGCGCTTCTGAGATCAGATGCATTGTAAGGAGCCCCAACCCTCTCTAATAGCGCGTCTGAGATCAGATGCATTGTAAGGAACCCCAACCCTCTCCAATAGCGCGTTTGAGATAAGATGCATTGTACTGTAAATTCTTCTGTATTAAGTACAATTTTAAAATGACCTAAAAATTACAGCGAACCCTTTAGGGATGCCCGGGGAATCCTAGGGTTCCTAGGATCCGTGGTTGAAAAACACTGCTGTAGACAATAATTTAAGGATATGGCTGAAAGTAGTCGAACATTACACCCCACGGTGTAGAATTGGTCCAATAGTTATTGACCTAAACTTAGGGCAAGGAAAAAGCATGCCTTATACATAACTAATCCTACTGTATACACTAAGGTTCCTGTGTCTTTTTTTACTATCCCATAGATCCCATAGACGTTTGCCGCTTTGACATTTATGTATACAGTACATGTGTTCTTTTCTATACATTACTGTTCAAATCATTTAAGATTTTGAATTACAAGCCAGATATAAAAGTAAATACAATAAAACAAATATGTGTGTATGTATCTATAATAAATCAGTTTTGACATTTATAAAAAAAAATATTATCCAATTAAGGCCAGGTACCTAACCCCCCTGGGTGTTGTCTACCTCCGTCCCTCCCCCCCGCCCCCCACCCCATCCGTCTTCTTTCTCCCATCCATTGATAGGAGTCATGTTATCTGTTCTGTACCCCATAAAACATTGTGAAAGTAAACAGTTCAGAAATATAGATATTATCCATTTCTTTTTGGGTATGTAAAGGTCACGTTGCTTCCTACCTGCCATGATACAGAGTTAAGGTGGAGATAATTAGTCTCTCTGTACAGCGCCACTCTTTTCCTATCTCTGAGATGTCCACAAAACTAACGGTTTCCTTCGGGAACTAATTCAAGTCACGCACAAACAAGTTTACATTTGTGTATTTATCTCAGTCTCTAAGGCGATTCCATGATGTCATTACAGAACACTGCTGCTGGCATCTCCTAGGAGGCTCAATGATACTGTCTCGTGATGTCATAATAGAGAAATCAGCTACTGTTGACATTTAATTTCAAGTGGTTGAGAAGTGGTTAACTTGAGTAGCAGTCATAAAAATCACAGCTACTGTGATACATTGTATTACATACATTGGGTGACACAAGTACACATATGGACAGTGCCACTGACAGCAGTGGGATCAACATACTGTATCACTGGGTTCAAATGCATTGACTTCATGGCAAGATAAAGTATCACAGATTATAATGAGATGTATCACAGTCTGCGTCTCTGCCCCAGCATGCACCTTGGGGAGAGTCAGTAGGAGGAGTTGGGGAGGAGTTACATGGCACACAGATTATAATGAGATGTATCACAGTCTGCGTCTCTGCCCCAGCTTGCACCTTGGGGAGAGTCAGTAGAAGGAGTTGGGGGGAGTTACATGGTGCACAGATTATAATCAGATGTATCACATTCTGCGTCTCTGCCCCAATTTGCACCTTGGGGAGAGTGAGTAGGATGAGTTGGGGGCAGTTACATGGTGCACAGATTAAAATGAGATGCGTCACAAGTTGCATTTCTCTGATACTTTTTTTTAACCTTTTATTTGCCCAAAACAATCCTCCATATCTGAAGTGCCATAAGTCTAACATACCGCGTCAGAAGTAAGAAACTGTTCTTACAGTATATATGCTGCGGCTCTGCTCCAAAAAATAGAGCCATGCGTCTAAACACAACTACTCTATGTTGCTGCATAGACCTTTTATGTCTAATTCCAGCACTGGGGAAGTGTTCAACTCCATTCAAGGGCAGTCTAAACTAAACTACTACTTTGGTACAGCACTGCACTTTGCTTTAATGCTTCAGACATACACATTATGGGCTTTGAATGGGTCCCCCTGCTTATTTGTGGGGGGATAGAGATGAGTCTTTTACAATGAGAGTGCTACTGGATCTATGTTCTATATACAGTGACACCTCGCAGCCTTAATTACAATTTATTTTGGGATGTTTTTTGTCAGTACACTAAAACCTCCTCTTGGATAGACACAGGGGGATATTCTAGTAGCTGGGAGTTGTGCAAAAGCGTGCAGAAAGAGCCTTATCCGATTGGATTTCTAGAACAGCGGTGCGCAAACTGGGGGGCGCGACCCCCACGCGGGGCGCAAGACTGCCGTCTGGGGGGCGTGGGGTTTACAGAGGCCCCGCGCGCTTCCCGAAGGCACTTAAATTAAGTGCCGGGGGAGCTGCAGGGCCTCTGTAAACCTTCACTTACCTAGGCTCCGGCGGCTTCCTTCCTGCGTCGCCATGGCAACGCGGCATCAAAATGACGCTGTGAGGTCATGTGACGTCACGTTACTAGGGCAACGTGACGTCATGACGCCGGAGCGCAGGTGAATGGGGGTTCTGCTTTAGATATTGTGAAGCGGGGGCATCCAGACACTGATTAAGGGGTGCAGGAAACTAGTCATTCACACCTGGCTTTTATTTCTAGATCGACATTTACACAGACACACACACACACACACACACACACACGTAACAAGGGCTAATTGTAGTATAATGTAATACAATAAATATATTTGTCATTTAAATGGATTTTATTCATATGTTTTATTTTAAAGCGGGGTTGGGGGCGGGGTTGGGGGCGGGACTAGGGGCGGGGTTGGGGGCGGGACTAGGTGGCGAGTAGATTTTTTGGTTGGGCGAGTAGATTTTTGGGTGATTTGTCGAACACTGTATATATTTATATAGATATTAGTATGTACCATTGACTTTTATACACCAAGTGCAATCCATTTCTGTGCGCTAAACAGTATTTTGGGGCTGGGCGCAGATGGAGAAATTTGAACTTAGTACACGAGTGCAATTGAAGTTTGACATGCGCCGAAACCCTCCACCCCTCCCCCCGCTCAGTTTGCGATGCTTAGTATATTGGCCTCAGTAGGTCTCTCCCTTCCACTTCAAAGTAACGTATTGACAACCAAAGGGGACCTGCTACAGTAGTTTTTGGTGATTTCATCAGTCCCACTTGGCAAATAGTATATTGGAGATTCAAAAAAAGAGAAAGCGCTCGTTAAAGTAACACATTCTTTGATATTTTTAATCGAAAACAATGATATTCTTCCAGTGTATTAGTCAAGCACCTTACAGTTCACAAATACACACTAGAGAGGGTTGGGGTTCCTTACAATGCATTGATCAAATACATTGTAAGGAGCCCCAACCCTCTCTAACAGCGCGTCTGAAATCTGCATTGTAAGGAATCCCAACTTTCTCTAATAGCGCGTCTGAGATCAGATGCATTCAAAGGAGCCCCAACCCTCTCTAATAGCGCGTCTGAGATCAGATGCATTGTAAGGAACCCCAACCCTCTCTAATTGTGACCCTTGCACTCACCACGAACAAGGCGGACCCCCGGTACTGAGGTGGGAAAGTAGAAACTGCGCACCCACAGCAGTGGAGGCACGCCTGGATTGTCAGCGTAGCCGGGTCGGGGTTGGAGAGAGAGGGTAGTCCAGATACTTGCCGCGGTCATGGGGAGGAGCCAGTAACGGTAGATGTCCGTTGTGCCGAGGTCGAGGGTTGGAGCTGGTGGGTTAAAAGAATGTCCTATATCCGTGGTCAGGGATGGAGAGATGCAGGTAGTCGAGGGCAAGCTGGGGTCGTTATACAGAGAGCGTCCAAGAGTCTAGCCGTGTCGGTACACATGAGGTCAAACTGAAAGCAAGAGAGGCAAGGCGCAAGGCAAAGCAGGAATGTAGGAACACAAGGCTACTATGGTCTATGCTCAGCAATGTGTAACTGAGCAAGCAGAGATTAAATAGGAGGACTGGAGCAATAAAAGTGAGAGGCGGAACGGAGGTGTGGCCCCCGCGGGAGCTGTGATTGGACGCAGAGCGCAGGAGACAGGTGGGCATTGTTACGGGTGTTGTGTCGCAGCTGGGGAGTGGTGCACGATCGTCCCGTGAGCGCGCCGCGCGTGAGTGACACGTGACACGAACGGGGGGTGGGACCAAGCTCCATAGAGATGTTTGAAAACCTCTGTGTGCGCGCGCTTTTGTTGCCGGTCATTTGATTAGATGAGTTATTAAAAGCAAATTGTGTAGTTACTGTACCCTCTCTCCAGTTCATTTATTTTTTCGTTCCGGTTGTGCATCGCACATTTTTCACTTTGTACTATCTCCCTAGCGAACAACACACCAAAAGGTGCCCTGCAGCAACCCACAGGAGCAGGATTGAACTGATGCACCCTTTGGTTTCATAATCTCCTTTGGTGTCATCCAAAATGGCCTGGCGAAGAGTTTTTCCGTAGAGTCGCTTGTAATGAACTTTGTTATTATTGAGGATAGAGTCTATGATATAGGGGACTAGCAAGTCTACAGTTATTGATTTAAAAAGTTAACTAGGTGCCATTCCATGTGAACATTTACAGCTGATTTGTGATAGCTCAATAACAGAGCAGAACCAGCTAGGCGCCATCTTTTCTACATGTATATACTGTAAACCCCTAGACTGATCATTTACACCATTTATAAGTGGAGTTGGTAAGGATACCTTTCTATTTATGAGACAAAGGCTTGGACATTACTGTAGTGTTTTTGATTTAAACAAACAGGGCCCAAAATCTACTGTTGGGATTGTTTTTTGGAGCCCCAGATTTGGTCTTTGGACTTGTTTTTGTCATAGTTTATAGACTGCTTGTTCACTGGATTGATTGTACTTAATATGTCATACCAAAATATTACACAACATATGAATTTATAGTCACAAATACATTTTGCGAGAGTGTACGCAACAGCTCTACTCTGGGGGCCATGATGTTCACTTTTAAATGTCACATCTTCTTTAATATACACTAATGCAACATAGAGCGCTCCCAGGTGGTATCGAATTGGTCTAACTGCATCAATACGAGGCTCCCAACATGTTTCACAGACTCTCTTTAGTGTTAAATTGGGTAAGGATTTTAAAAGAATGATTTATCTGTTGGTGGACCTGGGGAAGAAATTATACAACGGTTGAATTAAGCCCAAAAATTAAATGGCACCTATATTGGGTTTGGCAGTGTTGTTAACCACTAGGTTCAAATAATGAGAACTACATGGTAAATAAAACGCACGTGGGTTCATGTTCAACATGTCTTTGAACTCCATTATGCTTTCCCCGCATATTTGCAGCATTGTCATAGCTTAGGCCCTGCATATTTTCTACATTTATATTGAGATCCAATAGTTCCTTTATTATCCAATCACTTAAGATGATGTCATTTCTGCCAAAAAATAAAATGGAAGCCATCACATGGTACATCCACCAATTAGATTGGTGGATATATCATTTGTCAGTCAAATGTGATGTCACAGGCCTTATATAAGGTCTGTCATGTCTTATTTGACCCTAAGAAGACGTCTGATCAACATCTCCCGGACCTGTGAAGAAGAAAAAACTACTCACCCGGGCCCACTCTTCCAGCAACTGAGGATCATGGACCCACCCTCCCCATGGCTTTCTTTCACCCCCCCTCCCCATGTCTCTTTCATCCCCCCATGTCTCTCTATCGCCTCCCTCCCCATGTCTCTTTCACCCCTCTCCCCATGTCTCTTTTTCACGCCCCACCCCATGGCTCTCTTTCACCCCCCTCTCTATGTCTCTTGCACCCCCTCCCCGTGTTTCTCTATCATCCCCCCCCTCCAAATGTCTCTCTATCACCCCCCCTCTAAATGTCTCTCGATCACCTCCCCATGTCTCTTTCACCCTCCCCTCCCAATGTCTCTTCACCCCTGCTCCCATGTCTCTTCACCCCTGCTCCCCATGTCTCTTTACCCCTGTTCCCATGTCTCTTCACCGCCGCTCCCCATGACTCTTTCACCCACTCCCCATGTCTCTTTCACCCACTCCCCATGTCTCTTTCACCCCTCCCCATGTCTCTCTTTTAAAACCAATCCCATGTCTCTATATCACCCCCTACCTATGTCTCTCTTTCACCCTCCTCCCCTCGCCATGTCTCTTTCACCCCCCTCCCCTCACCATGTCTCTCCTTCACCCCCCTCCCCTCGCCATGACTCTCACCCCTCCACCTTCCTTCCACATGTCATAAACTCACACACACACTCACACTTAACAATTCTTGGTATATCTATAGAGGGTATTACTGTGCATCAGTATTATTTTTTAGTATAATGCTACTAGTAGTAGTACTTTTTTTTAAACAACTCTGAATTAAAATTTTAATGTATCATAATGTAACAATCATTTTTTGTTTCTATAGCAACCATTTACAAAGTCACATCCCCTTCCTATTTTGAAACAGGCTCTGGCAACCCCCCCCCCTTTTTTTGAACACTGCCCTCTCCCTAGCTGTGCAAAACTCAATTGTATCCAGTGACTGCCTGGTCACATGATCACCCCAGAGAACTTTGCATTTTTGGTCCTCTTCTGCTGCACTGGCAACCATTTAGTCAACCCCCGAGCCGAATCTTCACCGATCAATCGCAACTTAGCTAATTACTTATCAATGTGTGGATTGTATTGATGCACATATCAAAGGGATTTTTTTTTTTTAAACGACAGCTTGGACTGCTGCTTTAAAGGTGGGCAGAGTAAGTTTGGAAACGGGGAGGAGTCACAGACCTCCAAACAATTTAAATCTGCGCACACAAACCCATGTAAACTCAACCCCAGACCCACCTCACCATATATATTTGTCTTAAGGAGTGCTACTGGGTATGTGACATTGTACAGTATAAACACAAGGAAGAGAAGCCCAATGCAACATGATCCTCCGCCGACTTAAATTTAACATGTCAAAAACAGAACTCCTTATATTTCATGCCAAACCTGGCCCTACTACCACCTTCCACATTACTGTTGGAAGAACTACTATACATGCAGTAGCCCAAGCACGCTGCCCTGGGGGTCACAGACTCCTCTCTCACATTCAAAAGGTAGCTAAACCTGTCGTTTTTTCTTCCGCAAGATACGCCCTTCCACTGTTGCTCGACAGCTAAAACTCTGACACAGACCCTCATTCTCTACCATCTCAAATACTGGAACCTTCTGCTGTCCGGTCTTACTGCCTCTCACCTGTCTCCCCTACAATCTATCCTAAACGCTGCTGCCAGAATCACTCTACTCTTTCCTAAATCTGTCTCAGCGTCTCCCCTGCTGAAATCCCTCTCCTGGCTTCCTATCAAATCCCGTATCTCACACTCAATTCTCCTCCTCACTTTTAAAGCTTTACACTCTTCTGCCCCTCCTTACAGCTCAGCTCTAATTTCTCGCTATGCACCATCCCGACTCTTGCGATCCGCCCAATGATGTCTTCTATCTACCCCTTTTGTATCTAAAGCCCTCTCTCGCCTTAAACCTTTCTCACTGACTGCCCTCACCTCTGGAGTGCCCTTCCCATCAATACCCGACTAGCACCTTCTCTATCCACCTTTAAGACCCACATTCTAACACATCTGCTTAAAGAAGCATGTGAGTAGCTCCGAGGCTGATACTATAGACCGCATACAAAAAGCTTGGCCCATTGCAGACGCACTTACCAGAACGCCGTCCTACTGTCTCTGTATGTTCTACCTACCAATTAGATTGTAAGCTCTTCAGAGCAGGGACTCCTTTTCCTAAATGTTATTTTTATGTCTGAAGCACTTATTCCCATGATCTGTTATTTGTATTATTTATATGATTGTCACGTGTATTACTGCGGTGAAGCGCTTTCTACATAAATGGCGCTATATAAATAAAGACATACAGTACATACATACATACAACATACAACATGACAAAGCATATAGTTAAATATTTATCTGTTTCTCTCTCATAAGTGGGGTCCGACTTACTTATCTCTCTCTCTCTCTCTCTCTCTCTCTCTCTCTCTCTCTCTCTCTCTCTCGTATCATCAAGAGGGTAATCTAAAGTTAATTTGCAGAATTTCAATAACCCTTGGCATTTGTAAATAGTTTCTTTAGTAAATAAAGAGTTCAATTGAAAATAGATACATTTTATTGAAGAGTTTTAAATATATTCTTAGTAAAATATGTTACAAACTGACTTATAAATATAAATCTTATTTACAGATAGTCACAGAGCTTGGCATCAGTTACAGATTAGTCAGGGTTTTTTTTTGTTTTTTTAGGGCTTAAGTATCTCATGGGGGAAATAAGTCTGGATGGTGGGTATCCGTAACGTTTAGAGATGTTATGATCCTTCTGCCTCTGAACAAAGCACTGTAGCCTCCCCTTGGAGGTATGTTGACAGGCTTACTCCCTCTCCAGTTGTGATTTCCTTTTCATAGCCTCTCTCTCCTCTCTCTGTTCTGGTGGAATAGGTATGGAAACCTCAAGCTCTTGGAGAGGCTGTTGACAGAAGGATTGGGTGAAGTTGTCCACTCTGCTGGGTACATTGATAGGAAGCTGCAGGTTAGAAAGCTGGTGCTTCTGGTTGAAAGGAGCTTGAATGGGGATAGTGGTTTGGCTGACCTTTTTAATGCATGTCACTGCAGCTTTCCGTTCTATGGATATCACTGGGAAGTGTTTGGGATTCTCTATAACTGAAGCTTTGTTTTCCCCATGTTGTTTGATTTCACTGGTTTTAATGTCAGGTCTTGTGTACTCATGTATTTTAAATAGCCTAGGCCTGGCATTAATACCGACACCTTTAATTCCAGAAATACTGTCCTGTTTTTTGGCCATGAACCTTTTAATCGCATCAGTAAGAGACCACTGAACATGAGAAGCAGAAGTCTGGCTTTGGCGTCCTTGCATTGGTCCAAGCTTATTTCCAAGTGTAATGGATTCTGCGGGTGCCCCTGGACCTGTGGGACCTGCTTTTTTACCCAATGGGTGAAATACTTGAACAGAGTTAATCATTTGGAGGCTGAGGTTGCTGTGATGGGCTTTCACCTTTCCTTGTCCAGAAGGTTCCAATGACTTCTTGCCCTTCCCAAGAACTTCTGAATTCACTCCAGGCTGATTAGCACTTTTTCTTTTGAGAGCTTTGGGGTTATTATCAGTACCACAAGCCAGCGCTTGCTCAAAACTGAAAACGCTGGTCTGGTTCTTTGTTTTCTTCACTAGCTGCTTAATATTGCTGTTCTGTTTACGTTTGATCCCCATCTCTTGAGGTGTCTTCCGCTCAGGACTATGAGTAACTGCAGGAGACTTTGCATCTTTACATTTGATCCCCATCTCCTGAGGTGTCTTCCGCTCAGGACTATGAGTAACAGCAGGTGTTTTTGCATATTTACGTTTGATCCCGATCTCCTGAGGTGTCTTCCGCTCAGGACTATGAGTAACTGCAGGAGTCTTTGCATCTTTACGTTTGATCCCCATCTCCTGAGTTTTCTTCAGTTTAGGATTAATATGAGTAACAGCAGGTGTCTTTGCATCCATTGTACCTTCACGGCTTTGCTGCATCTTTTCAGCTACCTTATTGGAAATGTGGGCACCTGAGAGACAAACACGTTTCATCTTTTTTAACAGAACAGCCTCGTCACCAGATTGTGGGCCATGGGGTGACTTCCCTGGTATAGGAGCAGAAGAATGATTTACTGGCTTTGACATTGGTTTTACCTTCTTTTGCAGTGCAGTTTGAGGGACTTGATCCTTTGCAGCTGAATAAAGGATCTTTTTCTTCTTTGTTTCCACTTTGGAGCACTTTGGTACCCCCTCAGACTTTGACGGAAACTCAGTCTTCACTGAACTCAGCACGTTATTACGAACCTTCTGAGCAATATGTGAGGGTGCCTTCACCTCTGAAGATCTCTTCGCCATATCTTTTAACCCACCCCTTTTCCACACTGGCACATATAACTCTTTGTTGCTTTGCACATCAATATGTAACTTTGAGAGGTGGCTCAGCTTCCGAGCTGGTTGAGTTGGGTACATTAGAGGTGGTTCACTTTTTTCATTAGCAGCAAGCTGAACTGCTCCTTGTGTAATTAAACTGGCCTGGGAAATATGTTGGGCTCCAAGCGAGGTCTGACACACTGTAACAAAATCAAAAAGGAGAAATAATCAATTATCATAAATACCAACACATTGTACATAATAACACAAAGGAAGAAAAGCAAACACATGCTTAATCCCTTCAGTATTGGCGAGGACTACATACTGTAGAGTTCTATATATTTGTAACACTACAGTGGCGAATGACCGTAATTAAAGATCTTTATAACAGGTAATGGTATCGGTCAAGGAGAAGATTTTGAACAATGATTAGTAAAGATTCTCCATATCTCACCTTGTAAGGTCTGCATTCCTCTAAGGGGTATGAATGGTGGCTGCTGAAGTTGTGCATACTGGGTGGCCATTATACAAGGCCCTATTGTAGCACGTCTTTCCAAATGTGTGTTGGGACGGAAAGTAACAGGCTGCGTTGTGGCTTCTCCCCTAACCTGTCCTGCAAATCCTGTGTATCCTCCTGTAGCTGTGTGGTAGAATCCTCCGTTCATGTCCGATACACGAGGGTAAGCGCGTGTTGCCTGTGGGATCTGCTGTAGATACATTGGTGTTCCTGCAGACCCTTGTTGCAAAATCATGCCTTGGGCCCCATGTCTGTAGACTTCTGTATTCCTCCCTACTGGGTGGAAGCTGTTGCTCCATGAAGGGTAAGCAGTGGTGACTGCAGGAGCACTGCAGGTCGGTGGAGGGTTCACAGCAGAGGAATTTAAAAACTGATCTGTAAGGAAGAAAGGTAAAAGTGAAGGGCCAGAAAAGCACAATCAAGGCACATTTCTTTAACACACGGGGACTCAACTCCAGTCATCAAACCCCCCACAATAGGTCAACTTTTCAGGATATTCCAGCTTTAGCACAGGTGGCCCAATCACTCAATCAGCCTCTGATTGAGTCACCTGTGCTGAAGCAGGGACTGATTGAGCGAGCTGTGCTGAAGCAGGGACGGATTGAGCCACCTCCGCTGAAGCTGGGATATCCTGAAAGCCTGACTTTGGGGGGTTAGGACTGCTTTAACAGACCTGCTAAAAGATATTCTTGATATCAAATACATATGAAATACATAGAGATGCTCACTTGGCTTGGTATTTTTATTTTGCCTTTAAAATATTTGGGGTTTTGGTTCTGGTTTTGAATAAAGTTTTTGGTGGTCTTTGTTTTGTTATGAATAGCAAGCACTAACAGGGATAATGGCTTGCTGGGAAAACACATTTATTTGATTATCAATGTTACATACCACTACTCTGATCAATAGTGGTCAGAAGTTTCAATATTTAAATACATTTTTAAGCAAGCTCCATGATTGCCTTCTATAGCATTGCTATGTATTGAAACACCAGAGCACCCGTACATTTTAGCTCAATATATGGGGTTTAATCTATAAATATATATATATAGATATATATTTATACATATACATATACATATATGATGTGTTGGGATGTAACACAGACAGAAAACTATTTCTAGGTAGTTTTCAACACAAAGTGGCAACTGGCATATAAAACTTGTGCAGTCCATCACCTGCTTTCATGTCCACCTATGAACACAATGACAAATATAGATGTACCATAGCTTTCGGAACTGGATCTTTAAAAATAAAAATAAAAACATAAAAATTGCCTGTTCCTACTGTAGTATTTTGTGGTAATATTATGGTGTGGTATTCTGAGACGTCTGGTATATTGAGGTATCTGGAGGAGCACTCAGGTCAGCTATATCTGTAAATCAAGTGGCAGATTCTGCCCTCGTTTTGTGGCTTTGTCTTTTTTGGGGCCTTTGTATTACTGTAGAGTAGTGGTTTCCAACCTTTTTTTGGTTAAGGAACCATATGTGAAATTCTGAGGGACCCCAACCCTCTCTAACAACGAGTCTAAGATGAGATGCATTGTAATATACCCCAACCCTATCTAATAGTGCGTCTGAGATCAGATGAAGTGTGAGGAACCCCAATCCTCTCTAATAGCGCTTCTGAGATCAGATGCATTGTAAGGAGCCCCAACCCTCTCTAATAGCGCGTCTGAGATCAGATGCATTGTAAGGAACCCCAACCCTCTCCAATAGCGCGTTTGAGATAAGATGCATTGTACTGTAAATTCTTCTGTATTAAGTACAATTTTAAAATGACCTAAAAATTACAGCGAACCCTTTAGGGATGCCCGGGGAATCCTAGGGTTCCTAGGATCCGTGGTTGAAAAACACTGCTGTAGACAATAATTTAAGGATATGGCTGAAAGTAGTCGAACATTACACCCCACGGTGTAGAATTGGTCCAATAGTTATTGACCTAAACTTAGGGCAAGGAAAAAGCATGCCTTATACATAACTAATCCTACTGTATACACTAAGGTTCCTGTGTCTTTTTTTACTATCCCATAGATCCCATAGACGTTTGCCGCTTTGACATTTATGTATACAGTACATGTGTTCTTTTCTATACATTACTGTTCAAATCATTTAAGATTTTGAATTACAAGCCAGATATAAAAGTAAATACAATAAAACAAATATGTGTGTATGTATCTATAATAAATCAGTTTTGACATTTATAAAAAAAAATATTATCCAATTAAGGCCAGGTACCTAACCCCCCTGGGTGTTGTCTACCTCCGTCCCTCCCCCCCGCCCCCCACCCCATCCGTCTTCTTTCTCCCATCCATTGATAGGAGTCATGTTATCTGTTCTGTACCCCATAAAACATTGTGAAAGTAAACAGTTCAGAAATATAGATATTATCCATTTCTTTTTGGGTATGTAAAGGTCACGTTGCTTCCTACCTGCCATGATACAGAGTTAAGGTGGAGATAATTAGTCTCTCTGTACAGCGCCACTCTTTTCCTATCTCTGAGATGTCCACAAAACTAACGGTTTCCTTCGGGAACTAATTCAAGTCACGCACAAACAAGTTTACATTTGTGTATTTATCTCAGTCTCTAAGGCGATTCCATGATGTCATTACAGAACACTGCTGCTGGCATCTCCTAGGAGGCTCAATGATACTGTCTCGTGATGTCATAATAGAGAAATCAGCTACTGTTGACATTTAATTTCAAGTGGTTGAGAAGTGGTTAACTTGAGTAGCAGTCATAAAAATCACAGCTACTGTGATACATTGTATTACATACATTGGGTGACACAAGTACACATATGGACAGTGCCACTGACAGCAGTGGGATCAACATACTGTATCACTGGGTTCAAATGCATTGACTTCATGGCAAGATAAAGTATCACAGATTATAATGAGATGTATCACAGTCTGCGTCTCTGCCCCAGCATGCACCTTGGGGAGAGTCAGTAGGAGGAGTTGGGGAGGAGTTACATGGCACACAGATTATAATGAGATGTATCACAGTCTGCGTCTCTGCCCCAGCTTGCACCTTGGGGAGAGTCAGTAGAAGGAGTTGGGGGGAGTTACATGGTGCACAGATTATAATCAGATGTATCACATTCTGCGTCTCTGCCCCAATTTGCACCTTGGGGAGAGTGAGTAGGATGAGTTGGGGGCAGTTACATGGTGCACAGATTAAAATGAGATGCGTCACAAGTTGCATTTCTCTGATACTTTTTTTTAACCTTTTATTTGCCCAAAACAATCCTCCATATCTGAAGTGCCATAAGTCTAACATACCGCGTCAGAAGTAAGAAACTGTTCTTACAGTATATATGCTGCGGCTCTGCTCCAAAAAATAGAGCCATGCGTCTAAACACAACTACTCTATGTTGCTGCATAGACCTTTTATGTCTAATTCCAGCACTGGGGAAGTGTTCAACTCCATTCAAGGGCAGTCTAAACTAAACTACTACTTTGGTACAGCACTGCACTTTGCTTTAATGCTTCAGACATACACATTATGGGCTTTGAATGGGTCCCCCTGCTTATTTGTGGGGGGATAGAGATGAGTCTTTTACAATGAGAGTGCTACTGGATCTATGTTCTATATACAGTGACACCTCGCAGCCTTAATTACAATTTATTTTGGGATGTTTTTTGTCAGTACACTAAAACCTCCTCTTGGATAGACACAGGGGGATATTCTAGTAGCTGGGAGTTGTGCAAAAGCGTGCAGAAAGAGCCTTATCCGATTGGATTTCTAGAACAGCGGTGCGCAAACTGGGGGGCGCGACCCCCACGCGGGGCGCAAGACTGCCGTCTGGGGGGCGTGGGGTTTACAGAGGCCCCGCGCGCTTCCCGAAGGCACTTAAATTAAGTGCCGGGGGAGCTGCAGGGCCTCTGTAAACCTTCACTTACCTAGGCTCCGGCGGCTTCCTTCCTGCGTCGCCATGGCAACGCGGCATCAAAATGACGCTGTGAGGTCATGTGACGTCACGTTACTAGGGCAACGTGACGTCATGACGCCGGAGCGCAGGTGAATGGGGGTTCTGCTTTAGATATTGTGAAGCGGGGGCATCCAGACACTGATTAAGGGGTGCAGGAAACTAGTCATTCACACCTGGCTTTTATTTCTAGATCGACATTTACACAGACACACACACACACACACACACACACACGTAACAAGGGCTAATTGTAGTATAATGTAATACAATAAATATATTTGTCATTTAAATGGATTTTATTCATATGTTTTATTTTAAAGCGGGGTTGGGGGCGGGGTTGGGGGCGGGACTAGGGGCGGGGTTGGGGGCGGGACTAGGTGGCGAGTAGATTTTTTGGTTGGGCGAGTAGATTTTTGGG
Organism: Ascaphus truei; assembly: GCF_040206685.1. Classification (NCBI taxonomy): domain Eukaryota; kingdom Metazoa; phylum Chordata; class Amphibia; order Anura; family Ascaphidae; genus Ascaphus; species Ascaphus truei. Next base: position 681,803 of record NW_027453847.1, on the reverse strand, counting down.
TGATTTGTCGAACACTGTATATATTTATATAGATATTAGTATGTACCATTGACTTTTATACACCAAGTGCAATCCATTTCTGTGCGCTAAACAGTATTTTGGGGCTGGGCGCAGATGGAGAAATTTGAACTTAGTACACGAGTGCAATTGAAGTTTGACATGCGCCGAAACCCTCCACCCCTCCCCCCGCTCAGTTTGCGATGCTTAGTATATTGGCCTCAGTAGGTCTCTCCCTTCCACTTCAAAGTAACGTATTGACAACCAAAGGGGACCTGCTACAGTAGTTTTTGGTGATTTCATCAGTCCCACTTGGCAAATAGTATATTGGAGATTCAAAAAAAGAGAAAGCGCTCGTTAAAGTAACACATTCTTTGATATTTTTAATCGAAAACAATGATATTCTTCCAGTGTATTAGTCAAGCACCTTACAGTTCACAAATACACACTAGAGAGGGTTGGGGTTCCTTACAATGCATTGATCAAATACATTGTAAGGAGCCCCAACCCTCTCTAACAGCGCGTCTGAAATCTGCATTGTAAGGAATCCCAACTTTCTCTAATAGCGCGTCTGAGATCAGATGCATTCAAAGGAGCCCCAACCCTCTCTAATAGCGCGTCTGAGATCAGATGCATTGTAAGGAACCCCAACCCTCTCTAATTGTGACCCTTGCACTCACCACGAACAAGGCGGACCCCCGGTACTGAGGTGGGAAAGTAGAAACTGCGCACCCACAGCAGTGGAGGCACGCCTGGATTGTCAGCGTAGCCGGGTCGGGGTTGGAGAGAGAGGGTAGTCCAGATACTTGCCGCGGTCATGGGGAGGAGCCAGTAACGGTAGATGTCCGTTGTGCCGAGGTCGAGGGTTGGAGCTGGTGGGTTAAAAGAATGTCCTATATCCGTGGTCAGGGATGGAGAGATGCAGGTAGTCGAGGGCAAGCTGGGGTCGTTATACAGAGAGCGTCCAAGAGTCTAGCCGTGTCGGTACACATGAGGTCAAACTGAAAGCAAGAGAGGCAAGGCAAAGCAGGAATGTAGGAACACAAGGCTACTATGGTCTATGCTCAGCAATGTGTAACTGAGCAAGCAGAGATTAAATAGGAGGACTGGAGCAATGAAAGTGAGAGGCGGAACGGAGGTGTGGCCCCCGCGGGAGCTGTGATTGGACGCAGAGCGCAGGAGACAGGTGGGCATTGTTACGGGTGTTGTGTCGCAGCTGGGGAGTGGTGCACGATCGTCCCGTGAGCGCGCCGCGCGTGAGTGACACGTGACACGAACGGGGGGTGGGACCAAGCTCCATAGAGATGTTTGAAAACCTCTGTGTGCGCGCGCTTTTGTTGCCGGTCATTTGATTAGATGAGTTATTAAAAGCAAATTGTGTAGTTACTGTACCCTCTCTCCAGTTCATTTATTTTTTCGTTCCGGTTGTGCATCGCACATTTTTCACTTTGTACTATCTCCCTAGCGAACAACACACCAAAAGGTGCCCTGCAGCAACCCACAGGAGCAGGATTGAACTGATGCACCCTTTGGTTTCATAATCTCCTTTGGTGTCATCCAAAATGGCCTGGCGAAGAGTTTTTCCGTAGAGTCGCTTGTAATGAACTTTGTTATTATTGAGGATAGAGTCTATGATATTGGCCGACTAGCAAGTCTACAGTTATTGATTTAAAAAGTTAACTAGGTGCCATTCCATGTGAACATTTACAGCTGATTTGTGATAGCTCAATAACAGAGCAGAACCAGCTAGGCGCCATCTTTTCTACATGTATATACTGTAAACCCCTAGACTGATCATTTACACCATTTATAAGTGGAGTTGGTAAGGATACCTCTCTATTTATGAGACAAAGGCTTGGACATTACTGTAGTGTTTTTGATTTAAACAAACAGGGCCCAAAATCTACTGTTGGGATTGTTTTTTGGAGCCCCAGATTTGGTCTTTGGACTTGTTTTTGTCATAGTTTATAGACTGCTTGTTCACTGGATTGATTGTACTTAATATGTCATACCAAAATATTACACAACATATGAATTTATAGTCACAAATACATTTTGCGAGAGTGTACGCAACAGCTCTACTCTGGGGGCCATGATGTTCACTTTTAAATGTCACATCTTCTTTAATATACACTAATGCAACATAGAGCGCTCCCAGGTGGTATCGAATTGGTCTAACTGCATCAATACGAGGCTCCCAACATGTTTCACAGACTCTCTTTAGTGTTAAATTGGGTAAGGATTTTAAAAGAATGATTTATCTGTTGGTGGACCTGGGGAAGAAATTATACAACGGTTGAATTAAGCCCAAAAATTAAATGGCACCTATATTGGGTTTGGCAGTGTTGTTAACCACTAGGTTCAAATAATGAGAACTACATGGTACATAAAACGCACGTGGGTTCATGTTCAACATGTCTTTGAACTCCATTATGCTTTCCCCGCATATTTGCAGCATTGTCATAGCTTTGGCCCTGCATATTTTCTACATTTATATTGAGATCCAATAGTTCCTTTATTATCCAATCACTTAAGATGATGTCATTTCTGCCAAAAAATAAAATGGAAGCCATCACATGGTACATCCACCAATTAGATTGGTGGATATATCATTTGTCAGTCAAATGTGATGTCACAGGCCTTATATAAGGTCTGACATGTCTTATTTGACCCTAAGAAGCCGTCTGATCAACATCTCCCGGACCTGTGAAGAAGAAAAAACTACTCACCCGGGCCCACTCTTCCAGCAACTGAGGATCATGGACCCACCCTCCCCATGGCTTTCTTTCACCCCCCCTCCCCATGTCTCTTTCATCCCCCCATGTCTCTCTATCGCCTCCCTCCCCATGTCTCTTTCACCCCTCTCCCCATGTCTCTTTTTCACGCCCCACCCCATGGCTCTCTTTCACCCCCCTCTCTATGTCTCTTGCACCCCCTCCCCGTGTTTCTCTATCATCCCCCCCCTCCAAATGTCTCTCTATCACCCCCCCTCTAAATGTCTCTCGATCACCTCCCCATGTCTCTTTCACCCTCCCCTCCCAATGTCTCTTCACCCCTGCTCCCATGTCTCTTCACCCCTGCTCCCCATGTCTCTTTACCCCTGTTCCCATGTCTCTTCACCGCCGCTCCCCATGACTCTTTCACCCACTCCCCATGTCTCTTTCACCCACTCCCCATGTCTCTTTCACCCCTCCCCATGTCTCTCTTTTAAACCCATTCCCATGTCTCTATATCACCCCCTACCTATGTCTCTCTTTCACCCTCCTCCCCTCACCATGTCTCTTTCACCCCCCTCCCCTCACCATGTCTCTCCTTCACCCCCCTCCCCTCGCCATGACTCTCACCCCTCCACCTTCCTTCCACATGTCATAAACTCACACACACACTCACACTTAACAATTCTTGGTATATCTATAGAGGGTATTACTGTGCATCTGTATTATTTTTTAGTATAATGCTACTAGTAGTAGTACTTTTTTTTAAACAACTCTGAATTAAAATTTTAATGTATCATAATGTAACAATCATTTTTTGTTTCTATAGCAACCATTTACAAAGTCACATCCCCTTCCTATTTTGAAACAGGCTCTGGCAACCCCCCCCCCCCTTTTTTTGAACACTGCCCTCTCCCTAGCTGTGCAAAACTCAATTGTATCCAGTGACTGCCTGGTCACATGATCACCCCAGAGAACTTTGCATTTTTGGTCCTCTTCTGCTGCACTGGCAACCATTTAGTCAACCCCCGAGCCGAATCTTCACCGATCAATCGCAGCTTAGCTAATTACTTATCAATGTGTGGATTGTATTGATGCACATATCAAAGGGATTTTTTTTTTTTAAACGACAGCTTGGACTGCTGCTTTAAAGGTGGGCAGAGTAAGTTTGGAAACGGGGAGGAGTCACAGACCTCCAAACAATTTAAATCTGCGCACACAAACCCATGTAAACTCAACCCCAGACCCACCTCACCATATATATTTGTCTTAAGGAGTGCTACTGGGTATGTGACATTGTACAGTATAAACACAAGGAAGAGAAGCCCAATGCAACATGATCCTCCGCCGACTTAAATTTAACATGTCAAAAACAGAACTCCTTATATTTCATGCCAAACCTGGCCCTACTACCACCTTCCACATTACTGTTGGAAGAACTACTATACATGCAGTAGCCCAAGCACGCTGCCCTGGGGGTCACAGACTCCTCTCTCACATTCAAAAGGTAGCTAAACCTGTCGTTTTTTCTTCCGCAAGATACGCCCTTCCACTGTTGCTCGACAGCTAAAACTCTGACACAGACCCTCATTCTCTACCATCTCAAATACTGGAACCTTCTGCTGTCCGGTCTTACTGCCTCTCACCTGTCTCCCCTACAATCTATCCTAAACGCTGCTGCCAGAATCACTCTACTCTTTCCTAAATCTGTCTCAGCGTCTCCCCTGCTGAAATCCCTCTCCTGGCTTCCTATCAAATCCCGTATCTCACACTCAATTCTCCTCCTCACTTTTAAAGCTTTACACTCTTCTGCCCCTCCTTACAGCTCAGCTCTAATTTCTCGCTATGCACCATCCCGACTCTTGCGATCCGCCCAATGATGTCTTCTATCTACCCCTTTTGTATCTAAAGCCCTCTCTCGCCTTAAACCTTTCTCACTGACTGCCCTCACCTCTGGAATGCCCTTCCCATCAATACCCGACTAGCACCTTCTCTATCCACCTTTAAGACCCACATTCTAACACATCTGCTTAAAGAAGCATGTGAGTAGCTCCGAGGCTGATACTATAGACCGCATACAAAAAGCTTGGCCCATTGCAGACGCACTTACCAGAACGCCGTCCTACTGTCTCTGTATGTTCTACCTACCAATTAGATTGTAAGCTCTTCAGAGCAGGGACTCCTTTTCCTAAATGTTACTTTTATGTCTGAAGCACTTATTCCCATGATCTGTTATTTGTATTATTTATATGATTGTCACGTGTATTACTGCGGTGAAGCGCTTTCTACATAAATGGCGCTATATAAATAAAGACATACAGTACATACATACATACAACATACAACATGACAAAGCATATAGTTAAATATTTATCTGTTTCTCTCTCATAAGTGGGGTCCGACTTACTTATCTCTCTCTCTCTCTCTCTCTCTCTCTCTCGTATCATCAAGAGGGTAATCTAAAGTTAATTTGCAGAATTTCAATAACCCTTGGCATTTGTAAATAGTTTCTTTAGTAAATAAAGAGTTCAATTGAAAATAGATACATTTTATTGAAGAGTTTTAAATATATTCTTAGTAAAATATGTTACAAACTGACTTATAAATATAAATCTTATTTACAGATAGTCACAGAGCTTGGCATCAGTTACAGATTAGTCAGGGTTTTTTTTTGTTTTTTTAGGGCTTAAGTATCTCATGGGGGAAATAAGTCTGGATGGTGGGTATCCGTAACGTTTAGAGATGTTATGATCCTTCTGCCTCTGAACAAAGCACTGTAGCCTCCCCTTGGAGGTATGTTGACAGGCTTACTCCCTCTCCAGTTGTGATTTCCTTTTCATAGCCTCTCTCTCCTCTCTCTGTTCTGGTGGAATATGTATGGAAACCTCAAGCTCTTGGAGAGGCTGTTGACAGAAGGATGGAGTGAAGTTGTCCACTCTGCTGGGTACATTGATAGGAAGCTGCAGGTTAGAAAGCTGGTGCTTCTGGTTGAAAGGAGCTTGAATGGGGATAGTGGTTTGGCTGACCTTTTTAATGCATGTCACTGCAGCTTTCCGTTCTATGGATATCACTGGGAAGTGTTTGGGATTCTCTATAACTGAAGCTTTGTTTTCCCCACGTTGTTTGATTTCACTGGTTTTAATGCCAGGAGCTGGAATGGGGATAGTGGTTTGGCTCACCTTTTCAATGCATCTTACTGCAGCTTCCTGTTCTATGGATATCACTGGAAAGTGTTTGGGATTCTCTATAACTGAAGCTTTGTTTTCCCCATGTTGTTTGATTTCACTGGTTTTAATGCCAGGTCTTGTGTACTCATGTATTTTAAATAGCCTAGGCCTGGCATTAATACCGACACCTTTAATTCCAGAAATACTGTCCTGTTTTTTGGCCATGAACCTTTTAATCGCATCAGTAAGAGACCACTGAACATGAGAAGCAGAAGTCTGGCTTTGGCGTCCTTGCATTGGTCCAAGCTTATTTCCAAGTGTAATGGATTCTGCGGGTGCCCCTGGACCTGTGGGACCTGCTTTTTTACCCAATGGGTGAAATACTTGAACAGAGTTAATCATTTGGAGGCTGAGGTTGCTGTGATGGGCTTTCACCTTTCCTTGTTCAGAAGGTTCCAATGACTTCTTGCCCTTCCCAAGAACTTCTGAATTCACTCCAGGCTGATTAGCACTTTTTCTTTTGAGAGCTTTGGGGTTATTATCAGTACCACAAGCCAGCGCTTGCTCAAAACTGAAAACGCTGGTCTGGTTCTTTGTTTTCTTCACTAGCTGCTTAATATTGCTGTTCTGTTTACGTTTGATCCCCATCTCTTGAGGTGTCTTCCGCTCAGGACTATGAGTAACTGCAGGAGACTTTGCATCTTTACATTTGATCCCCATCTCCTGAGGTGTCTTCCGCTCAGGACTATGAGTAACAGCAGGTGTTTTTGCATATTTACGTTTGATCCCGATCTCCTGAGGTGTCTTCCGCTCAGGACAATGAGTAACTGCAGGAGTCTTTGCATTTTTAAGTTTGATCCCCATCTCCTGAGGTGTCTTCCGCTCAGGACTATGAGTAACTGCAGGAGTTTTTGCATATTTACGTTTGATCCCCATCTCCTGAGGTGTCTTCCGCTCAGGACTATGAGTAACTGCAGGAGTCTTTGCATCTTTACGTTTGATCCCTATCTCCTGAGTTTTCTTCAGTTTAGGATTAATATGAGTAACAGCAGGTGTCTTTGCATCCATTGTACCTTCACGGCTTTGCTGCATCTTTTCAGATACCTTATTGGAAATGTGGGCACCTGAGAGACAAACACGTTTCATCTTTTTTAACAGAACAGCCTCGTCACCAGATTGTGGGCCATGGGGTGACTTCCCTGGTATAGGAGCAGAAGAATGATTTACTGGCTTTGACATTGGTTTTACCTTCTTTTGCAGTGCAGTTTGAGGGACTTGATCCTTTGCAGCTGAATAAAGGATCTTTTTCTTCTTTGTTTCCACTTTGGAGCACTTTGGTACCCCCTCAGACTTTGACGGACACTCAGTCTTCACTGAACTCAGCACGTTATTACGAACCTTCTGAGCAATATGTGAGGGGGCCTTCACCTCTGAAGATCTCTTCTCCATATCTTTTAACCCACCCCTTTTCCACACTGGCACATATAACTCTTTGTTGCTTTGCACATCAATATGTAACTTTGAGAGGTGGCTCAGCTTCCGAGCTGGTTGAGTTGGGTACATTAGAGGTGGTTCACTTTTTTCATTAGCAGCAAGCTGAACTGCTCCTTGTGTAATTAAACTGGCCTGGGAAATATGTTGGGCTCCAAGCGAGGTCTGACACACTGTAACAAAATCAAAAAGGAGAAATAATCAATTATCATAAATACCAACACATTGTACATAATAACACAAAGGAAGAAAAGCAAACACATGCTTAATCCCTTCAGTATTGGCGAGGACTACATACTGTAGAGTTCTATATATTTGTAACACTACAGTGGCGAATGACCGTAATTAAAGATCTTTATAACAGGTAATGGTATCGGTCAAGGAGAAGATTTTGAACAATGATTAGTAAAGATTCTCCATATCTCACCTTGTAAGGTCTGCATTCCTCTAAGGGGTATGAATGGTGGCTGCTGAAGTTGTGCATACTGGGTGGCCATTATACAAGGCCCTATTGTAGCACGTCTTTCCAAATGTGTGTTGGGACGGAAAGTAACAGGCTGCGTTGTGGCTTCTCCCCTAACCTGTCCTGCAAATCCTGTGTATCCTCCTGTAGCAGTGTGGTAGAATCCTCCGTTCATGTCCGATACACGAGGGTAAGCGCGTGTTGCCTGTGGGATCTGCTGTAGATACATTGGTGTTCCTGCAGACCCTTGTTGCAAAATCATGCCTTGGGCCCCATGTCTGTAGACTTCTGTATTCCTCCCTACTGGGTGGAAGCTGTTGCTCCATGAAGGGTAAGCAGTGGTGACTGCAGGAGCACTGCAGGTCGGTGGAGGGTTCACAGCAGAGGAATTTAAAAACTGATCTGTAAGGAAGAAAGGTAAAAGTGAAGGGCCAGAAAAGCACAATCAAGGCACATTTCTTTAACACACGGGGACTCAACTCCAGTCATCAAACCCCCCACAATAGGTCAACTTTTCAGGATATTCCAGCTTTAGCACAGGTGGCCCAATCACTCAATCAGCTTCTGATTGAGTCACCTGTGCTGAAGCAGGGACTGATTGAGCGAGCTGTGCTGAAGCAGGGACGGATTGAGCCACCTCCGCTGAAGCTGGGATATCCTGAAAGCCTGACTTTGGGGGGTTAGGACTGCTTTAACAGACCTGCTAAAAGATATTCTTGATATCAAATACATATGAAATACATAGAGATGCTCACTTGGCTTGGTATTTTTATTTTGCCTTTAAAATATTTGGGGTTTTGGTTCTGGTTTTGAATAAAGTTTTTGGTGGTCTTTGTTTTGTTATGAATAGCAAGCACTAACAGGGATAATGGCTTGCTGGGAAAACACATTTATTTGATTATCAATGTTACATACCACTACTCTGATCAATAGTGGTCAGAAGTTTCAATATTTAAATACATTTTTAAGCAAGCTCCATGATTGCCTTCTATAGCATTGCTATGTATTGAAACACCAGAGCACCCGTACATTTTAGCTCAATATATGGGGTTTAATCTATAAATATATATATATAGATATATATTTATACATATACATATACATATATGATGTGTTGGGATGTAACACAGACAGAAAACTATTTCTAGGTAGTTTTCAACACAAAGTGGCAACTGGCATATAAAACTTGTGCAGTCCATCACCTGCTTTCATGTCCACCTATGAACACAATGACAAATATAGATGTACCATAGCTTTCGGAACTGGATCTTTAAAAATAAAAATAAAAACATAAAAATTGCCTGTTCCTACTGTAGTATTTTGTGGTAATATTATGGTGTGGTATTCTGAGACGTCTGGTATATTGAGGTATCTGGAGGAGCACTCAGGTCAGCTATATCTGTAAATCAAGTGGCAGATTCTGCCCTCGTTTTGTGGCTTTGTCTTTTTTGGGGCCTTTGTATTACTGTAGAGTAGTGGTTTCCAACCTTTTTTTGGTTAAGGAACCATATGTGAAATTCTGAGGGACCCCAACCCTCTCTAACAACGAGTCTAAGATGAGATGCATTGTAATATACCCCAACCCTATCTAATAGTGCGTCTGAGATCAGATGAAGTGTGAGGAACCCCAATCCTCTCTAATAGCGCTTCTGAGATCAGATGCATTGTAAGGAGCCCCAACCCTCTCTAATAGCGCGTCTGAGATCAGATGCATTGTAAGGAACCCCAACCCTCTCCAATAGCGCGTTTGAGATAAGATGCATTGTACTGTAAATTCTTCTGTATTAAGTACAATTTTAAAATGACCTAAAAATTACAGCGAACCCTTTAGGGATGCCCGGGGAATCCTAGGGTTCCTAGGATCCGTGGTTGAAAAACACTGCTGTAGACAATAATTTAAGGATATGGCTGAAAGTAGTCGAACATTACACCCCACGGTGTAGAATTGGTCCAATAGTTATTGACCTAAACTTAGGGCAAGGAAAAAGCATGCCTTATACATAACTAATCCTACTGTATACACTAAGGTTCCTGTGTCTTTTTTTACTATCCCATAGATCCCATAGACGTTTGCCGCTTTGACATTTATGTATACAGTACATGTGTTCTTTTCTATACATTACTGTTCAAATCATTTAAGATTTTGAATTACAAGCCAGATATAAAAGTAAATACAATAAAACAAATATGTGTGTATGTATCTATAATAAATCAGTTTTGACATTTATAAAAAAAAATATTATCCAATTAAGGCCAGGTACCTAACCCCCCTGGGTGTTGTCTACCTCCGTCCCTCCCCCCCGCCCCCCACCCCATCCGTCTTCTTTCTCCCATCCATTGATAGGAGTCATGTTATCTGTTCTGTACCCCATAAAACATTGTGAAAGTAAACAGTTCAGAAATATAGATATTATCCATTTCTTTTTGGGTATGTAAAGGTCACGTTGCTTCCTACCTGCCATGATACAGAGTTAAGGTGGAGATAATTAGTCTCTCTGTACAGCGCCACTCTTTTCCTATCTCTGAGATGTCCACAAAACTAACGGTTTCCTTCGGGAACTAATTCAAGTCACGCACAAACAAGTTTACATTTGTGTATTTATCTCAGTCTCTAAGGCGATTCCATGATGTCATTACAGAACACTGCTGCTGGCATCTCCTAGGAGGCTCAATGATACTGTCTCGTGATGTCATAATAGAGAAATCAGCTACTGTTGACATTTAATTTCAAGTGGTTGAGAAGTGGTTAACTTGAGTAGCAGTCATAAAAATCACAGCTACTGTGATACATTGTATTACATACATTGGGTGACACAAGTACACATATGGACAGTGCCACTGACAGCAGTGGGATCAACATACTGTATCACTGGGTTCAAATGCATTGACTTCATGGCAAGATAAAGTATCACAGATTATAATGAGATGTATCACAGTCTGCGTCTCTGCCCCAGCATGCACCTTGGGGAGAGTCAGTAGGAGGAGTTGGGGAGGAGTTACATGGCACACAGATTATAATGAGATGTATCACAGTCTGCGTCTCTGCCCCAGCTTGCACCTTGGGGAGAGTCAGTAGAAGGAGTTGGGGGGAGTTACATGGTGCACAGATTATAATCAGATGTATCACATTCTGCGTCTCTGCCCCAATTTGCACCTTGGGGAGAGTGAGTAGGATGAGTTGGGGGCAGTTACATGGTGCACAGATTAAAATGAGATGCGTCACAAGTTGCATTTCTCTGATACTTTTTTTTAACCTTTTATTTGCCCAAAACAATCCTCCATATCTGAAGTGCCATAAGTCTAACATACCGCGTCAGAAGTAAGAAACTGTTCTTACAGTATATATGCTGCGGCTCTGCTCCAAAAAATAGAGCCATGCGTCTAAACACAACTACTCTATGTTGCTGCATAGACCTTTTATGTCTAATTCCAGCACTGGGGAAGTGTTCAACTCCATTCAAGGGCAGTCTAAACTAAACTACTACTTTGGTACAGCACTGCACTTTGCTTTAATGCTTCAGACATACACATTATGGGCTTTGAATGGGTCCCCCTGCTTATTTGTGGGGGGATAGAGATGAGTCTTTTACAATGAGAGTGCTACTGGATCTATGTTCTATATACAGTGACACCTCGCAGCCTTAATTACAATTTATTTTGGGATGTTTTTTGTCAGTACACTAAAACCTCCTCTTGGATAGACACAGGGGGATATTCTAGTAGCTGGGAGTTGTGCAAAAGCGTGCAGAAAGAGCCTTATCCGATTGGATTTCTAGAACAGCGGTGCGCAAACTGGGGGGCGCGACCCCCACGCGGGGCGCAAGACTGCCGTCTGGGGGGCGTGGGGTTTACAGAGGCCCCGCGCGCTTCCCGAAGGCACTTAAATTAAGTGCCGGGGGAGCTGCAGGGCCTCTGTAAACCTTCACTTACCTAGGCTCCGGCGGCTTCCTTCCTGCGTCGCCATGGCAACGCGGCATCAAAATGACGCTGTGAGGTCATGTGACGTCACGTTACTAGGGCAACGTGACGTCATGACGCCGGAGCGCAGGTGAATGGGGGTTCTGCTTTAGATATTGTGAAGCGGGGGCATCCAGACACTGATTAAGGGGTGCAGGAAACTAGTCATTCACACCTGGCTTTTATTTCTAGATCGACATTTACACAGACACACACACACACACACACACACACACGTAACAAGGGCTAATTGTAGTATAATGTAATACAATAAATATATTTGTCATTTAAATGGATTTTATTCATATGTTTTATTTTAAAGCGGGGTTGGGGGCGGGGTTGGGGGCGGGACTAGGGGCGGGGTTGGGGGCGGGACTAGGTGGCGAGTAGATTTTTTGGTTGGGCGAGTAGATTTTTGGGTGATTTGTCGAACACTGTATATATTTATATAGATATTAGTATGTACCATTGACTTTTATACACCAAGTGCAATCCATTTCTGTGCGCTAAACAGTATTTTGGGGCTGGGCGCAGATGGAGAAATTTGAACTTAGTACACGAGTGCAATTGAAGTTTGACATGCGCCGAAACCCTCCACCCCTCCCCCCGCTCAGTTTGCGATGCTTAGTATATTGGCCTCAGTAGGTCTCTCCCTTCCACTTCAAAGTAACGTATTGACAACCAAAGGGGACCTGCTACAGTAGTTTTTGGTGATTTCATCAGTCCCACTTGGCAAATAGTATATTGGAGATTCAAAAAAAGAGAAAGCGCTCGTTAAAGTAACACATTCTTTGATATTTTTAATCGAAAACAATGATATTCTTCCAGTGTATTAGTCAAGCACCTTACAGTTCACAAATACACACTAGAGAGGGTTGGGGTTCCTTACAATGCATTGATCAAATACATTGTAAGGAGCCCCAACCCTCTCTAACAGCGCGTCTGAAATCTGCATTGTAAGGAATCCCAACTTTCTCTAATAGCGCGTCTGAGATCAGATGCATTCAAAGGAGCCCCAACCCTCTCTAATAGCGCGTCTGAGATCAGATGCATTGTAAGGAACCCCAACCCTCTCTAATTGTGACCCTTGCACTCACCACGAACAAGGCGGACCCCCGGTACTGAGGTGGGAAAGTAGAAACTGCGCACCCACAGCAGTGGAGGCACGCCTGGATTGTCAGCGTAGCCGGGTCGGGGTTGGAGAGAGAGGGTAGTCCAGATACTTGCCGCGGTCATGGGGAGGAGCCAGTAACGGTAGATGTCCGTTGTGCCGAGGTCGAGGGTTGGAGCTGGTGGGTTAAAAGAATGTCCTATATCCGTGGTCAGGGATGGAGAGATGCAGGTAGTCGAGGGCAAGCTGGGGTCGTTATACAGAGAGCGTCCAAGAGTCTAGCCGTGTCGGTACACATGAGGTCAAACTGAAAGCAAGAGAGGCAAGGCAAAGCAGGAATGTAGGAACACAAGGCTACTATGGTCTATGCTCAGCAATGTGTAACTGAGCAAGCAGAGATTAAATAGGAGGACTGGAGCAATGAAAGTGAGAGGCGGAACGGAGGTGTGGCCCCCGCGGGAGCTGTGATTGGACGCAGAGCGCAGGAGACAGGTGGGCATTGTTACGGGTGTTGTGTCGCAGCTGGGGAGTGGTGCACGATCGTCCCGTGAGCGCGCCGCGCGTGAGTGACACGTGACACGAACGGGGGGTGGGACCAAGCTCCATAGAGATGTTTGAAAACCTCTGTGTGCGCGCGCTTTTGTTGCCGGTCATTTGATTAGATGAGTTATTAAAAGCAAATTGTGTAGTTACTGTACCCTCTCTCCAGTTCATTTATTTTTTCGTTCCGGTTGTGCATCGCACATTTTTCACTTTGTACTATCTCCCTAGCGAACAACACACCAAAAGGTGCCCTGCAGCAACCCACAGGAGCAGGATTGAACTGATGCACCCTTTGGTTTCATAATCTCCTTTGGTGTCATCCAAAATGGCCTGGCGAAGAGTTTTTCCGTAGAGTCGCTTGTAATGAACTTTGTTATTATTGAGGATAGAGTCTATGATATAGGGGACTAGCAAGTCTACAGTTATTGATTTAAAAAGTTAACTAGGTGCCATTCCATGTGAACATTTACAGCTGATTTGTGATAGCTCAATAACAGAGCAGAACCAGCTAGGCGCCATCTTTTCTACATGTATATACTGTAAACCCCTAGACTGATCATTTACACCATTTATAAGTGGAGTTGGTAAGGATACCTCTCTATTTATGAGACAAAGGCTTGGACATTACTGTAGTGTTTTTGATTTAAACAAACAGGGCCCAAAATCTACTGTTGGGATTGTTTTTTGGAGCCCCAGATTTGGTCTTTGGACTTGTTTTTGTCATAGTTTATAGACTGCTTGTTCACTGGATTGATTGTACTTAATATGTCATACCAAAATATTACACAACATATGAATTTATAGTCACAAATACATTTTGCGAGAGTGTACGCAACAGCTCTACTCTGGGGGCCATGATGTTCACTTTTAAATGTCACATCTTCTTTAATATACACTAATGCAACATAGAGCGCTCCCAGGTGGTATCGAATTGGTCTAACTGCATCAATACGAGGCTCCCAACATGTTTCACAGACTCTCTTTAGTGTTAAATTGGGTAAGGATTTTAAAAGAATGATTTATCTGTTGGTGGACCTGGGGAAGAAATTATACAACGGTTGAATTAAGCCCAAAAATTAAATGGCACCTATATTGGGTTTGGCAGTGTTGTTAACCACTAGGTTCAAATAATGAGAACTACATGGTACATAAAACGCACGTGGGTTCATGTTCAACATGTCTTTGAACTCCATTATGCTTTCCCCGCATATTTGCAGCATTGTCATAGCTTTGGCCCTGCATATTTTCTACATTTATATTGAGATCCAATAGTTCCTTTATTATCCAATCACTTAAGATGATGTCATTTCTGCCAAAAAATAAAATGGAAGCCATCACATGGTACATCCACCAATTAGATTGGTGGATATATCATTTGTCAGTCAAATGTGATGTCACAGGCCTTATATAAGGTCTGACATGTCTTATTTGACCCTAAGAAGCCGTCTGATCAACATCTCCCGGACCTGTGAAGAAGAAAAAACTACTCACCCGGGCCCACTCTTCCAGCAACTGAGGATCATGGACCCACCCTCCCCATGGCTTTCTTTCACCCCCCCTCCCCATGTCTCTTTCATCCCCCCATGTCTCTCTATCGCCTCCCTCCCCATGTCTCTTTCACCCCTCTCCCCATGTCTCTTTTTCACGCCCCACCCCATGGCTCTCTTTCACCCCCCTCTCTATGTCTCTTGCACCCCCTCCCCGTGTTTCTCTATCATCCCCCCCCTCCAAATGTCTCTCTATCACCCCCCCTCTAAATGTCTCTCGATCACCTCCCCATGTCTCTTTCACCCTCCCCTCCCAATGTCTCTTCACCCCTGCTCCCATGTCTCTTCACCCCTGCTCCCCATGTCTCTTTACCCCTGTTCCCATGTCTCTTCACCGCCGCTCCCCATGACTCTTTCACCCACTCCCCATGTCTCTTTCACCCACTCCCCATGTCTCTTTCACCCCTCCCCATGTCTCTCTTTTAAACCCATTCCCATGTCTCTATATCACCCCCTACCTATGTCTCTCTTTCACCCTCCTCCCCTCACCATGTCTCTTTCACCCCCCTCCCCTCACCATGTCTCTCCTTCACCCCCCTCCCCTCGCCATGACTCTCACCCCTCCACCTTCCTTCCACATGTCATAAACTCACACACACACTCACACTTAACAATTCTTGGTATATCTATAGAGGGTATTACTGTGCATCTGTATTATTTTTTAGTATAATGCTACTAGTAGTAGTACTTTTTTTTAAACAACTCTGAATTAAAATTTTAATGTATCATAATGTAACAATCATTTTTTGTTTCTATAGCAACCATTTACAAAGTCACATCCCCTTCCTATTTTGAAACAGGCTCTGGCAACCCCCCCCCCCCCTTTTTTTGAACACTGCCCTCTCCCTAGCTGTGCAAAACTCAATTGTATCCAGTGACTGCCTGGTCACATGATCACCCCAGAGAACTTTGCATTTTTGGTCCTCTTCTGCTGCACTGGCAACCATTTAGTCAACCCCCGAGCCGAATCTTCACCGATCAATCGCAGCTTAGCTAATTACTTATCAATGTGTGGATTGTATTGATGCACATATCAAAGGGATTTTTTTTTTTTAAACGACAGCTTGGACTGCTGCTTTAAAGGTGGGCAGAGTAAGTTTGGAAACGGGGAGGAGTCACAGACCTCCAAACAATTTAAATCTGCGCACACAAACCCATGTAAACTCAACCCCAGACCCACCTCACCATATATATTTGTCTTAAGGAGTGCTACTGGGTATGTGACATTGTACAGTATAAACACAAGGAAGAGAAGCCCAATGCAACATGATCCTCCGCCGACTTAAATTTAACATGTCAAAAACAGAACTCCTTATATTTCATGCCAAACCTGGCCCTACTACCACCTTCCACATTACTGTTGGAAGAACTACTATACATGCAGTAGCCCAAGCACGCTGCCCTGGGGGTCACAGACTCCTCTCTCACATTCAAAAGGTAGCTAAACCTGTCGTTTTTTCTTCCGCAAGATACGCCCTTCCACTGTTGCTCGACAGCTAAAACTCTGACACAGACCCTCATTCTCTACCATCTCAAATACTGGAACCTTCTGCTGTCCGGTCTTACTGCCTCTCACCTGTCTCCCCTACAATCTATCCTAAACGCTGCTGCCAGAATCACTCTACTCTTTCCTAAATCTGTCTCAGCGTCTCCCCTGCTGAAATCCCTCTCCTGGCTTCCTATCAAATCCCGTATCTCACACTCAATTCTCCTCCTCACTTTTAAAGCTTTACACTCTTCTGCCCCTCCTTACAGCTCAGCTCTAATTTCTCGCTATGCACCATCCCGACTCTTGCGATCCGCCCAATGATGTCTTCTATCTACCCCTTTTGTATCTAAAGCCCTCTCTCGCCTTAAACCTTTCTCACTGACTGCCCTCACCTCTGGAGTGCCCTTCCCATCAATACCCGACTAGCACCTTCTCTATCCACCTTTAAGACCCACATTCTAACACATCTGCTTAAAGAAGCATGTGAGTAGCTCCGAGGCTGATACTATAGACCGCATACAAAAAGCTTGGCCCATTGCAGACGCACTTACCAGAACGCCGTCCTACTGTCTCTGTATGTTCTACCTACCAATTAGATTGTAAGCTCTTCAGAGCAGGGACTCCTTTTCCTAAATGTTACTTTTATGTCTGAAGCACTTATTCCCATGATCTGTTATTTGTATTATTTATATGATTGTCACGTGTATTACTGCGGTGAAGCGCTTTCTACATAAATGGCGCTATATAAATAAAGACATACAGTACATACATACATACAACATACAACATGACAAAGCATATAGTTAAATATTTATCTGTTTCTCTCTCATAAGTGGGGTCCGACTTACTTATCTCTCTCTCTCTCTCTCTCTCTCTCTCTCTCTCGTATCATCAAGAGGGTAATCTAAAGTTAATTTGCAGAATTTCAATAACCCTTGGCATTTGTAAATAGTTTCTTTAGTAAATAAAGAGTTCAATTGAAAATAGATACATTTTATTGAAGAGTTTTAAATATATTCTTAGTAAAATATGTTACAAACTGACTTATAAATATAAATCTTATTTACAGATAGTCACAGAGCTTGGCATCAGTTACAGATTAGTCAGGGTTTTTTTTTGTTTTTTTAGGGCTTAAGTATCTCATGGGGGAAATAAGTCTGGATGGTGGGTATCCGTAACGTTTAGAGATGTTATGATCCTTCTGCCTCTGAACAAAGCACTGTAGCCTCCCCTTGGAGGTATGTTGACAGGCTTACTCCCTCTCCAGTTGTGATTTCCTTTTCATAGCCTCTCTCTCCTCTCTCTGTTCTGGTGGAATATGTATGGAAACCTCAAGCTCTTGGAGAGGCTGTTGACAGAAGGATGGAGTGAAGTTGTCCACTCTGCTGGGTACATTGATAGGAAGCTGCAGGTTAGAAAGCTGGTGCTTCTGGTTGAAAGGAGCTTGAATGGGGATAGTGGTTTGGCTGACCTTTTTAATGCATGTCACTGCAGCTTTCCGTTCTATGGATATCACTGGGAAGTGTTTGGGATTCTCTATAACTGAAGCTTTGTTTTCCCCACGTTGTTTGATTTCACTGGTTTTAATGCCAGGAGCTGGAATGGGGATAGTGGTTTGGCTCACCTTTTCAATGCATCTTACTGCAGCTTCCTGTTCTATGGATATCACTGGGAAGTGTTTGGGATTCTCTATAACTGAAGCTTTGTTTTCCCCATGTTGTTTGATTTCACTGGTTTTAATGCCAGGTCTTGTGTACTCATGTATTTTAAATAGCCTAGGCCTGGCATTAATACCGACACCTTTAATTCCAGAAATACTGTCCTGTTTTTTGGCCATGAACCTTTTAATCGCATCAGTAAGAGACCACTGAACATGAGAAGCAGAAGTCTGGCTTTGGCGTCCTTGCATTGGTCCAAGCTTATTTCCAAGTGTAATGGATTCTGCGGGTGCCCCTGGACCTGTGGGACCTGCTTTTTTACCCAATGGGTGAAATACTTGAACAGAGTTAATCATTTGGAGGCTGAGGTTGCTGTGATGGGCTTTCACCTTTCCTTGTTCAGAAGGTTCCAATGACTTCTTGCCCTTCCCAAGAACTTCTGAATTCACTCCAGGCTGATTAGCACTTTTTCTTTTGAGAGCTTTGGGGTTATTATCAGTACCACAAGCCAGCGCTTGCTCAAAACTGAAAACGCTGGTCTGGTTCTTTGTTTTCTTCACTAGCTGCTTAATATTGCTGTTCTGTTTACGTTTGATCCCCATCTCTTGAGGTGTCTTCCGCTCAGGACTATGAGTAACTGCAGGAGACTTTGCATCTTTACATTTGATCCCCATCTCCTGAGGTGTCTTCCGCTCAGGACTATGAGTAACAGCAGGTGTTTTTGCATATTTACGTTTGATCCCGATCTCCTGAGGTGTCTTCCGCTCAGGACAATGAGTAACTGCAGGAGTCTTTGCATTTTTAAGTTTGATCCCCATCTCCTGAGGTGTCTTCCGCTCAGGACTATGAGTAACTGCAGGAGTTTTTGCATATTTACGTTTGATCCCCATCTCCTGAGGTGTCTTCCGCTCAGGACTATGAGTAACTGCAGGAGTCTTTGCATCTTTACGTTTGATCCCTATCTCCTGAGTTTTCTTCAGTTTAGGATTAATATGAGTAACAGCAGGTGTCTTTGCATCCATTGTACCTTCACGGCTTTGCTGCATCTTTTCAGATACCTTATTGGAAATGTGGGCACCTGAGAGACAAACACGTTTCATCTTTTTTAACAGAACAGCCTCGTCACCAGATTGTGGGCCATGGGGTGACTTCCCTGGTATAGGAGCAGAAGAATGATTTACTGGCTTTGACATTGGTTTTACCTTCTTTTGCAGTGCAGTTTGAGGGACTTGATCCTTTGCAGCTGAATAAAGGATCTTTTTCTTCTTTGTTTCCACTTTGGAGCACTTTGGTACCCCCTCAGACTTTGACGGACACTCAGTCTTCACTGAACTCAGCACGTTATTACGAACCTTCTGAGCAATATGTGAGGGGGCCTTCACCTCTGAAGATCTCTTCTCCATATCTTTTAACCCACCCCTTTTCCACACTGGCACATATAACTCTTTGTTGCTTTGCACATCAATATGTAACTTTGAGAGGTGGCTCAGCTTCCGAGCTGGTTGAGTTGGGTACATTAGAGGTGGTTCACTTTTTTCATTAGCAGCAAGCTGAACTGCTCCTTGTGTAATTAAACTGGCCTGGGAAATATGTTGGGCTCCAAGCGAGGTCTGACACACTGTAACAAAATCAAAAAGGAGAAATAATCAATTATCATAAATACCAACACATTGTACATAATAACACAAAGGAAGAAAAGCAAACACATGCTTAATCCCTTCAGTATTGGCGAGGACTACATACTGTAGAGTTCTATATATTTGTAACACTACAGTGGCGAATGACCGTAATTAAAGATCTTTATAACAGGTAATGGTATCGGTCAAGGAGAAGATTTTGAACAATGATTAGTAAAGATTCTCCATATCTCACCTTGTAAGGTCTGCATTCCTCTAAGGGGTATGAATGGTGGCTGCTGAAGTTGTGCATACTGGGTGGCCATTATACAAGGCCCTATTGTAGCACGTCTTTCCAAATGTGTGTTGGGACGGAAAGTAACAGGCTGCGTTGTGGCTTCTCCCCTAACCTGTCCTGCAAATCCTGTGTATCCTCCTGTAGCAGTGTGGTAGAATCCTCCGTTCATGTCCGATACACGAGGGTAAGCGCGTGTTGCCTGTGGGATCTGCTGTAGATACATTGGTGTTCCTGCAGACCCTTGTTGCAAAATCATGCCTTGGGCCCCATGTCTGTAGACTTCTGTATTCCTCCCTACTGGGTGGAAGCTGTTGCTCCATGAAGGGTAAGCAGTGGTGACTGCAGGAGCACTGCAGGTCGGTGGAGGGTTCACAGCAGAGGAATTTAAAAACTGATCTGTAAGGAAGAAAGGTAAAAGTGAAGGGCCAGAAAAGCACAATCAAGGCACATTTCTTTAACACACGGGGACTCAACTCCAGTCATCAAACCCCCCACAATAGGTCAACTTTTCAGGATATTCCAGCTTTAGCACAGGTGGCCCAATCACTCAATCAGCTTCTGATTGAGTCACCTGTGCTGAAGCAGGGACTGATTGAGCGAGCTGTGCTGAAGCAGGGACGGATTGAGCCACCTCCGCTGAAGCTGGGATATCCTGAAAGCCTGACTTTGGGGGGTTAGGACTGCTTTAACAGACCTGCTAAAAGATATTCTTGATATCAAATACATATGAAATACATAGAGATGCTCACTTGGCTTGGTATTTTTATTTTGCCTTTAAAATATTTGGGGTTTTGGTTCTGGTTTTGAATAAAGTTTTTGGTGGTCTTTGTTTTGTTATGAATAGCAAGCACTAACAGGGATAATGGCTTGCTGGGAAAACACATTTATTTGATTATCAATGTTACATACCACTACTCTGATCAATAGTGGTCAGAAGTTTCAATATTTAAATACATTTTTAAGCAAGCTCCATGATTGCCTTCTATAGCATTGCTATGTATTGAAACACCAGAGCACCCGTACATTTTAGCTCAATATATGGGGTTTAATCTATAAATATATATATAGATATATATTTATACATATACATATACATATATGATGTGTTGGGATGTAACACAGACAGAAAACTATTTCTAGGTAGTTTTCAACACAAAGTGGCAACTGGCATATAAAACTTGTGCAGTCCATCACCTGCTTTCATGTCCACCTATGAACACAATGACAAATATAGATGTACCATAGCTTTCGGAACTGGATCTTTAAAAATAAAAACATAAAAATTGCCTGTTCCTACTGTAGTATTTTGTGGTAATATTATGGTGTGGTATTCTGAGACGTCTGGTATATTGAGGTATCTGGAGGAGCACTCAGGTCAGCTATATCTGTAAATCAAGTGGCAGATTCTGCCCTCGTTTTGTGGCTTTGTCTTTTTTGGGGCCTTTGTATTACTGTAGAGTAGTGGTTTCCAACCTTTTTTTGGTTAAGGAACCATATGTGAAATTCTGAGGGACCCCAACCCTCTCTAACAACGAGTCTAAGATGAGATGCATTGTAATATACCCCAACCCTATCTAATAGTGCGTCTGAGATCAGATGAAGTGTGAGGAACCCCAATCCTCTCTAATAGCGCTTCTGAGATCAGATGCATTGTAAGGAGCCCCAACCCTCTCCAATAGCGCGTTTGAGATAAGATGCATTGTACTGTAAATTCTTCTGTATTAATTACAATTTTAAAATGACCTAAAAATTACAGCGAACCCTTTAGGGATGCCCGGGGAATCCTAGGGTTCCTAGGATCCGTGGTTGAAAAACACTGCTGTAGACAATAATTTAAGGATATGGCTGAAAGTAGTCGAACATTACACCCCACGGTGTAGAATTGGTCCAATAGTTATTGACCTAAACTTAGGGCAAGGAAAAAGCATGCCTTATACATAACTAATCCTACTGTATACACTAAGGTTCCTGTGTCTTTTTTTACTATCCCATAGATCCCATAGACGTTTGCCGCTTTGACATTTATGTATACAGTACATGTGTTCTTTTCTATACATTACTGTTCAAATCATTTAAGATTTTGAATTACAAGCCAGATATAAAAGTAAATACAATAAAACAAATATGTGTGTATGTATCTATAATAAATCAGTTTTGACATTTATAAAAAAAAATATTATCCAATTAAGGCCAGGTACCTAACCCCCCTGGGTGTTGTCTACCTCCGTCCCTCCCCCCCGCCCCCCACCCCATCCGTCTTCTTTCTCCCATCCATTGATAGGAGTCATGTTATCTGTTCTGTACCCCATAAAACATTGTGAAAGTAAACAGTTCAGAAATATAGATATTATCCATTTCTTTTTGGGTATGTAAAGGTCACGTTGCTTCCTACCTGCCATGATACAGAGTTAAGGTGGAGATAATTAGTCTCTCTGTACAGCGCCACTCTTTTCCTATCTCTGAGATGTCCACAAAACTAACGGTTTCCTTCGGGAACTAATTCAAGTCACGCACAAACAAGTTTACATTTGTGTATTTATCTCAGTCTCTAAGGCGATTCCATGATGTCATTACAGAACACTGCTGCTGGCATCTCCTAGGAGGCTCAATGATACTGTCTCGTGATGTCATAATAGAGAAATCAGCTACTGTTGACATTTAATTTCAAGTGGTTGAGAAGTGGTTAACTTGAGTAGCAGTCATAAAAATCACAGCTACTGTGATACATTGTATTACATACATTGGGTGACACAAGTACACATATGGACAGTGCCACTGACAGCAGTGGGATCAACATACTGTATCACTGGGTTCAAATGCATTGACTTCATGGCAAGATAAAGTATCACAGATTATAATGAGATGTATCACAGTCTGCGTCTCTGCCCCAGCATGCACCTTGGGGAGAGTCAGTAGGAGGAGTTGGGGAGGAGTTACATGGCACACAGATTATAATGAGATGTATCACAGTCTGCGTCTCTGCCCCAGCTTGCACCTTGGGGAGAGTCAGTAGAAGGAGTTGGGGGGAGTTACATGGTGCACAGATTATAATCAGATGTATCACATTCTGCGTCTCTGCCCCAATTTGCACCTTGGGGAGAGTGAGTAGGATGAGTTGGGGGCAGTTACATGGTGCACAGATTAAAATGAGATGCGTCACAAGTTGCATTTCTCTGATACTTTTTTTTAACCTTTTATTTGCCCAAAACAATCCTCCATATCTGAAGTGCCATAAGTCTAACATACCGCGTCAGAAGTAAGAAACTGTTCTTACAGTATATATGCTGCGGCTCTGCTCCAAAAAATAGAGCCATGCGTCTAAACACAACTACTCTATGTTGCTGCATAGACCTTTTATGTCTAATTCCAGCACTGGGGAAGGGTTCAACTCCATTCAAGGGCAGTCTAAACTAAACTACTACTTTGGTACAGCACTGCACTTTGCTTTAATGCTTCAGACATACACATTATGGGCTTTGAATGGGTCCCCCTGCTTATTTGTGGGGGGATAGAGATGAGTCTTTTACAATGAGAGTGCTACTGGATCTATGTTCTATATACAGTGACACCTCGCAGCCTTAATTACAATTTATTTTGGGATGTTTTTTGTCAGTACACTAAAACCTCCTCTTGGATAGACACAGGGGGATATTCTAGTAGCTGGGAGTTGTGCAAAAGCGTGCAGAAAGAGCCTTATCCGATTGGATTTCTAGAACAGCGGTGCGCAAACTGGGGGGCGCGACCCCCACGCGGGGCGCAAGACTGCCGTCTGGGGGGCGTGGGGTTTACAGAGGCCCCGCGCGCTTCCCGAAGGCACTTAAATTAAGTGCCGGGGGAGCTGCAGGGCCTCTGTAAACCTTCACTTACCTAGGCTCCGGCGGCTTCCTTCCTGCGTCGCCATGGCAACGCGGCATCAAAATGACGCTGTGAGGTCATGTGACGTCACGTTACTAGGGCAACGTGACGTCATGACGCCGGAGCGCAGGTGAATGGGGGTTCTGCTTTAGATATTGTGAAGCGGGGGCATCCAGACACTGATTAAGGGGTGCAGGAAACTAGTCATTCACACCTGGCTTTTATTTCTAGATCGACATTTACACAGACACACACACACACACACACACACACGTAACAAGGGCTAATTGTAGTATAATGTAATACAATAAATATATTTGTCATTTAAATGGATTTTTTTCATATGTTTTATTTTAAAGCGGGGTTGGGGGCGGGGTTGGGGGCGGGACTAGGGGCGGGGTTGGGGGCGGGACTAGGTGGCGAGTAGATTTTTTGGTTGGGCGAGTAGATTTTTGGGTGATTTGTCGAACACTGTATATATTTATATAGATATTAGTATGTACCATTGACTTTTATACACCAAGTGCAATCCATTTCTGTGCGCTAAACAGTATTTTGGGGCTGGGCGCAGATGGAGAAATTTGAACTTAGTACACGAGTGCAATTGAAGTTTGACATGCGCCGAAACCCTCCACCCCTCCCCCCGCTCAGTTTGCGATGCTTAGTATATTGGCCTCAGTAGGTCTCTCCCTTCCACTTCAAAGTAACGTATTGACAACCAAAGGGGACCTGCTACAGTAGTTTTTGGTGATTTCATCAGTCCCACTTGGCAAATAGTATATTGGAGATTCAAAAAAAGAGAAAGCGCTCGTTAAAGTAACACATTCTTTGATATTTTTAATCGAAAACAATGATATTCTTCCAGTGTATTAGTCAAGCACCTTACAGTTCACAAATACACACTAGAGAGGGTTGGGGTTCCTTACAATGCATTGATCAAATACATTGTAAGGAGCCCCAACCCTCTCTAACAGCGCGTCTGAAATCTGCATTGTAAGGAATCCCAACTTTCTCTAATAGCGCGTCTGAGATCAGATGCATTCAAAGGAGCCCCAACCCTCTCTAATAGCGCGTCTGAGATCAGATGCATTGTAAGGAACCCCAACCCTCTCTAATTGTGACCCTTGCACTCACCACGAACAAGGCGGACCCCCGGTACTGAGGTGGGAAAGTAGAAACTGCGCACCCACAGCAGTGGAGGCACGCCTGGATTGTCAGCGTAGCCGGGTCGGGGTTGGAGAGAGAGGGTAGTCCAGATACTTGCCGCGGTCATGGGGAGGAGCCAGTAACGGTAGATGTCCGTTGTGCCGAGGTCGAGGGTTGGAGCTGGTGGGTTAAAAGAATGTCCTATATCCGTGGTCAGGGATGGAGAGATGCAGGTAGTCGAGGGCAAGCTGGGGTCGTTATACAGAGAGCGTCCAAGAGTCTAGCCGTGTCGGTACACATGAGGTCAAACTGAAAGCAAGAGAGGCAAGGCGCAAGGCAAAGCAGGAATGTAGGAACACAAGGCTACTATGGTCTATGCTCAGCAATGTGTAACTGAGCAAGCAGAGATTAAATAGGAGGACTGGAGCAATGAAAGTGAGAGGCGGAACGGAGGTGTGGCCCCGCGGGAGCTGTGATTGGACGCAGAGCGCAGGAGACAGGTGGGCATTGTTACGGGTGTTGTGTCGCAGCTGGGGAGTGGTGCACGATCGTCCCGTGAGCGCGCCGCGCGTGAGTGACACGTGAGACGAACGGGGGGTGGGACCAAGCTCCATAGAGATGTTTGAAAACCTGTGTGCGCGCGCTTTTGTTGCCGGTCATTTGATTAGATGAGTTATTAAAAGCAAATTGTGTAGTTACTGTACACTCTCTCCAGTTCATTTATTTTTTCGTTCCGGTTGTGCATCGCACATTTTTCACTTTGTACTATCTCCCTAGCGAACAACACACCAAAAGGTGCCCTGCAGCAACCCACAGGAGCAGGATTGAACTGATGCACCCTTTGGTTTCATAATCTCCTTTGGTGTCATCCAAAATGGCCTGGCGAAGAGTTTTTCCGTAGAGTCGCTTGTAATGAACTTTGTTATTATTGAGGATAGAGTCTATGATATTGGCCGACTAGCAAGTCTACAGTTATTGATTTAAAAAGTTAACTAGGTGCCATTCCAAGTGAACATTTACAGCTGATTTGTGATAGCTCAATAACAGAGCAGAACCAGCTAGGCGCCATCTTTTCTACATGTATATACTGTAAACCCCTAGACTGATCATTTACACCATTTATAAGTGGAGTTGGTAAGGATACCTCTCTATTTATGAGACAAAGGCTTGGACATTACTGTAGTGTTTTTGATTTAAACAAACAGGGCCCAAAATCTACTGTTGGGATTGTTTTTTGGAGCCCCAGATTTGGTCTTTGGACTTGTTTTTGTCATAGTTTATAGACTGCTTGTTCACTGGATTGATTGTACTTAATATGTCATACCAAAATATTACACAACATATGAATTTATAGTCACAAATACATTTTGCGAGAGTGTACGCAACAGCTCTACTCTGGGGGCCATGATGTTCACTTTTAAATGTCACATCTTCTTTAATATACACTAATGCAACATAGAGCGCTCCCAGGTGGTATCGAATTGGTCTAACTGCATCAATACGAGGCTCCCAACATGTTTCACAAACTCTCTTTAGTGTTAAATTGGGTAAGGATTTTAAAAGAATGATTTATCTGTTGGTGGACCTGGGGAAGAAATTATACAACGGTTGAATTAAGCCCAAAAATTAAATGGCACCTATATTGGGTTTGGCAGTGTTGTTAACCACTAGGTTCAAATAATGAGAACTACATGGTACATAAAACGCACGTGGGTTCATGTTCAACATGTCTTTGAACTCCATTATGCTTTCCCCGCATATTTGCAGCATTGTCATAGCTTTGGCCCTGCATATTTTCTACATTTATATTGAGATCCAATAGTTCCTTTATTATCCAATCACTTAAGATGATGTCATTTCTGCCAAAAAATAAAATGGAAGCCATCACATGGTACATCCACCAATTAGATTGGTGGATATATCATTTGTCAGTCAAATGTGATGTCACAGGCCTTATATAAGGTCTGTCATGTCTTATTTGACCCTAAGAAGCCGTCTGATCAACATCTCCCGGACCTGTGAAGAAGAAAAAACTACTCACCCGGGCCCACTCTTCCAGCAACTGAGGATCATGGACCCACCCTCCCCATGGCTTTCTTTCACCCCCCCTCCCCATGTCTCTTTCATCCCCCCATGTCTCTCTATCGCCTCCCTCCCCATGTCTCTTTCACCCCTCTCCCCATGTCTCTTTTTCACGCCCCACCCCATGGCT
The DNA here is from genome assembly GCF_040206685.1 of Ascaphus truei. Classification (NCBI taxonomy): domain Eukaryota; kingdom Metazoa; phylum Chordata; class Amphibia; order Anura; family Ascaphidae; genus Ascaphus; species Ascaphus truei. The sequence goes on along the minus strand of NW_027453847.1, from coordinate 654,539 downwards.
CTCTTTCACCCCCCTCTCTATGTCTCTTGCACCCCCTCCCCGTGTTTCTCTATCATCCCCCCCCTCCAAATGTCTCTCTATCACCCCCCCTCTAAATGTCTCTCGATCACCTCCCCATGTCTCTTTCACCCTCCCCTCCCAATGTCTCTTCACCCCTGCTCCCATGTCTCTTCACCCCTGCTCCCCATGTCTCTTTACCCCTGTTCCCATGTCTCTTCACCGCCGCTCCCCATGACTCTTTCACCCACTCCCCATGTCTCTTTCACCCACTCCCCATGTCTCTTTCACCCCTCCCCATGTCTCTCTTTTAAACCCATTCCCATGTCTCTATATCACCCCCTACCTATGTCTCTCTTTCACCCTCCTCCCCTCGCCATGTCTCTTTCACCCCCCTCCCCTCACCATGTCTCTCCTTCACCCCCCACCCCTCGCCATGACTCTCACCCCTCCACCTTCCTTCCACATGTCATAAACTCACACACACACTCACACTTAACAATTCTTGGTATATCTATAGAGGGTATTACTGTGCATCTGTATTATTTTTTAGTATAATGCTACTAGTAGTAGTACTTTTTTTTAAACAACTCTGAATTAAAATTTTAATGTATCATAATGTAACAATCATTTTTTGTTTCTATAGCAACCATTTACAAAGTCACATCCCCTTCCTATTTTGAAACAGGCTCTGGCAACCCCCCCCCCCTTTTTTTGAACACTGCCCTCTCCCTAGCTGTGCAAAACTCAATTGTATCCAGTGACTGCCTGGTCACATGATCACCCCAGAGAACTTTGCATTTTTGGTCCTCTTCTGCTGCACTGGCAACCATTTAGTCAACCCCCGAGCCGAATCTTCACCGATCAATCGCAACTTAGCTAATTACTTATCAATGTGTGGATTGTATTGATGCACATATCAAAGGGATTTTTTTTTTTTAAACGACAGCTTGGACTGCTGCTTTAAAGGTGGGCAGAGTAAGTTTGGAAACGGGGAGGAGTCACAGACCTCCAAACAATTTAAATCTGCGCACACAAACCCATGTAAACTCAACCCCAGACCCACCTCACCATATATATTTGTCTTAAGGAGTGCTACTGGGTATGTGACATTGTACAGTATAAACACAAGGAAGAGAAGCCCAATGCAACATGATCCTCCGCCGACTTAAATTTAACATGTCAAAAACAGAACTCCTTATATTTCATGCCAAACCTGGCCCTACTACCACCTTCCACATTACTGTTGGAAGAACTACTATACATGCAGTAGCCCAAGCACGCTGCCCTGGGGGTCACAGACTCCTCTCTCACATTCAAAAGGTAGCTAAACCTGTCGTTTTTTCTTCCGCAAGATACGCCCTTCCACTGTTGCTCGACAGCTAAAACTCTGACACAGACCCTCATTCTCTACCATCTCAAATACTGGAACCTTCTGCTGTCCGGTCTTACTGCCTCTCACCTGTCTCCCCTACAATCTATCCTAAACGCTGCTGCCAGAATCACTCTACTCTTTCCTAAATCTGTCTCAGCGTCTCCCCTGCTGAAATCCCTCTCCTGGCTTCCTATCAAATCCCGTATCTCACACTCAATTCTCCTCCTCACTTTTAAAGCTTTACACTCTTCTGCCCCTCCTTACAGCTCAGCTCTAATTTCTCGCTATGCACCATCCCGACTCTTGCGATCCGCCCAATGATGTCTTCTATCTACCCCTTTTGTATCTAAAGCCCTCTCTCGCCTTAAACCTTTCTCACTGACTGCCCTCACCTCTGGAGTGCCCTTCCCATCAATACCCGACTAGCACCTTCTCTATCCACCTTTAAGACCCACATTCTAACACATCTGCTTAAAGAAGCATGTGAGTAGCTCCGAGGCTGATACTATAGACCGCATACAAAAAGCTTGGCCCATTGCAGACGCACTTACCAGAACGCCGTCCTACTGTCTCTGTATGTTCTACCTACCAATTAGATTGTAAGCTCTTCAGAGCAGGGACTCCTTTTCCTAAATGTTACTTTTATGTCTGAAGCACTTATTCCCATGATCTGTTATTTGTATTATTTATATGATTGTCACGTGTATTACTGCGGTGAAGCGCTTTCTACATAAATGGCGCTATATAAATAAAGACATACAGTACATACATACATACAACATACAACATGACAAAGCATATACAGTAGTTAAATATTTATCTGTTTCTCTCTCATAAGTGGGGTCCGACTTACTTATCTCTCTCTCTCTCTCTCTCTCTCTCTCTCTCTCTCGTATCATCAAGAGGGTAATCTAAAGTTAATTTGCAGAATTTCAATAACCCTTGGCATTTGTAAATAGTTTCTTTAGTAAATAAAGAGTTCAATTGAAAATAGATACATTTTATTGAAGAGTTTGTAACATATTTTACTAAGAATATATTTAAAACTGACTTATAAATATAAATCTTATTTACAGATAGTCACAGAGCTTGGCATCAGTTACAGATTAGTCAGGGTTTTTTTTTGTTTTTTTAGGGCTTAAGTATCTCATGGGGGAAATAAGTCTGGATGGTGGGTATCCGTAACGTTTAGAGATGTTATGATCCTTCTGCCTCTGAACAAAGCACTGTAGCCTCCCCTTGGAGGTATGTTGACAGGCTTACTCCCTCTCCAGTTGTGATTTCCTTTTCATAGCCTCTCTCTCCTCTCTCTGTTCTGGTGGAATAGGTATGGAAACCTCAAGCTCTTGGAGAGGCTGTTGACAGAAGGATGGAGTGAAGTTGTCCACTCTGCTGGGTACATTGATAGGAAGCTGCAGGTTAGAAAGCTGGTGCTTCTGGTTGAAAGGAGCTTGAATGGGGATAGTGGTTTGGCTGACCTTTTTAATGCATGTCACTGCAGCTTTCCGTTCTATGGATATCACTGGGAAGTGTTTGGTATTCTCTATAACTGAAGCTTTGTTTTCCCCATGTTGTTTGATTTCACTGGTTTTAATGTCAGGTCTTGTGTACTCATGTATTTTAAATAGCCTAGGCCTGGCATTAATACCGACACCTTTAATTCCAGAAATACTGTCCTGTTTTTTGGCCATGAACCTTTTAATCGCATCAGTAAGAGACCACTGAACATGAGAAGCAGAAGTCTGGCTTTGGCGTCCTTGCATTGGTCCAAGCTTATTTCCAAGTGTAATGGATTCTGCGGGTGCCCCTGGACCTGTGGGACCTGCTTTTTTACCCAATGGGTGAAATACTTGAACAGAGTTAATCATTTGGAGGCTGAGGTTGCTGTGATGGGCTTTCACCTTTCCTTGTTCAGAAGGTTCCAATGACTTCTTGCCCTTCCCAAGAACTTCTGAATTCACTCCAGGCTGATTAGCACTTTTTCTTTTGAGAGCTTTGGGGTTATTATCAGTACCACAAGCCAGCGCTTGCTCAAAACTGAAAACGCTGGTCTGGTTCTTTGTTTTCTTCACTAGCTGCTTAATATTGCTGTTCTGTTTACGTTTGATCCCCATCTCTTGAGGTGTCTTCCGCTCAGGACTATGAGTAACTGCAGGAGACTTTGCATCTTTACATTTGATCCCCATCTCCTGAGGTGTCTTCCGCTCAGGACTATGAGTAACAGCAGGTGTTTTTGCATATTTACGTTTGATCCCGATCTCCTGAGGTGTCTTCCGCTCAGGACAATGAGTAACTGCAGGAGTCTTTGCATTTTTAAGTTTGATCCCCATCTCCTGAGGTGTCTTCCGCTCAGGACTATGAGTAACTGCAGGAGTTTTTGCATATTTACGTTTGATCCCCATCTCCTGAGGTGTCTTCCGCTCAGGACTATGAGTAACTGCAGGAGTCTTTGCATCTTTACGTTTGATCCCTATCTCCTGAGTTTTCTTCAGTTTAGGATTAATATGAGTAACAGCAGGTGTCTTTGCATCCATTGTACCTTCACGGCTTTGCTGCATCTTTTCAGATACCTTATTGGAAATGTGGGCACCTGAGAGACAAACACGTTTCATCTTTTTTAACAGAACAGCCTCGTCACCAGATTGTGGGCCATGGGGTGACTTCCCTGGTATAGGAGCAGAAGAATGATTTACTGGCTTTGACATTGGTTTTACCTTCTTTTGCAGTGCAGTTTGAGGGACTTGATCCTTTGCAGCTGAATAAAGGATCTTTTTCTTCTTTGTTTCCACTTTGGAGCACTTTGGTACCCCCTCAGACTTTGACGGACACTCAGTCTTCACTGAACTCAGCACGTTATTACGAACCTTCTGAGCAATATGTGAGGGGGCCTTCACCTCTGAAGATCTCTTCTCCATATCTTTTAACCCACCCCTTTTCCACACTGGCACATATAACTCTTTGTTGCTTTGCACATCAATATGTAACTTTGAGAGGTGGCTCAGCTTCCGAGCTGGTTGAGTTGGGTACATTAGAGGTGGTTCACTTTTTTCATTAGCAGCAAGCTGAACTGCTCCTTGTGTAATTAAACTGGCCTGGGAAATATGTTGGACTCCAAGCGAGGTCTGACACACTGTAACAAAATCAAAAAGGAGAAATAATCAATTATCATAAATACCAACACATTGTACATAATAACACAAAGGAAGAAAAGCAAACACATGCTTAATCCCTTCAGTATTGGCGAGGACTACATACTGTAGAGTTCTATATATTTGTAACACTACAGTGGCGAATGTCCGTAATTAAAGATCTTTATAACAGGTAATGGTATCGGTCAAGGAGAAGATTTTGAACAATGATTAGTAAAGATTCTCCATATCTCACCTTGTAAGGTCTGCATTCCTCTAAGGGGTATGAATGGTGGCTGCTGAAGTTGTGCATACTGGGTGGCCATTATACATGGCCCTATTGTAGCACGTCTTTCCAAATGTGTGTTGGGACGGAAAGTAACAGGCTGCGTTGTGGCTTCTCCCCTAACCTGTCCTGAAAATCCTGTGTATCCTCCTGTAGCAGTGTGGTAGAATCCTCCGTTCATGTCCGATACACGAGGGTAAGCGCGTGTTGCGAGTGGGATCTGCTGTAGATACATTGGTGTTCCTGCAGACCCTTGTTGCAAAATCATGCCTTGGGCCCCATGTCTGTAGACTTCTGTATTCCTCCCTACTGGGTGGAAGCTGTTGCTCCATGAAGGGTAAGCAGTGGTGACTGCAGGAGCACTGCAGGTCGGTGGAGGGTTCACAGCAGAGGAATTTAAAAACTGATCTGTAAGGAAGAAAGGTAAAAGTGAAGGGCCAGAAAAGCACAATCAAGGCACATTTCTTTAACACACGGGGACTCAACTCCAGTCATCAAACCCCCCACAATAGGTCAACTTTTCAGGATATTCCAGCTTCAGCACAGGTGGCCCAATCACTCAATCAGCCTCTGATTGAGTCACCTGTGCTGAAGCAGGGACTGATTGAGCGAGCTGTGCTGAAGCAGGGACGGATTGAGCCACCTCCGCTGAAGCTGGGATATCCTGAAAGCCTGACTTTGGGGGGTTAGGACTGCTTTAACAGACCTGCTAAAAGATATTCTTGATATCAAATACATATGAAATACATAGAGATGCTCACTTGGCTTGGTATTTTTATTTTGCCTTTAAAATATTTGGGGTTTTGGTTCTGGTTTTGAATAAAGTTTTTGGTGGTCTTTGTTTTGTTATGAATAGCAAGCACTAACAGGGATAATGGCTTGCTGGGAAAACACATTTATTTGATTATCAATGTTACATACCACTACTCTGATCAATAGTGGTCAGAAGTTTCAATATTTAAATACATTTTTAAGCAAGCTCCATGATTGCCTTCTATAGCATTGCTATGTATTGAAACACCAGAGCACCCGTACATTTTAGCTCAATATATGGGGTTTAATCTATAAATATATATATAGATATATATTTATACATATACATATACATATATGATGTGTTGGGATGTAACACAGACAGAAAACTATTTCTAGGTAGTTTTCAACACAAAGTGGCAACTGGCATATAAAACTTGTGCAGTCCATCACCTGCTTTCATGTCCACCTATGAACACAATGACAAATATAGATGTACCATAGCTTTCGGAACTGGATCTTTAAAAATAAAAATAAAAACATAAAAATTGCCTGTTCCTACTGTAGTATTTTGTGGTAATATTATGGTGTGGTATTCTGAGACGTCTGGTATATTGAGGTATCTGGAGGAGCACTCAGGTCAGCTATATCTGTAAATCAAGTGGCAGATTCTGCCCTCGTTTTGTGGCTTTGTCTTTTTTGGGGCCTTTGTATTACTGTAGAGTAGTGGTTTCCAACCTTTTTTTGGTTAAGGAACCATATGTGAAATTCTGAGGGACCCCAACCCTCTCTAACAACGAGTCTAAGATGAGATGCATTGTAATATACCCCAACCCTATCTAATAGTGCGTCTGAGATCAGATGAAGTGTGAGGAACCCCAATCCTCTCTAATAGCGCTTCTGAGATCAGATGCATTGTAAGGAGCCCCAACCCTCTCCAATAGCGCGTTTGAGATAAGATGCATTGTACTGTAAATTCTTCTGTATTAAGTACAATTTTAAAATGACCTGAAAATTACAGCGAACCCTTTAGGGATGCCCGGGGAATCCTAGGGTTCCTAGGATCCGTGGTTGAAAAACACTGCTGTAGACAATAATTTAAGGATATGGCTGAAAGTAGTCGAACATTACACCCCACGGTGTAGAATTGGTCCAATAGTTATTGACCTAAACTTAGGGCAAGGAAAAAGCATGCCTTATACATAACTAATCCTACTGTATACACTAAGGTTCCTGTGTCTTTTTTTACTATCCCATAGATCCCATAGACGTTTGCCGCTTTGACATTTATGTATACAGTACATGTGTTCTTTTCTATACATTACTGTTCAAATCATTTAAGATTTTGAATTACAAGCCAGATATGAAAGTAAATACAATAAAACAAATATGTGTGTATGTATCTATAATAAATCAGTTTTGACATTTATAAAAAAAAATATTATCCAATTAAGGCCAGGTACCTAACCCCCCTGGGTGTTGTCTACCTCCGTCCCTCCCCCCCGCCCCCCACCCCATCCGTCTTCTTTCTCCCATCCATTGATAGGAGTCATGTTATCTGTTCTGTACCCCATAAAACATTGTGAAAGTAAACAGTTCAGAAATATAGATATTATCCATTTCTTTTTGGGTATGTAAAGGTCACGTTGCTTCCTACCTGCCATGATACAGAGTTAAGGTGGAGATAATTAGTCTCTCTGTACAGCGCCACTCTTTTCCTATCTCTGAGATGTCCACAAAACTAACGGTTTCCTTCGGGAACTAATTCAAGTCACGCACAAACAAGTTTACATTTGTGTATTTATCTCAGTCTCTAAGGCGATTCCATGATGTCATTACAGAACACTGCTGCTGGCATCTCCTAGGAGGCTCAATGATGCTGTCTCCTGATGTCATAATAGAGAAATCAGCTACTGTTGACATTTAATTTCAAGTGGTTGAGAAGTGGTTAACTTGAGTAGCAGTCATAAAAATCACAGCTACTGTGATACATTGTATTACATACATTGGGTGACACAAGTACACATATGGACAGTGCCACTGACAGCAGTGGGATCAACATACTGTATCACTGGGTTCAAATGCATTGACTTCATGGCAAGATAAAGTATCACAGATTATAATGAGATGTATCACAGTCTGCGTCTCTGCCCCAGCATGCACCTTGGGGAGAGTCAGTAGGAGGAGTTGGGGAGGAGTTACATGGCACACAGATTATAATGAGATGTATCACAGTCTGAGTCTCTGCCCCAGCTTGCACCTTGGGGAGAGTCAGTAGGAGGAGTTGGGGGGGAGTTACATGGCACACAGATTATAATGAGATGTATCACAGTCTGCGTCTCTGCCCCAGCTTGCACCTTGGGGAGAGTCAGTAGAAGGAGTTGGGGGGAGTTACATGGTGCACAGATTATAATCAGATGTATCACATTCTGCATCTCTGCCCCAATTTGCACCTTGGGGAGAGTGAGTAGGATGAGTTGGGGGCAGTTACATGGTGCACAGATTAAAATGAGATGCGTCACAAGTTGCATTTCTCTGATACTTTTTTTTAACCTTTTATTTGCCCAAAACAATCCTCCATATCTGAAGTGCCATAAGTCTAACATACCGCGTCAGAAGTAAGAAACTGTTCTTACAGTATATATGCTGCGGCTCTGCTCCAAAAAATAGAGCCATGCGTCTAAACACAACTACTCTATGTTGCTGCATAGACCTTTTATGTCTAATTCCAGCACTGGGGAAGTGTTCAACTCCATTCAAGGGCAGTCTAAACTAAACTACTACTTTGGTACAGCACTGCACTTTGCTTTAATGCTTCAGACATACACATTATGGGCTTTGAATGGGTCCCCCTGCTTATTTGTGGGGGGATAGAGATGAGTCTTTTACAATGAGAGTGCTACTGGATCTATGTTCTATATACAGTGACACCTCGCAGCCTTAATTACAATTTATTTTGGGATGTTTTTTGTCAGTACACTAAAACCTCCTCTTGGATAGACACAGGGGGATATTCTAGTAGCTGGGAGTTGTGCAAAAGCGTGCAGAAAGAGCCTTATCCGATTGGGTTTCTAGAACAGCGGTGCGCAAACTGGGGGGCGCGACCCCCACGGGGGGGGCTGGGGGGCGTGGGGTTTACAGAGGCCCCGCGCGCTTCCCGAAGGCACTTAAATTAAGTGCCGGGGGAGCTGCAGGGCCTCTGTAAACCTTCACTTACCTAGGCTCCGGCGGCTTCCTTCCTGCGTCGCCATGGCAACGCGGCATCAAAATGACGCTGTGAGGTCATGTGACGTCACGTTACTAGGGCAACGTGACGTCATGACGCCGGAGCGCAGGTGAATGGGGGTTCTGCTTTAGATATTGTGAAGCGGGGGCATCCAGACACTGATTAAGGGGTGCAGGAAACTAGTCATTCACACCTGGCTTTTATTTCTAGATCGACATTTACACAGACACACACACACACACACACGTAACAAGGGCTAATTGTAGTATAATGTAATACAATAAATATATTTGTCATTTAAATGGATTTTATTCATATGTTTTATTTTAAAGCGGGGTTGGGGGCGGGGTTGGGGGCGGGACTAGGGGCGGGGTTGGGGGCGGGACTAGGTGGCGAGTAGATTTTTTGGTTGGGCGAGTAGATTTTTGGGTGATTTGTCGAACACTGTATATATTTATATAGATATTAGTATGTACCATTGACTTTTATACACCAAGTGCAATCCATTTCTGTGCGCTAAACAGTATTTTGGGGCTGGGCGCAGATGGAGAAATTTGAACTTAGTACACGAGTGCAATTGAAGTTTGACATGCGCCGAAACCCTCCACCCCTCCCCCCGCTCAGTTTGCGATGCTTAGTATATTGGCCTCAGTAGGTCTCTCCCTTCCACTTCAAAGTAACGTATTGACAACCAAAGGGGACCTGCTACAGTAGTTTTTGGTGATTTCATCAGTCCCACTTGGCAAATAGTATATTGGAGATTCAAAAAAAGAGAAAGCGCTCGTTAAAGTAACACATTCTTTGATATTTTTAATCGAAAACAATGATATTCTTCCAGTGTATTAGTCAAGCACCTTACAGTTCACAAATACACACTAGAGAGGGTTGGGGTTCCTTACAATGCATTGATCAAATACATTGTAAGGAGCCCCAACCCTCTCTAACAGCGCGTCTGAAATCTGCATTGTAAGGAATCCCAACTTTCTCTAATAGCGCGTCTGAGATCAGATGCATTCAAAGGAGCCCCAACCCTCTCTAATAGCGCGTCTGAGATCAGATGCATTGTAAGGAACCCCAACCCTCTCTAATTGTGACCCTTGCACTCACCACGAACAAGGCGGACCCCCGGTACTGAGGTGGGAAAGTAGAAACTGCGCACCCACAGCAGTGGAGGCACGCCTGGATTGTCAGCGTAGCCAGGTCGGGGTTGGAGAGAGAGGGTAGTCCAGATACTTGCCGCGGTCATGGGGTGGAGCCAGTAACGGTAGATGTCCGTTGTGCCGAGGTCGAGGGTTGGAGCTGGTGGGTTAAAAGAATGTCCTATATCCGTGGTCAGGGATGGAGAGATGCAGGTAGTCGAGGGCAAGCTGGGGTCGTTATACAGAGAGCGTCCAAGAGTCTAGCCGGTCGGTACACATGAGGTCAAACTGAAAGCAAGAGAGGCAAGGCGCAAGGCAAAGCAGGAATGTAGGAACACAAGGCTACTATGGTCTATGCTCAGCAATGTGTAACTGAGCAAGCAGAGATTAAATAGGAGGACTGGAGCAATGAAAGTGAGAGGCGGAACGGAGGTGTGGCCCCGCGGGAGCTGTGATTGGACGCAGAGCG